>NC_065443.1:284207002-284807002 GCF_917563875.1 Diabrotica virgifera virgifera | reverse complement strand
ATTAAACCGATCGAAAATATCTATCAGAATAACACAGTATAAGTAAAAGTAGAAGAAGAACTAATTGGCCCAATTGAAGCTGGCAATGAAATAAGACAGGGAGACCTCTTTTGGATGAGGTAACAACCTAATCATGGATGAAATAATAAAAAAGTAAGAATTAAAAAGGATATCAAATGGGAGAAAAACAACTTATAATACAACTATGTAATATACAACTAATAATCCGCTATTACATCCAGACAATGCAATACTAATCTCTTAATAAAGATGATTTACAACGCATACTACACCAATTTAATATAACCTCCAGAAAAAAAAACATGTTAATTTCCCCAAAAGAGACAATATGCATGGTTATAAGAGCAAATCTTCTAATAGATTAGAGTTGGAGGTTCAGATAATAGAACAAGTGAAGGAGTTCAAACATCTAGGCATCACTCTATCTATCTGCAGAAAGATCCAAACAGAAGTGGAAGATCAAGTGCTTAGAGCAAACAGAGCCGCAGGTTGCCTGAATGAAATAATATTACGAAGAAATAAAAGTATCGGGAAAGAAATGAAAGGCAAAATTTAAAAAAGAGTCATCATACCAATAATGACATACGCAATACGCGACAGAAACACAGCCTGGCACAGAGAGGATAAAAAGAATGCTAGAAACAACAGAGACGAAACCCTCGAAAACTCGATGGTAAGACACTATATGACAGACCTAAAAATACATAATATATACGACGGAGATAAGGTGGAGAACATAAAAAATTTGGGTAAAAACCATAAGAGTAGGATGGAACCACCACATAAGCCGAATGACAATAAATGGAGTAGTAAGAAAGGCAAGGGACGATCCCCAATAGGAA
Source organism: Diabrotica virgifera virgifera (assembly GCF_917563875.1). Lineage (NCBI taxonomy): Eukaryota > Metazoa > Arthropoda > Insecta > Coleoptera > Chrysomelidae > Diabrotica > Diabrotica virgifera. The sequence goes on along the minus strand of NC_065443.1, from coordinate 284,806,139 downwards.
GACGATCAGTGCGAAAACCACGAAAGCGATGGGACGACAACTGAAGGTAGACTGAAAAAACAGACAGACTCATGTCTACACAAAAAGAAGAAAGCAAGAGAAAAATAATAATTTAAAATTTTGACTCGGCGTTTGTATCAGCTATCTGAATTGCACCAGCATACCCAGATTACTCTTAACAATCCCCTTTCACACTAGGTGTGATTACTGATGAGTATTTCATTCATAATCATAAAAAAACATCAACTAACTATCCATTACCTGACCGATACATGTGTCATTCTATTCCAAGCACACAAGTGTTTTGAATCATATGACAATTATTTTTAAATGTAGTAATTAATTTTTTTACGGTTCGTTCTGTGACTCAATAAAAGCTCAAGGATATTGTACCTCTGCTAAAATATTATTAGTATTATTATGTTAATAAATGTTTAGAGGAAGTTGTAGAGACGCTATAACGTTCCCACAAATTAAGGAAGGGTTTTGAACAATTGTCACTTGAAACCAAAAGTGATGGACAGTTTTTATTATTGATCACGACGTATCATGAATTCTTAATATGTAGATGTTCGTATAAGTAATGTAATACTATTATCGTTTTTATATCACATATTACCAGAGAACGGCAGTTCTCGCCAGTGGCGCACACCCACACCCTATACACGCCACACTATATATACACGAAATTTTCGATTTTCTAAATCTGACGGAATTGAAAATTGTGCCAACTCCCATCTTAATGTTCAGAAAAAGACTCACCCATTCATATATCAACCATCTATTTTGGTCCAAGGGTGTGAATTTTACGGCCTTTCCTATTTAGGGTCAACGCATGTCTAATTTTGAAAATCGGTTATATGTACCATTCAAAAGTTACCGAGTTCAGAAATATGACTCAATTTCTATTTAAAATAGGCAAAATGTTTGTGGATATGTATCTATGTATGTATGTGGAAAAGTTAAACCGATCTGAATTTTTTTCTGTTTGAAGAGGGGGCCAGGGCCGATTCAGAACCTGTGTAGTTTGTGACTTTTGACCACCCATAAGCCAGCTATAGGACTCGGTAGGTACAAAATAGCATATTTTTTGGGGGTATATATCTTCGGTTCAAGAAGAGACAGGAGAACCTCAAATAGACCAAATCAATAGTGTTGAATTAAGCTTTCAAATGAAGTGTAAGCCGTCAGGATCAGATATACACACGGCTCAGTAGAGCCGAAAAACTGAAAAACTAAACTTTGAAAATTTTGGTTTTTCGACAATTACTCAAAATTTTAACCTATGAATTGCGCCAATAACTGAGCGTTTGTAGAAGGACTCTAGACGAATCGAACGGTGTATACCTCCTATCCGGCAAAATTCGAATTTTTATTTTATAGGCTTCATAAATATGATCAAATCTATTATCTATGGAAAAAACGGTTTTTCAAGCTCAATAATTCCTGCAATAGCTTCAGTTATCATACTTGCCCTTGGATCCATCAGATACTACTTATCAATACGTTTCACACTCATGTTTAATAATCAAAATCGGTTAAGCCGTTTAGAAGTTATTAAGCTACAAAAGTATAATTCAATTAACGATTATTCCCAAAATGGTTTATGTAGTTCTAGTGGTTACGACGCTAAATTTGATCTGGCAACGGGCAATCCGAGTTGATTTACCGGCCATCCCAATATTTTTTTTCAATATATTTCGAGTAGAAAGAAATCTAGTGTACATTCGATGGACACTAGATCATTTGGGAGGTAATGCGACAAAGGCGACCATTTAGAAAGCTTAATGTGTAATCGAGAAACATTGATTGTGTTGCAACGAAATTGAAAATGGTTATTCATTTTTCATACATTTAGTTTATAAATAACTTTGAAAACCTCCTGATACAAGAATAAAAAACCGCTAAACGCTGTAAAAATGAGTGGCCCATACAATATTCCAGCTACAAAAGATCGGATATGAATATTACGTGGAGCGGAAATGTATTTTCATTTTGATGCAAAACAAAATTCTAGTTTTATTTTAAAAGATTTTTCCATAATATTTGCTAAATTTGAAGTAAACGCGCCACAAAACAGTTTCAAAATTCAAACTGTATCAAAGTTGCGGCGCGTATTACTTCAAAAGCAAATATGTATTATGGAAAATATTATAAGATAAAACTAGAATTGTGTTTTGCATTAAAATGAAAATACATTTTCGCGCCACGAAATATTCATATCAGATCTCTTGTAGCTGGAATAATGTATGCGCCACTCATTTTTACGGCGTTTAACGGTTTTTTATTCTTGTATGTATATACAAGGAGTGGTGAAAGAAGCGCGACGTTCGAATATTTCGCGGAAATTGCATAGGATCGAAAAACTGAAAAACACGTATTCACTACTACTACTACTACTACTACTACCGGTTTACAGTGTTCTCCGACGCCTTCCGACTCCTAACCGCCATTCTTCTCTGTTTAGTCATACACCTGGAGGGATTTCTCTTTTCTCTAGATCTTTTTCAATTCCCTCCCTCCAGCTCCTTCTCTGCCTTCCTCTTTTCCTTCTCACTTGTGGTGTCCACGCCAAAAATGTGACGTGGTGTCCACCACCACCCCTTGGGAGAGAGGCCGGAGTAACTTCTTTTTATTATCTCCTAGAGATATCGGCAATATGCCTAGTTGGCAATAACGGTGTTTTTAATGAAGCTGATTACATGTAGAGTATTATTCCAATGAATAATCTCTTTTGAAGCTATCTGAACCTAAGGTAAACATTATTTGTGTGAATTTATAAACATTTGCCTTAAAATTATAATGAAAGTCTGAGATATAGATAGGTCGAATGGCAGTAGACATTTTAGGCTACGTGTCTAACCCAATTTGAATGCACTGACACTCGTTCACTATAGTTGACACTAAAATGATGTATGGCTTCGTTGATGGATTCTAAAGATATATCATTATTGACGTAGTAGTGAGCATTAACACATTTTATTTTGAAACCTCCGCAAGATGAATAGGTTGGAGTTGCTAGCAGTTCCCCATAGTTGCATGCCGTAGGTCCTCACAGGTTTTAAGATTGTTTTCTTTTTTTTTTCTTGTTTTGTGTAGAAACAACTCTGTCTATTTTTTCAATATGCCTCTAGTAAATTTTCATTCTATCGTTTTCGTGGTCTTCCCACTGATCACCTTTCTATTGGGGAACCGCCTCTTGCAGTCCTTACTACTTTATTTGTCGCCATTCGGTTTATGTGGTCATTCCATTCTACTCCACCTCCACCTTTCACCTCCGATGTATATTTGTACTTCTATCTTTGTTTCATACGGTCTCACCATCGATTTTTCGAAGGGATTTTATCTCTGCTGTTTCTAGCATTATTTTTATCCTCTCTGTGTCAGGTGGTGTTTCTGTCGCGACTGTCAATTCTGCCTTTCATTTCTGTTCAGCTGTCTTTGATTGTGATCAAATGCATTTTATCTTTCGTGGGGATTCTAATGTGTTCAATTTTGTGGCGGTTATATTAAATTGGTGCAGCATACCTTGTTAATCATCTTCACTTTGAGAGATTAGTATTGTATCCTGTGCATAGCAGATTATTTTAACTTGATGTTTTGTCATTTGGTAACCTTTTTTAGTTCCTACTTTTTTATTATTTTATCCATAATCATTTTGAACAATAGCGAATTCAGGGAATTCCCCTATCTAATTCCATTGCCAGCTTTAGTTAGTTCGGTTAGCTGAGTTTTTTCTCCTTCTACTTTTACTTTTATTGTGTTCTAACACTGCCTGGGGTAATTGCAGGGTGGATCGAGTAGCTCTGCGGTTACCAAAGCCGGTCCCAAGCCTAGATAAAATGTAGAGGGTGATTGGCAAGGTTAGCAACCTACCAATCGTAAAAACGAATACTGCTCAAAGAAACCGGTCCAAACCGTGTTATTATTTAAAAACAAAAAAATATGAAATAAAAAAATTAACTTTAAACTTTACGTAAATCTTAAAGGTGTAGGCGCAAAATTTTGCGTCAATGTATTTTAAATGCATTATTTTTTTTCAGGGGAGTCGACAGACGCATAATAGAAGTAATAAAGGATATGTACAAAAATAATACAAATACAGTAAAAACCAATAAAGAGGAATCCAGAGAATTTACTACAAGAATTTACTTACTGGATGAAGCGATAAAGAAAGCCAAGAGAAGAATGAGAAAACTAACATTAGGATACTGGCAAATGAAACGGACTCAACTGTCGGAGCTACTATTTTTAGACGACATGGTATTGATTGCAGAAAACTGAGAAGACTTACAGAACAATCTTGAAATCTTAGAAGAAGAACTATCAAATATAAATATGAAAATTAATACAGAGAAAACAAAAACAATGATAATTTAAAATACGAGGAAGACACACGCAATAGAATTAGACGGGAAACACCTAGAGCAAGTGAAATATTTTAAATACCTAGGAGTAATAATCGAATCAAATGGTAAACAAGACGTGAAAATAAATGAGAGAATGGGACGAACAGGAAGCTTATTTAACGCTATGAAAACAACATTTTTGGGGAAAAAATAGATACCGGAGAAAGTAAAAACAGCAGTTGTTAAATCAGTAGTTAAACCAACAATCATGTATAGCAGCGAGACATGGACATTGACGGGGAGAAAAAAATCCAGACTCAATGCTATGGAAATGAGGTTTCCGAGGAAAATAGCAAAACAGAAATAGGACAGACAAAATACGAAACGAAACAATTAGACAAAACCTAAAACTAGAATCAATCAATGAAAAAATAGTGACGGGACAACTTAGATGGTTCGGGCACGTGTGTAGAATGTCGAACGAGAGGCTAACAAAACGAGTGTTCGAAACAAGAGTGCAGGGGAAAAACAAAAGAGGAAGACCAAGAGTTATGTGGGTAGATGAAATCAGGAAAGAAGTCGAGAAGAAGGGATTGACATTGGAAAGTGCAAGAAACCTAACGCAAGATTGGAAAGCATGGAGACTACAATGCCAAACTCAACTCCATCAGCCTTACACCTAAAGGTAGAAAGGCTTAGGATTAAGTAAGTAAGTAACTATTTTTGTTCGAATCCTGAGAAAACTGATAAGTATTTTTGAAAAATTTAAACGCAGAATGAAATATTGCATTACTACCGAGGACGGAAAGTTCCTGAAAACTTCTATAATGTTTGTTTTAATTATATTTAATTCTATAAGTTACAGGTGTGAAGAAAAGGAGCGAAGTGTAAGTTTTAATTTCAAATATCTCATTCAAAAGAAACTTTTTGGTTATTCTAAGGGACTGTCAGCCCTCTGTTATAACGTAATCTTTCATTCTGCGTTAACATTTTTCCAAAATATTTATTAGTTTTCTCAGGATTCCAAAAAATTAATACATTTAAAACACATTAGCGCGAAAATTTGCGCCTACGCCCTTAAAAGTTGTGGGAAAACAATACTATAACTATTACATCATTGCGATGCACCACACCTATGGTGAATATTCCGGGAATATAGAACATATGAATAGAAAAAAAATGTAAACAAAACACAGAATTAATTTGGTACGCACGATTATTTAAATGAGGCAAGAACAAATCATTTTATATTAATTGTTCGATTGGTTTTTCATTGCCACATCAAGGTTAAGGTTATTATTGCGGGCAACGTGAGTTGATGAGTCCATAATCAACCTGCAAAAGCAGTAATGTTCTAGATAATTTGTTTGTTGCAAATGCATTTTTATATAGTTGAGTGAACGAAACTTTTCCATTGCGTGAACTAGAAATAATCAAAGATGAAAAGAAATTTAATTGGTTTGATTTAAGTAAAAAAAAACCGCGACTCATTGCAATCGGAAATACATAACATGACTGTCATTTTTGCGCCCATTTGGAGATGCGGGGTAATACAAAAAAAATTGATTTTTTAAAGATTTCATGTTTTAGCCGCGTACCTATATACCAAAGGGAAAAATAAGGATATTGACCAACCTGAGCTATCTTCTGCCATTTATAAATCTGTTTACTACTTCAAAATTGGCCATTTGACGTATGTCCGGTAGATTATACAGTGTGTCAATTTAAAAAGGTGCCACCCTCTATAATTTGGTCCCTATAGAAAATCTAAAAATATGCAAAGACACGTCAAATTTATTTGTCAGGAGGACATTTTGCACATTTTGTAGACCAGTTTGCAACTAAATATCAACCCTCTAGCGGAGGCGGATACAACCCCCAAAATCTTTAATAGAAACGGGGTGATACCTCATTTTAAAGATCGTTCAAGTACCTTCTCAAAAATACTACACACATTATATTTCTTTTCAGTACTTTTGAAAAAATCTTGGACTCAATACCCTAAAAAAATTTTGGATTTCTGAACTCGATACTTAATACCTTTACGGTTTCACTTGATTTTTCCAAAAGTACTAAAAAGTAATATAATGTATGTGGTATTTTTGAAAAGCTGGTTGAACGACCTTTAAAATAAAGTATCCTTCAACCCCACTTTCCATTAAAGATTTTGAAATTTGTGGATTGTGTCCGCTCCCGCTAGAGTGTTGATGTAATTTAGTTGAAAAATGATCTACAAAATGTCTTCCTCATAGATAAATTTTACGTGTTTTTGCATATTTTTAGATTTTCTGTAGGGACCAAATTATAGAGGATGGCACCTTTTCAAATTGTATATTTCACTGTATATTATTTTCCGATTACGATCATTATTTTATGTTTTTTGGGTACTGATCTGAAGTCCGAATTCTTTGCTTATCGGACTTAGGCCTGGTCGTTTCACCTCCGGATAACTCCTTATTGGGAAGTTTATCTGACAGATGACATGCTAATCTGTCAGATAAACTTCCCGATAACTAGTTATTCGGAGGTGAAGTGACCGGGCATTAGCCGTTTAATGATGGTAGTTGTGTCCTCTTCTTTTGCTGCTAGCATTACTGTATCATCTGCGAATCGCAGGTTTCTAATTTTTCTACCTTCTATAGTGAGCCCTCTATTCCATTCGTCCAGTACTTTCTTCATTATACAGGGTGGTTCATCTTATCCGCCTCGGTCTGTGTACGGAAAACCACTTGATATTTAAAAAAAAATCTTCAAAGAAATATACAGGGCCTTTAATACTACAACCTAAAGTAATGTGAATAATACAGGGTGTTCCAAAAAAGAGTGGTATATCAAAGTTATATTTTTTCTTATGGAATGCCATATATCTGATAACATTATTGAATATACCTTAAAAAATAAGCTATAGTTTCATAAGAGTTCCCTATACCTAAATACAGGGTGTTTTGATTTATTTCGATTTTTATAAAAATGTACGGTTTTAGAAAGAAATAAATATCTACGAATCTAAGAATCATTAACAAATTATTTCTTGGATCTTAATAATAGACTATTTGGTATACTTAAACAGATGGTTATTGTAACAAAATTTCTTACAGGGTGGTCAAAATAGGAGATTGTTCTATTAACAAATTCAAGCTGTAATAAGTTACTTATTTTAAATGGAACATCCTATATCTTACTAGTCTATCGCGTAGAAAATTTACTTAGCTTTCAATTTGTATTAGGGTTTCCTATACCTATCTTTTTACAGGGTGGTCAAAATATTAGATTGTTCTATTAACAAATTCAAGCTGTAATAACTTACTTATTTTAAATAGAACACCCTGTATTTTACTAGTCTATCACGTAGAAAATTTACTTAGCTCTCAATTCTAATTAGGGTTTCCTATACCTATCTCCCTTCATTTTTTAAATATTTTAAGATTTCCTAATTTGTAAGCTTTAAAAGTTAGAATTATGTACAACACATCACCAACACCGGCAATATACTTAGATATCTTAGTCAAGATACTTTCATTAATATAATTTACATTTTTATTATTTAATCACACAGAGTGTTCTTATTTTAAATGACATACTTATATTTAAATGGTAGTCATATTCTCTTCTTTATAATGGAAGATATTTAAAATCTCTTCAATTCCATGTAAACATTCTCAATACACATGTTATTCTGTAAATATAATTTCCCGTATTATTCTGTAAATACCCTTTTTACATATTTTTGTACAATAGCCTCATTTTCGTCAAAGTAGCCATTGCATTTAATTGTTTGTAATTGCGATTCAAAGATTCAAACAAAAAGTGGGGTTCTTAAATTTACTTAATAACAATAACCGTTGGGTGTTGGGTTAAGATATGGAAAATACTTATACGGAATGAAATATAATTTAAATATCTTCCAGAATAAGCATCTAATATAGGGTATGCAGTTTAATATAAACACATTATTCGATGTCACATGTAGGCCAAAATCAACTAAAATAATACACCACCCTGTGTGATTACAAATGATAACAATGAAAACTTTGGTGTTTGTGATGTGTTGTACATAACCACGACATGGTACTTAATTCTAATTTTTAAAGCTTAAAATTAGGAAACCTTTAAATATTAAAAAAAATGAAGGGAGATAGGTATAGGAAACCTTAATAAGAATTGAAAGGTAAGTAAATTTTCTACGCGATAGACTAGTAAGATACAGGGTGTTCCATTTAAAATAAGTAAGTTATTACAGCTTGAATTTATTAATAGAACAATCTAATATTTTGACCACCCTGTAGAAAGATAGGTATAGGAAACTCTAATACAAATTGAAAGCTAAGTAAATTTTCTAAGCGATAGACTAGTAAGATACAGGGTGTTCCATTTAAAATAAGTAAGTTATTACAGCTTAAATTTGTTAATAGAACAATATCATATTTTGACCACCTTGTGAGAAATTTTGTTGCAATAAGCATCTGTTTAAGTATGCAAAATAGTCTATTATTAAGATCCAAGAAAAAATTTGTTACTGATTCTTAGATTCGTAGATATTTATTTTTTTCTAAAACCTTACATTTTTATATAAATCGAAATAAATCAAAACACCCTGTATTTAGATATAGGGAACCTTTATGAAAATATAGCTTATTTTTTAAGATCAATTTAATACTGTCATCAGATATAGGACATTCCATAAGAAAAAATATAACTTTGATATACCACTCTTTTTTGGAGCACCCTGTATAATTCACATTATTTTTAGATTGTAGTATTAATGGCCCTGTATATTTTTGTGAAGAATTTTTTTAAAATATCAAGTGGTTTTCCGTACAGACACCGAGGCGGATAAGATGAACCACCCTGTTCAGAGTATATTTTATATTGTATAATAATGGCGATAGCAGGCAGCTCTTTCTAGTTATTTTGTTGTTGTTTATTTCGGTTTATATGACTCCGGACACTAAATCCATTAGCCAATTTTACTATTTTTTATTTTATTAGTCATTTCTTCTTATCTTATCCTAAAACTAATACTAATATTAATCTCTAATAAAGAATTCTACTAATAAATAATTATTTTTTGTATTTATTTTTTTTTAATAATTTTTTATAATATATTTTTTTTTATTTTTTTTTTTCAAATGATGTTCTCAGAGTTCTACAGCAAATGCAACATTCTTCTTTAGCCCTCTATTTAATATTTTCTAGTTACTTATTTTGTTTTGAACGCATTTGAATACATTCCGTGTATTTTAACTTTGACTGAGTCCATATCATACAGATTTCTTACTGGTTGACTGGGTAGTTAAACACCCCATATATCCCATGATACTTCCATTTGACTGCGAAAGCCGTTATGTAATCCACAAAACAGAGGAGTATTGGTGTATTGTGTTCTCTCACTTTTTCTATTATCTGTCTGTTGCTCAGTATCTACTCGCTCATTCCTTTCCCTAGTACTCATCTTCATTGTTTTTCTCACTAGCAGAAAAAAAGCTTATTTTGGCTCCCCCAAATAAGAGTGCCCGCCTGTAGTACATCTCCTATGACCTGCAGTACTGTCCAAATATGTAATTTTGTGAAATATTTCAACTTGAACTCCATTTCATTGAATCTCTGCATCTGGATGTGGGTTACCACTAAAGACTGAAAATTTGGTTTTGTTTGACTTTATTTTATTGCCCATTTCCTACCTTACTTCGTTAATAGTCCAACTAGTACGTTCTTTAACGGTAAAGTATTGCAAAACCTCTAAATTTTAAAGAACCGCTTGGATTGACATTAAATTTGGCATACACATAGCTAACAAGTAAAAGAAAAAAAGTGATATCGTGATGATGTGTGCTTTTTCCCTGGGGATGAGTTTCACCCCTTCTCGGTTGTGAAAAATTATACGTCCAAAATAACTCCTGAATTCGATAAACTGACTAATTCTAAGCAACTTTTTCTATAGAGTTTTTTCACCAAGTTAATACTTTTCGAGTTATTTGCAAGTGAATATGTTCATTTTTCACCAAATAACCACGTTTTTAGACGATTTTGGTCCAAGACTAAAACTTTTTGAAAAAAATCATAGAGTTAATCAATTTAACAGAGTTAAGCAATTTTTAATTAAACCGTGATTTAATGTACTATAAGTTGATAAGGATAACCGACACAATAAATGACAATAGTATAGAAAAATAAATCTCCACTCCACTTTAAAAATCATTTTTAATGATTAAATATAAGTTTATTTTAAAATAATTTTTATTTTAAGGTAACATAAGTTTTTCTTTAGTCAATGACTGTGAAATAATTTCTTAGTGGTTATAAATAAAGTCACTACGATTTAAGAAAACAAAAACAATTATCCCGGCTTCAGTTAGTCGCAGAAATTTTGTTTTAAATCGTCGTTTTGTCTTCAGCAACAATAATCTGCAAGTTAGAAACTCATAGGAAGTATAGGGGCCGCTTCAGTTCTAAATGTTTATAACGAAATAAGAGTTTGAAACTCGAAATAAGAGGTTGAAAAACGTTTTACGGATATATTTATATCAGAATATGAAAATATAAGTCTTTAGAAGCAGAGTGGATCTAGGAATAACTCTCTATGATTTTTATTTCAAAAAGTTATAGCCTTCGGGCATTTGGCCTCTCGGGATAAACTATTTATAATATCTAAGCAACCAGTTTACCAATCGTGCTTTACAATTTTTTTATGTTTGGAATTGAAAGTTCTTCATTTTAAAGCCTAAAAAATAAAAAAACTTATTTTTACAATAAATAATGCAATTGCAAAACACGGCCATTTTGGAATTTTCGCAGGCTGTTTTGAAATAACAACTTAACGAAATTAAACTTGCTGTAGGTCAAATGGTTGGTTATTTAATGTACTACATCTTTCTATTTACAATTTTTTTTCTAAAATGAATATCCCAAGCTGCAAAATTAAAAATCTTTAAAAATTGCAAATTTAACAAATGAAAACGTCATACAAAGCTCCCAAAATTTTTGGTTACATTTTAGTAGAAGTTATTCCTGGCATTCTCCTTTACAACATTTGATCAGTTTCAAAAATTCCTGAATTATAACACTTTTTTTTCACCCACAGCCTGGGGTATAATACGATCAAGTAGAATTTGGGACATTTAATATTCTCTGGCAGAATTACTGTATCGTATGCGTATATAATTATATTATGTAGTTTCTGATTAGTTCCCGATAAATCAGTATAATGACAGACATAATTAGAAGAGACTTATTATACATATGTGGTATGTACACATAAAAAGGACAAGCGCGAGCAAATATATAAGGAAGACGAAAGAGAAAAAGATCAAGAACATATTGGAGCAAGGAAGTAGATGAGACAATCCAAGCAATGGAGATGGAGAAAAATGGAATCAAAGATTCGATAAGAAAGATAAAAGTGCAGACTGCTGTAGATTCCTGACAAGAGTAAAAAACCGCTAAACGCCGTAAAAATGAGTGGCGCGCACAATATTCCAGCTACAAAAGAGCTGATATGAATATTAAGTGGCGCGATAATGTATTTTCATTTTGATGGAAAATAAAATTGTAGTTTTATTTTAAAAGATTTTTCCATAATATTTGCTAAATTTGAAGTAAAACGGATTGAAGTAAAAGGATAACTTTGACACAATTTGCATTTGAAGCTCTTTTGTGGCGCGTTTTGCTTCAAATTTAGCAAATATTATGGAAAAATCTTTTAAAATAAAACTAGAATTTTACTTTCCATCAAAATGAAAATACATTATCGCGCCACGTAATATTCATATCAGCTCTTTTGTAGCTGGAATATTGTGTGCGCCACTCATCTTTACGGCGTTTAGCGGTTTTTGAAGTTATACTTCTTTACCGGCGATAGAGGGTGAATTTTTATATGTTAAAACCTATCAGCCCGGCGAATGCGCATTATAACTTTGTTCTGATTGGATGTTCAAATGACATGTCAAAAATTATCCGATATGGCAGCTGTAGGACAGCTGTGGTTTGGAGGTAAAGGTAAAGGTAAACAAATGTATAATATATTAGTTTTATTATTGTGAGGACAGAAACAAAAAAGTTTATAATATTGTAGTGACTTTTAAATAGTTTTTAAAAGCAACAGGTACGTAATAATTGTTAATGTATCATGCGTATAAACCTACCTATTTGATCTGCCAAAATACATTGTATGTAATACTTTTATTTATATAATTTGATTACCATCAAAATTTCTATCAATATTCACCTAATATATTGTTTTCCTACTCTATGTTTCGTTGTATTTTTTCAATTATAAATCATTTCAATTCAAAATTAAAATAATTTGATCAATTTTCAAAATATCAAAATATCACAAGTTTAATCCGTTTAGTTAGTCGATCTTCGTAAATAATGACACATAGTGTCCGTGGCTCAGCGTTGAAGGCGAATGAATTCCACTACCAACCGCGCTTATCAGCGCTGGTTCGAGTCCCAATAGAAACTTTCTTTTTTGTTTTTTTTTAATACATTTTATGATTGTAAGTATATTTATTATATAATTGTATTTTCAGAAAATACGTATTTAGTTAAAAAAAATTTCCACAATTAATGTTCAGACATCATTTGTGGCTTGTTTAATGTGTTTGTGTGTGTTTTATTCTTTTATTATTTTAATTTTTGGCACTGTTCTAATAAAAATGTTTGAGAAGTAGTAAGTATAAATTAGTTTAATATTTAAACAAAATATAAATAAAAAGTATATTAATTTCGTTTAAATCATATAATAGAAGTATAACTTCTTACGTGCGTACAAAGTACACACACATTCTTTTTTACTCTTGTATCAGGAGTTTTTCAAAGTTATTTATAAATTAAATGTATGAAGTTGAATGCAATGTTTATCGAATACACGTTAAGCTTTATAAACAGTGTCGCATGTAGGGATATTATGCGCCACTGGCGAAAACTACTGTTCTCTGGTAATAGGTTTTTAACGTACACCATACGAAAAACACCGCTAGCTTAAATTATTATGCTTCCAATTGGATTTTTCCATTTTTTTTTTTTCAAAAAAATTTATTGGTTTTTTAACCCTAACTTTTTTATTTTTTATATTAGAAAGTTTGTTAAAAAATTTTTTTGTAGGTTTTTATAAGATCTATATAGACTATTAATATTAAATCCTTTTAAAACCCTCAGTCGCAAAAAGAGGTGACTTTGAAAGGGTTTTTAAAGGCGGTTTTTGCATGTTATTACAAGATCTAATTGTCTGTAGCTCACTCAAATTTTGTCGTAGAAAAAATTTGCGTAAACCAAGTTCTTAAGAATGAAACAGGCTACATTTTCATATGTAAACATTTTTTCGCATCTCTGATGCTAATCTTTCTATTCTGAAGAAAAGGGCATGTTTTACCAAACTACAAAAATTCGTTATTCGCTTTTAACTCCAGTTTTTTAAAAACTAATTGTTTAAGCCGGTCAAACTTCTGTAATCTATTAAAAATACATAAATAAAAATTACGGAATAAGGTCGATGACTAATTTTAATTAGGGTAGTAATTAGGGGGTTGTTTCCGATAACTTTTCGACTGAAAAAATAGGGACTGACATTCTTTTAATTATGTCACTTAATTTTTAAGCTACAGACTTTATTTTTTATTTTTGAAGATAGATCTTTTTAAATATTTAAAATTAGTTTCTATAAGTTATCCTCGAAAAATGCATAGTTTTTCCGTTTTTGAAGTTATACTTCTTTACCGGCGATAGAGGGTGATTTTTTTATATGTTAAAACCTATCAGCCCGGCGCATGCGCATTATAACTTTGTTCTGATTGGATGTTCAAATGACATGTCAAAAATTATCCGATATGGCAGCTGTGGTTTGGAGGTAAAGGTAAAGGTAAACAAATGTATAATATATTAGTTTTATTGTTGTGAGGACAGAAACAAAAAAGTTTATAATATTGTAGTGACTTTTAAATAGTTTTTAAAAGCAACAGGTACGTAATAATTGTTAATGTATCATGGATATAAACCTACCTATTTGATCTGCCAAAATACATAGTATGTAATACTTTTATTTATATAATTTGATTACCATCAAAATTTCTATCAAAATTCACCTAATATATTTTTTTTTTCTCTATGTTTTGTTGTATTTTTTCAATTTTAAATCATTTCAATTCAAAATTAAAATAATTTGATCAATTTTCAAAATATCAAAATATCACAAATTTAATCCGTTTAGTTAGTCGATCTTCGTAAATAATGACACATAGTGTCCGTGGCTAAGCGGAGAAGGCGAAAGAATTCCAATACCAACCGCTCTTATCAGCGCTGGTTCGAGTCCCAATAGAAACTTTCTTTTTTGTTTTTTTTTAATACATTTTATGATTGTAAGTATATTTATTATATAATTGTATTTTCAGAAAATACGTATTTAGTTAAAAAAAATTTCCACAATTAATGTTCAGACATCATTTGTGGCTTGTTTAATGTGTTTGTGTGTGTTTTATTCTTTTATTATTTTAATTTTTGGCACTGTTCTAATAAAAATGTTTGAGAAGTAGTAAGTATAAATTAGTTTAATATTTAAACAAAATATAAATAAAAAGTATATTAATTTCGTTTAAATCATATAATAGAAGTATAACTTCTTACGTGCCTACAAAGTACACACACATTCTTTTTTGACTTTGAAACTATAATATTTATTATTTGGCGAAGAAAAGCTAACATATTATAATAAAGTACAGCTCGATTACTATTGGTCTTAAAGAAAATTAAAAAAAAAACACTTTGTTTATTTTTTAAAAGGTATATATTCGTTAAGTAAAGTTGTTTTGATAAAACAAAAACTTTTTGAGTTATTAGCCGAAAACTGATTAATAACATTGATTTTTTCGATATAAAACTAACACTTTCGATAACCAATAAATCGAAAACTATTAATTTTATCAAAAAAATGTATAAAACATTTTTTGCTTACAATTAATGTTTTTACCAACATTTGCGGTCAAAATATAATAAAAATTTCCACTCCCGAGATGGGGTGGCAACCACCCCATGGTAAAAGCGTCTTTCGGCATCATATAAATTTTGATCCTTGGACTATCCACTACTTATTGTCAAATTTTCAAGCAAATCGGTCCTTCAGTTAAAATTGCGAAGTGAAAAGTTACAGTTCCTGGACTAATTTTATACTTTTGGAGCTCTATAACTTCTGAACAGCTTAACTGATTTTGATCAATAAACATGAATTTGAAACGTATTGATAATTAGTATTTGATGCATCCAAGATCAAGTATGATAACTGAACGTATTATAGGAATTATTGAGCTTGAAAAACCGTTTTTCCCATAAGAAATAGATTTGATCATATATATGAAGCCTATAACTTAAAAATTCGAATTTTCCCAGATATGAGGTACACACCGTTAGACGCGACTAGAGACCTCCTACAAACGCTCAGTTATTGGCGTAATTCGTAAGTTGAAATTTTGAGTAATTGTCGAAAAACCAAAATTTTCAAAGTTTAATTTTTCAGTTTTTCGGCTATGGTGAGCATTGTATATGTTTCAGCTTGATAGCTTAGGCACCATTTAAAAGTCTAACTCAATCCTATTGATTTGGTGTACTTGCGGTTTTCCTGTCTCTCCTTGAACCTAAGATATATACGCCCAAAAATATGCTATTTTGTATCTCCCTAGCCCTCTAGCTGGCTTACGGGTAGTCAGAAGTCAAAAATTACACCGGTTCTGAATCGGCCTTAACACCCTCTTAAAACACAGAAAAAAATTCAGATCGGTGTAACTTTTCCACACACATACATACATACAAACATATCCACAAACATTTTCCCCTTTTTAAATAAAATTTGAGTCATATTTCTGAGCTCGTTAACTTTTGAATGGTATAACAGATTTTTAAAATTAGACATCCGTTGGAAAGGTTAGAAAGGAAAATTAGACATCAGTGTTATCAGAAGCCGTAAAGGTCGGAATTAAATTTTTGAAATTTTTGGGAGTTTTGGGGACGAGAACGAAAAACAGACCCTAAATGGGAAGGGTCGTAAAAATCCACACCCTTGGTCCAAAATGGAGAGTTGACATATGGATGGGCGAGTCTTTTCCTAAACTTTAAGATGGGATTTGGTCCAATTTTCAATTCAGTCAGATTTAGAAAATTGAAAATTTCGTGTATATAATAGTGTCGCTTGTAGGGGTATTGTTGTTGGGGTTGTGCGCCACTGACGAGAACTGCCGTTCTCTGGTAATGTCTGTGTCGGTTCTATATTTGAATCAAACAAGGTGTGATATTGTTTGAATGTTAGAATAAAAAAACACTAATAACTCTCCCAAACGGAGTCCAGTCGTGATCAGACTTAATTATGTAAGAATGTGTCATTACGCAACCTCGTAATCCTTAACAATATTTATAAAATAGTGCACAAACCTTGACAAATTGTTATAAAATTTATTATAATTATTATTGTTTATTTATACGATGTCATGTGAAATGCAAGTACCGTCCTCGCCTTTGAGCTAGTTATAGAAGCAATTTTTTACTGTCATTTGGTCATCTACGTACGTGATGGTTTTTCTGTAGCAATTATGAAAATTTAGAATTTGGAATAATTAAGACATCAAAGAAGCGGTATTCTGAATATTATCTGAATAAATTATTTAAATGTTGGAATCACGTATTTAACAAAAAAGACACTACTAACACTGTTTTGCTTTCTTAATGTAGGAGGTACTGAATAAGAGACGAATATTTTAAAATCATTATTATGGATTGCTTGGAATTCGGTGAATACATTATTTGAATTTATACTCCAAATAGGCTAATAAGACCAATTCTCCAGGAAAATAAGATAGAAATAGACCATGTTCAGGACACTCAAAGATCCAGGTAGCTGACTACTTTTTTAATTATTGTAGACCTATAGGAAGAAATCCTACCGGTTTCCTGCCTAGAGTTCGCGTCCGTTTTTTAATTATTAACAATTTAGTGCAAAAATTGCGATTTTTTTTTATTTTTTGCACCCCATTCAAAAGGTAAATAGTTGATATAAAATTACAAAATTTAATGTTTTAGAACATTGAAAAACCTTCAAAAAGCCGATTTTTGAAAGTTAAAAAGTTAATTTGTTTCTACGCAAACTGCAAAATAAGGACAAATAGTTATTTGTTAATAACTTTTACTAAAACTGCCTTAAAACTATAGTGCCTCACCCAGAGTTTAGTATTGGGGTACTTAAGAATCCCTTAAAATTTGAGACCGATCCATTAATTAGTTTAAGAGTTATTCTATTTGTTTATCCCAGAGACCTTTATTTTGCAATAACATTAGACAGAAATAATGAAAATAGGGCAATTCTGCGTATGCCAAATGAGAATAGAAAACTGATGCTGATGCTATCAAAATGTACTAAAAAAAGAAAAAAAATTATCAAATATAGTCAAAGATCATAATGCCAAATTTTTGAAATTTTGTAGTTTCTAAAAATTTAGAATAACTTTAAAAATATTTTCCGTAGAAAAAATCCTTTTGCATATTAGAAAATCTGGTATTTTACACGAATTTTAAAAAATTTAGTTCAATTGGTGAGTGGTCGTGGTAACTGAATAGGGGCTGGGAGCCGACAAATGCACGAGTTCAAAAACTAAAAAAGACAACTTAAAACTACTATCATTTTTTATATCTCGGGATCTACTGAATATATTTTGACCTATCTTGTTTTATTCTGTATGTAATTTTTCTGTACATTACAAATATAAAATTTTCCTAGACATTTATTAATTAATGAACAGCTTAAATTTTTTAAACACTTTTTGAAAAAATAATTTTTCCCAAAAATCCATGATTTTAATTATACTATCATTATTAATCGTAGAAAAAGTCAAGGTATACTTTAATAAATAAATTATCTTCAATAAATAATTATCTAATAAAAATAATTTACTGATTAAAGTGTACTTTAACTTTTTCTATGATCATTAATGATACTATGATTAAAAAATTAGATTTTTGCAAAAAAATTATTTTTTCAATAATTGATTAAACAAATTAGACTGTTTAGTAATTAATAAATTTATAAACAAATTGCATATTCGTAATGTACGTAGAAATTACATACATATTAAAAAAAAGAAAGATCAAAATCCATTGAGTTGATGCGGAGATACAGAAAATTGTATTAGTTTGAAATTGCTGTTTCGGTATTTTAACTCGGTGGATTTGTAGGTTCCCCCTAGTAATTGTTTGAACATTGTGAAGGTGCACTGTTTGAGCAAATTTGAATCCCATTCTTTAAAATGGCATTCATGAGATTTTTTAATTTTTATAAACAAATTAGCTGTGAATTAAAATAAACACATGGCTAACTTTGTCCCAAATGAACCCAGGCTAAATTTTTTTTGTTTGAAAATTCATGTTAAAATAGTAGCTTTTCGAGTACATACATATACAGTACGTAAATCGTTCAGCTGGACATAGGGAACATACATTGTACATATTTAGATACATAAATACATACATTTTATTATATTGAGACAAGTGTGGCAACTAAGCTCTCTCGATGACAATATATTTGTTAGCATTAAGCGGCATTAATCTCAAAATCGATAACTCTGACACAAATAAACGTCCAAATATGACAATGTAGTAGCTAAATATTTTTGGCCTAAGCTAATGGGAAAATTGTTTAGTTTTGAAATTAGTTTTTAAAAATAAATATTTTAAAAATTAAAGTAAAATTATTAACTCATTAATCATAAACTTTGTTTTCGATTTATTTATGGACAGCCTTGCTTCAAAATTCACTCATTCTATTCGTTCTAAGAGCTCTATTGCACCAAAAACTCGTACTCGAACAGAAGCTTCAACTAACACAGGTTACCGCAGTTGCCACAATTCTCTCCATGTATAATCCCTATGTCCAGCCGAACGATTTACGTACTGTATATAAAACTATAGTTTCTACGGACAACTTTTTAAAGTTATTCTAAATGTTTATAAACTACAAAATTTCAAAAATTTGGCATTAGTATTTTAGACTATATTAATTAATTTTTATCTATTATTTTAATACATTTTGATAGTATCACTCTTCTACCTTTATTTGGCATACTTAGAGATGCTCTGTCTTTATTATTTTCTGTCTTATGTTATTGCAAAATAAAGGTCTCTGGGATAAACAAATAGAATAACTCTTAAACTAATTAATGGATCGTTCTCAAATTTTCAGGATTTTTTAAGTGCCCCAATACCCAACTTTAGGTGAAACACTAAAGTTCTAAGGTAGTTTTAGTGAAAGTTATTAACAAATAACGATTTTCACTTATTTTACAGTTTGTGTAGCAACAAATTTACTTTTTAACTTTCTAAAACCGGAATTTTGAAGGTCTATCAATATTCTAAAAAATTAAATTTCGTAATTTTATATCAACTATTCAGCTTTTGAATGGGGTGCAAAAATCGAAACAATCGCGGTTTTTGCACTAAATTGTTAATACTTAAAAAACGGACGCGAACTCTAGGCAGGAAACAGGTAGGTTTTCTTCCTATAGGTCTACAATAACTAAAAATGTAGTCGGCTACCTGGATCTTTGATTGTCCCGAGAAAATCCTTATTTCTCTGGACTACACGGGAATTTTTCAAAACACAATCAAAGAACTAATTACAAAATTATTTTAAACAAAACTCGAACAGAAGGCACATACAAAATTCTTAACTACTCTGAAGGATCTGATGAACAATTTTTTTTGTTTTTTTTTTTATCCAGTCCCTCGAAACTACAATATGACGAAACTAGTGATAATAGGTTCTTTGCACAAAGCCATTAATTTGTTGTTGGTTCTTCTATCTCACCGGTTTTCTGTCTTTTTCCTACAAATATGCATCTCAGTATTTCCCTTTTCCATTTTTCCAGAGTATTATCTTGCTTATTTAATATCCACACCTCGCAAGCATATATTACTGTGGGTCTAAATTATGTTTTATATATTCAGAAATTACCGTATCTAGAAACGTATTTTGAGGCCATTGGGGGTCTTAAACTGCCTAATTTTGCATTCGTTTTTACTATTCTGGCATCGAGCTCCAATTTCTCTTTTCCATTTTCATCCAATAGTATACTGAGGTACCTAAATAGCTTTTACAACTACAGCTTTTACCACTTTCAAGCCTCACACTAAAGTCTTCTTTTTTTTTTCTTCTGTCCCTCCCATGGTCGTATATTTGGTTTTGGCTTCGTTTAAGGCGGGTTCTCACTTGTCAGTTCCACTGACGCAGTCTAACTGATTCAGTGATACTGAACAAATAATGAACATGAGAACACATTTTCATTTTAAATGATCAGTACATTCATACTTTCAGTTAAAGTGAAAAACAGTTCTACTTTTTATCATTTTTGACTGATCATTATCGCATAATTAATAGAAACTGAAGCGTAAGAATATAAAGTTTCGTGATGTGTTCAATGTGGCAAGTTTTGAGAGCAATTTTGGAGTAATCTTTTGCAGAATCTCTTCAAATTTGTCTTCGTTCTTAATCTACTTGTATATGAATCAAAATCTTCCAAAGCTAATTCTTTCAATATAGTTTCACTAGCAGTCCATATATTTCTGCGAACTGTCCAGGACCTGACCCACCTTGTACGACGTTTTCTTTTCTTTTGAATCGCTAGCACTGGAATATTCTGTAATTAATAATAATAGTCTCCCGTTTTATACCGCTAACGCGGCTTTGGGACTATAGCAGGGTAGTCTGCTATATCTAGGACCTGCGGTATAAAAGGAAGGTAACAGGGCCAGTGCTACGCTTCAACCGCCTCTTATTACCCCTGGTTTTACCCAAAGTACTAATTTTGAGTCGACATCAGCCCTACAGACATTTAAAAAAAAATGTAAATGTAGATGTTCTCGCCGGAGCTGGGATTTGAACCCCGGCGTACCTGTGTGGAAGTCAGACATCCTACCGCCTAAACTACTCTGGCCCATATTATATTCTGTAATTCATTTACTAATTATTGTAAATATACTTCACAAACAGCTGGTCTAAATTTTTTTAACCATGTTCATTATCACGATATAAAATATTTGGACTAACTGCGTACTGAATATAGCAAAACATGAAACGTGTGAATGCAAACGTCGCTTTTTATTTTTCATTATTGATGAATCAGTCAGACTGCGTCAGCGAAACTGTCAAGTGAGAACCCGCCTTTACCTGCAGTCCGAATTTCTGTGCTTCTTCAATAATCGCCACTCTTCTTAATTCTTTCGCGGTTCTTGCTAAGATCCTTAGATCATTAGTAAATGCCAGGCATTGGTGCTTATCTTTCATGATTGTTTCTTCCATCTTCATGATGAATTTTCTCATTACACTTTCTAACACTAAGTTGAATAACTCGAATTCATTGAAAATTGTTAGTTATTTAAAAAATTACTGAAAAAGCGAATTCATTGAAAATTGTTAGTTATTTTTGTGTTTTGATTTGAATGAGTTTTAATGTTATGTCTTTTTACCAATTTGCCTTTTTCTAGCTTAAAAATATCAAAAATGTCTCATAGTTGTCTATGAGACATTGTAGTCTTATTATGTCGGTATTATTATGTCTGAGACATAATGTTTTTTTGGTGATTCCTTATCAGCAATTTCTAAACCTCGTTTTTTGTAACATCTTCAGTAATGCTACAGAATGATGCTGGGCCTACAAAGGTATTTTATGGAGCCTTATGTTGCCTACAAATCTGCTCGTTTATTTCTTTGCACCCCTTCATTACCCGGCACCCATATTAAGGACACTTTATTTCCAGGTTGTTGATGAGATCTTTGCATTTCCTCACCAGCTTTTATTTGGTTAGTTGGTTCTTTACTGCCAAAATTAGCCGCTTTGCTCAGTTCTGCATCTGTATAAAGGTTGACTCCTTGCTTTTGGGACTCCGTCAATGGTTTCATCAATACAGGCCACCAAAACAAAAAATTCAGCCTGGAACACAGTTGAATATTGACCTAGTATGAAAGATTTATTATAATTATATGTTTGCCCAAAGACTCCTGGTCCAGTCTCATGGGCAGTTTTAGATCCATCAGTGAATCATATTAAGTCCCCATTCATATTTGTGATTTTTTGTTTTCTAACTGGCATGAGGCGTTCAGAGCCAAAGTGGATCAAGTCCAAAATTTACGAAAAGTCCACTTGGTGCGTATTAATATTTGTTAACAGTGTATCTTTTCGGGATCACAGTGAACCAAGTCCCTGATACTGCTATTTCCTAACAAATGGCAGCAGTCTCCTTTGGTTCTGAAAAAGTTTTATAAAATTTATCTGCTAAAGTGGATCAAGTCCAAAACCGTTACATGTGGTTTTTGCTTTTGTATTTGCAGTTGTTATAACTTGAAAACAATGGATCCCAATGACCCAGAACGACGTGTTAAATTTGAATTGGAAAAGAAATTGCACTTGACTAAAGCTCTGCAAGCTAGGGAATCTCTTAAAAATGACAAAGCTGCTGCATCAGACACATGCTATGTTGCAAGATTTGATCTACAAATGGCCTCCCATATCCCAAATTGACTACTTCCCTAGCATACTATAAAAGCAATATGTACGTTTACAATAATTAATAATAATGGGTACATGCATTTCTGGGACGAAACAGAAAGAGGGAGGGGATCTCAAAAATTAGCATTTATGCTGGCTAAACACATTATAGCCACTTTACACGATGCAAGTAATTGCGAAATTTATTGCAAGAATAAGTTGCAACTAGCTTTCTGTAATATAATAAAGTGATTACACGGTGCAAGTAATTGCATAAACTGACATGAAATGGACAGAAACTTTGACATACCATAAATTTTAGGTTATGTTGTTTTTATAAATTAAAAATGTAATTTTTTGAGTAGAGTTATCAGATATATTAGATTAAAAATGTTAGATTATAATTTGAGAAAATTATAATATGTATTATGTATAACAAAATCAATTAATACCTAATGCAATTATACCTATAATACATTATTCATTTACGAAAGGAAACAAGTTGTTAAATACAAAAGAAATAAAAATAGAATATAGTTTCTTTAATCCCTATGTTGTACAATTAAAGTTATCCGCCAGAATAATGTTATCTGTGAAGCGTGAAATTGGTAAAAAAGTCCTCTAGTTTTGTCAAAAATTGTTTAGTTTGAAATTTAGGATGACAGAAGGTCAAAACGAACAGTGTAGCCTTAAAAGTTATTAAAAATATAACCAAATTGCAGAAAAAATTGCATGAAAAATAGGACATGTTCTATTATTGCTGCAAGAAGTTGCAGCTCTTCTGTGCAATTCGCGTATGACACGATGCAATTTCTATTGCTGCAAGAAATTGTGCAATTAATTGCGCAATTAGTTGCATCGTGTAAAGTGGCTATTAGACAAGAGGCTAAAAACCACAAACATGTTATTCTCTACTCTGACTCTTGCACTGATTAAAACAGAAATTTTAAAGTTGACCTTAATGAACTTGGACCTTGATCCTCAGTTAAGCATTGAAGCAATCGTTCATAAATTTTTGGTTTTTGGTCACTCGTTTTTACCTAATGAGCAAGATTATAATTACATGTTTGTCCAAAGACTCCTGGTCTAGTCTCATGAGCAGTTTTAGATCCATCAGTGAATCATATTAGGTCCCCATTTATATTTGTGATTTTTTGTTTTCTAACTGGCATAACTTATTATAATTTAAAGAATTTAATTCTAAGATAAAATAAGAGCAATGTGATGAAACCGATAAAATGTCTGCCCCAATGCTAATACATATTTCTGTTGCAGTTTTTACAAACTACTCATACTAATAGACTTTATTTAAAGTGACCACATCAATTATTTTAAGCATTTATATTATTACAGTGTCGTTTAAGGATGCCGCTGAGAAAAACAATAGTCAAGTATTATGTTTTGTAATAATTTATGGGAGTGACCATGGTCTAGTCCTGCGGTTTTGATCACATGCATGATGAGTAGATTAGAAGTCATTTTATCATTAGAAATTATATATCCATATTATTATCTATCTCTGTTATACAGGTAAAAATATACAGTATGTTTAGAAAATATGCAAAAATTAAGAGAAATATATAAATGCGTTAATTTGATATCAACCTGGTATTTAATTTAATTAATATAATAATTTAGGCAAAATAAATATTTAATACAATAATTTCATTTCTGATTTGGACCGTGCAAGAATTAACGCTTTAGTTGAAGAGGGCCATTCACAGCCATTTGTGGCAGAAAAAGTTAATTAACGCATTATTTGCAACAAAGATGGCAAATAATGCGTTAATTAATCGCATTAGACGTTACTGTGGCCCCAACGTTAGAGTGATGTCTCATGCACGGATATGGTATAGGTTTATGGAGACAAATTCGATACAGAATAGAACCCAGACTCCAGAATACCAATGAGCAACGGAATAGACTAGACGGAATAGACTAGATGAGCATCAGAATTTTCATTCGGGCAAATTTTGCTTCTACTGCACCAGCCCTTCAAAGAGACTTCATTCATGCTAGAGGAGTCAAATTATCGTTGGTTACAATAAGAAGAATAATTTTATAGTCATTTTTCAAGAATCGTCGATCAATACGAGTTCCTCAGCTACAACGTAGACATGTTTTACGCCTCCAGTGGGATCCTTCAACAGTTTTGGAATTTTGTGCTCTTTTCAGACGAGACCAGAAGCTGTTTAAATAGTGATAGCCCACGAATTCGTGTCTGGCGAGAGCTAACAAGAGCTGTACAACTAAAACATCCTTGTCTCACACTTCCTTTCGCTGGTGGTAGTGCCATGTTTTGAGCTGGTATTATGGCCAATGGACAAACGGAATTGGTGGTTATTGACGGAACTCTAACAGGACAATAGTACATCAAACGGATTTTAGAATCTCATTTAGAAATGTCAAATTTTGTATTTATGGATGATAACGCCCGCACACATAAGACTCAACTGGTTGATGATTATCTTGAGTCAGAAGCTATTCGCCGTTTGGAGTAGCCTGCGATGTCTCTGGACATGAACCCCATTGATCATGCATGGGATATGCTCTCAGAGCTATTCACGTCAGAAGGAATGTTCCTAGAACTCATCATTAACTTACAATAAGTGCCTGTAGAGAAGAATGGGAGACTCTGCCACAGGAAATTAGCGATCGACTTATTAGAGCATAGAAGAGACTGCAGTATAAGAGCTCAAATCCAGGCTTGCATCGATATCCGTGGTGGAAATACACGATATTAAAACTGTTAAATACCTTTGAATTAGAAATATTTTTTTACTAGGCATTTCATTTTTTATTTAAGTATAAAAAACAGTATATTTTTAAACAAAAAATATCTTTTATGATCTATAACAGTAGTTTCTGAAATGTAGTGACAATTTCGTAACAATATAACTTTAGCGATTATTTCATTCAGTTTCTGACCAATAAAAAGCTACAGAAATAAAAATTAAAGTGATTATTTTTTGATGATTTTAACTTCCAATCGTATAGTAAGATATTTGATCACGTGTTTAATTCTTTCCAATCAGATTAAAATTATACTGAGAATTATCTACTGTAGAAAATTACCGATAAATTTTTTTAAGTAGATTGTTTCTGTTTAATGGCAACCAGTTTCCTAGTTTTGACAACTGTCACATTTAAGAAAGTATCCATAATATACGTATTAAAAATAATCTTACGAATATTACACGACAGTAAGAATAAATAAGAAAATAATGCTTTATTTTTACTCAAAGTTGTCATTGGGCAATAGCCACTCGAGCCCTGCTGGCTCTTGTGTCTATTGCCAGACAACAAATTTTCGAAAAACTGTCGCATTATTTTCAATTTATTCTCACTCTCTTGTGATATTATACCCGATAATTTTTGATAATATCCCGTCGTCAAGCATTGCGTCACATGCCCTTCGTTACTACGCAAAAATGAACATTTAGTGATATTAATCACAATTAATGTTTTACAACTTGTCACAGGGAACACCAAGAAACACGTTTAGCAAATATTCAGTTGAAGATATCAATAAAATCTTAGTTAAAATGATTTAAAAAGACCGTTTTATTCATAAA
Organism: Diabrotica virgifera virgifera; assembly: GCF_917563875.1. NCBI lineage: Eukaryota > Metazoa > Arthropoda > Insecta > Coleoptera > Chrysomelidae > Diabrotica > Diabrotica virgifera. The sequence continues at coordinate 284,779,703 of NC_065443.1, read as the reverse complement.
ATAATCTCAGCCAATTACCCTCGATCTCTAAAATTAATATCGACTTGTTGCCTCGTGCCACTTTGACATAATTTCACTCCCCTTCGGATCCTGAAATTAAAACTGTCAAAATGTCGGGAAGCAGATCGATAATTTTAGAGCTCTTGGCCAATTACTACTCATAAATTTTAATAATTTCCAATCGTCAAGTATTTTACATCAGATGCCCTTCGTTGCTACGCAAAAATGATCATTCAGTGACATTAATCTTTTACAACTTATCACAGAGAACACCAAGAAACAAGTTTAGAAAATATTCAGGTGGATATATCAATAAAATATTAGTTAAAATGATATAAAAATACAGTTTTATTCATGAAATAATTTTACTGAATTACTCTCGAGCTCTTAAATTACCGATTTGTTTTGCCCACACTTTGACATAATTTCTCTCACCTTCGGGTCGTGAAATTAGAACTGTTAAAGTGACACTCGAGATATAAATTTTAGAGCTCTCGTGTAATTACTACTGATATTTTTTTTCGATAATATCCCGTCGTCAAGTATTACGTCAGATGCCCTTCGTTGCTAAGCAAAAATACATTCAGTGTCATTAATGACAATGTTTTACAACATGTCACAGAGAACACCAAGAAACAGGCTTAGCAAATATCAGGTGAAGATGTCAATAAAATATTACTTAAAATGATTTAAAAAGATAGTTTTATTCATGAAATGATCTTACCGAATTACTCTCGAGCTCTTAAAAATTATCGATTTGTTTTGCCCTCGTGACACTTTGACATAATTTCACTCCCTTCGGGTCGTGAAATTAAAATTGTCAAAGTGTCACTTGGGATACAAATCGATAATTTTAGAGCACTTGTGTAATTTCTACTGACAATTTTAGGTCCGCAACGAAACACACTATCACAAACGAACAATTTAAAGATTATTACAATTCACTTGGGAGTCGCTTCATTGCAGCAGGGGACTATAATGCCAAACATACCAGGTGGGGATCAAGACTAATCACTCCGAGAGGTAGAGTTCTCCTAAATATCATAGAGTCAAATAATATGGATTATGCATCAACCGGCGAACCAATATACTGGCCCTCGGACAGAAATAAAATCCCCGATTTGGTCGATTTTGCTGTAGTTAAGGACATCCCTAGGTCTAATATAAAAGTTACATCATGCTACGAATTATCTTCTGATCACTCGCCTATACTATTCACAGTTGTAACCCAGGTACTTATTAAAGAAATATCCCCCTCACTTCATAACAGACGCAGACACTGGCCAAAATTCAGATCTATCCTGGAGAACAAGGTGTCTCTAGACATTCCACTAAAAACCAAAGAGGACCTCTTTCTTGCTGGAACAACTAACTACAAATATCCAATCAGTTGCCTGGCAAGCAACACCAACAATACAAGATAAATGCATAATAAATGACTGCCCACAAGTAACCAAAGAAAAAATTTTGCTAAAGAGAAGATTGAGGAAAATATGGCAACAGACCAGAGATCCTGCTGATAAGGGTAGATTCAATAGTGCATCAAGGGAATTAAAAAAGCTGTTCGAAGACCTCAAAAACCAATCACTTCAGTTACTTCAGTACTACTTGGAAAATTTAGATTCCTCTAAAGAAAGCGATTATTTGCTATGGAAAGCCACGAGAAAACTAAACTGAAACAACTTCAGAAACCGTCACCTCCAATCAGAAAATCGGACAGAGAATGGGCTCGTAGTGCACAAGAGAAAGCAAGTTGTTTTGGAGAATATTTCTCCGAAGTATTTACTCCCAACCAAATGAATTCACCTGTGGAAGTAGACGTATTCTCATTTCTTCAAAGTCCATATGAAATGAGTTTGCCTATTCCAAAATTTAAATCGTCCGAAGTCATCTTAGCTATTAATAATTTAAACGATAGAAAATCTCCACGGTACTCAGTGGAAAAGTGTTGAAAGAATTACCTCTCCAATGCATAAAACTTATAACGTTTATATTCAATGCCATATTAAACTTAGGTTACTTTCCTGATCAATGGAAAGTGTCTCAGATAATAACCATTCTAAAACCGGGGAAATCTCAAGAAGAAACTACATCGTACAGGCCAATCAGCCTCTTGCCAATCACGTCTAAAGCTTTCGAAAAACTATTAGTAAAAAAACTCGAACCCTGGATCAAAAATCTAATTCCAGACCACCAGTTTGGATTTCGGCCCGATCACTCAACAATCCAGCAAGTTCACAGAGTGGTAAAATATATAAATGCTGATTTTGAGGCCAAAAGGTACTGCTCAGCGGCATTTCTTGACGTTAGGCAGGCATTTGACAAGGTATGGCATGAAGGCCCCCTAGACAAGCTAAAAAGGACATTACCGCACAGCTATTACATTCTTCTTGAGTCATATTTGTCAGGTAGGTGTTATTTGATTAAATACCAAGATGCAATTTCCAAACTCTATTCTATCAAAGCTGGCGTACCATAGGGTAGCGTGCTGGGACCTTCCTTGTATGTCATGTTTACCACAGATATACCTCCAACTCTTCAAGAACCACTAGAGGAGATACCACCTACAGAAGAAATGATGCTAGGAACATTTGCCGACGATACTGCAATACTAGCCTCACACACTGACCCTATTTATGCCTCGCATCTCCTTCAAGCGTATCTAGACAGAATACAAGATTGGTTTTTGGAGTGGAAAATTAAAGTCAATGAAGGAAAATCTATTCATATTACATTTACAACACGAAGAGGAACTTATCCTCCTGTAACTCTAAACAATCACGAATTACCATCAGCCAACGAGGTAAAATATCTTAGTATTCATTTGGACAGAAGTCTCACATGGAGGAAACATATGTGGAACAAGAGAAAGCAACTAGGTCTCCAATTCAGAAGTATGTATTGGTTAATGGTCCGTTCATCAAGACTATATCTGGATAATAAATTACTGCTCAATAAGGCAATACTTATGCCAATCTGGACATATGGGTTGGAACTATGGGGAACAACCAGTCACTTCAACATCGAAATCATCCAACGCTTCCAATCAAAAACCCTCAGAACCATCACTCATGCACCTTGGTACATCAACAGCAGAATTATTCATCGAGACCTTAAAACTGACATGGTACAAGAAGTCATCACAAAACGTAGCTCTGCATGCATTGCCAAGTTGGAGGATCATGAAAACCAGTTTACACTTAACCTCCTAGACAATTCCCAAGAACAGCGTAGGTTAAAGAGGTTCAAACCACTGGACTTACCATTTAGAGTAAACTTTTAAACTAGTTAGTTAGTAGTTATAAAATGTAATTATTTTCTACACAACTTTATAAAAATTGTACTTTGATTTTACCAGTGGGTAAAATCCTTCTTGTCCTTAGTCAATTTCATTACTTTTGTTTATTGTTGGCACTCAACAGATTGCAAAATACTTTTAAATTAAATAAAAAAAAATTGGGTGACACATAACTTTTAAAACTACATATGTATATTATGCGTCCGTAATAAAAAGATCCAATACAGATGATCCAGTACAGCAGTAAACACGAGAAGAAAATAATTAACACAATATTTATGATCGCACTATACATTTATACATATATATTTTTCAACAAATTTTCTATACTTAAGTAACAAAAAAACACTAATTACTCCTGATTTATGTTTATTACGGAGCACGAAAGCTTTTTGTACACTTTGACCGTCGACATTGACATACCTACAATGGTATGTGGAATATTACACAATTTTTTAAGACAAACGCTTCTTTTTCATATGCGGCTATTTTCTCATACAAATAATTATTTTCACGGCCTTTTCGGACAATTCAGGTTGTTGTTTCGTCGAGATAAAACAGTGCCATTGACTTTTTCTAACCTTACGTATTTCTCAAGGGTCATAAACAATGGTTTTGTTTATGGTACTTGTCGAAAAATATTATTGTATATGGGTTTATAACTAATATAAGGTATATACATATTAGGCGAGGATATACATAAAGCACTAAAATCGCCTAAACCTCTAACTTTTTTAAAGTAAGACGGATCGTTATGAAACTTTTGTTTTTGATTTGGGAGAGGTTCAGGAAAAAAGTTGACCTATTGGCATGAGGGACAAATGAAAATTGAATTGTTTTAGGATATATTTAATATGCATAACAGGCATTTTCCAATGTGCATAGATAGACAGATAGATAGATAGACATTTATTGTTTTTAAAAGTACAGTTTTATAACAATGAGTTTAGTAAGTATAAGTTATTATAACTAGTCTAGTAAATAAGTAATAATAAATAGCCTAGTACATAAGTAATAATAAATTGAACAAAAAGCGCTATGACTAACTGAAATGAAGAACTGAAATACGAAGATCTATTTCGAATAGAAAGTGACGGTACTACGACAGACGAAAACAACAAGAAGAGAAAATTAGACCAAGAGGAAGAATTGCAACAGGCTTTCAACAAAAGTCGAAAAATAGGCATATCTCCTACAAAAGTTTGGAAAATAAAAAAAAATCGAAAGAATATAGTTAAACAGGGTTTGGACATACAGATGCCCCAAATATTCTAAAACATGCCATGAAAAATTTTATGCAGACAAAATTAGCAGTCGACGTTCAAATAAAGAAGGCTCTGAAATTAGGAGAAGAAGTTTGTCTGGTTGAGCTTGAAAAGGAAGAAGATAAAAGAAAAATACTGCGAAACAAAAGGAAATTGAGAAATCGAGGGGAAGGTCTAATTTATATCAACGATGACCTATCAAAGAACGACAGAATTGTACATAGAAACATGTCAGACAAAAAGCGCAACAACTAAGAAGGGAAGGGAGAAAGGTGAACGTAGGATATAAGAAAATATATTATGCCGATCATGAAATATGGCGCTGGGATGACGCGAACCAAGCGTTGGTGGTAGAGACCAAAACAAAAAACTAAGCACCAGCAGTGAAAGGAAACAAATAACAGTGCAAAGAACAGGATTACAAACTATGAAAATAAAAAAAATCAAGACAGAATTAAAAAATAAAAGATAAAAAATGACAAGATACAGTTAGCAACAGAGGTATTTTCTCATACAAATAATTATTTTCACGGCCTTTTCGGACAATTCAGGTTGTTGTTTCGTCGAGATAAGTGCCATTGACTTTTTCTAACCTTACGTATTTCTCAATGGTCATAAACAATTGTTTTATTTATGGTACTTGTCGAAAAATATTGTATATGGGTTTATAACTAATATAAGGTATATTAGGCGAAAAGATGAGAAAGAAGGTGTGTTCAGGACAAGAATAGTAGAAAAAATATGTTGGAACATGAAAGGAAACTCTAACACAATTTGGAGAAAAATGGCCAATATTATTAGAGAGACGGCTATTCAATTACTTGGGAAAACGTCAGGAAAGAAGTTTGAGGATAAAGAGACTTGGTGGTGGTCTAACGAAGTACAAGGAAAAATAAAAGAGAAGGGAAAATTATATGAGAGGTGGCAAGAAACCAGATCGGGCATAGATCTTTAAAACTATATGGTCGCCAAAAAGGAAGCGAAAGTAGCAGTAGCAAAAGCTAAAGCAGAAGCGTATTCAAACCTGTACGTTAGGTTTACGATCAACTTGATACCAGGGAAGGCGAAGCAAAGATATATAAAATAGCCAAACAGAGAGCAAAGAAAGCAAGAGATTTTAATCAGATTAGATGTATCCGAGATGAAAATAATAAAATACTAATTCACGAAAAGGATGTCAAAAAGAGATGGAGAAAGTATTTTGACAGTTTATTAAATGAAGGATTTGACAGACAGCCTGTGGAGTTAACGGAGACAGTAACAGCAATGGTTACCAGAATAACAAACGAGGAAGTGGCTCAAGCGCTTCAAAAAATAAAGAAAGGAAAAGCAGTCAGAGCAGATGATATTCCTGGGGAAGTATGGAGAGCATTGGGAGAGAAAGGAATAAGTGGGCTAGCAGGTCTATTTAATAGAATTATGGAAGTTCGATAAATGCCAGACGAATGGAAAAGCAGTATATTAGTACCTGTCTACAAAAACAAGGGAGACATACAACAACAACTGGAGCGGCATTCCTGGACGTAAGCAAAGCTTTCGACAGAGTATGGCATAAGGGGCTCATTTATAAAATGCGAGGATATGGGTACAGCGGGGCGATGACGAGACTGATCTCTTCGTACTTGGGCGACCGGAGTTTCAGGGTTCGGATAGGACAAGTCCTGTCCGAGCTCGGGAGCCCGGAAGCTGGAGTGCCACAGGGAGCGGTCCTGTCACCTCTGCTATACACAATATACACCGCTGACGTACCTAGAACACCAGGGACCCTAATGAGCCTCTACGCCGATGATACAGCGATAGCGGCCAAACACAGAAATGTAGACATAGCAGTGACCAACCTGCAAACAGCGTTAGAAGACATCGAGGAATGGAGTATAAAATGGAAGATAGCCATAAACTCAGAAAAGACGCAAGCGGTACTATACAAGAAGGGAAGACAACAGCCAGAAGAACAGCTGACAGTGCAGAACACCCCCATCGAGTGGAAAAATGAAGCTAAATACCTAGGTGTCATCATGGACAAAGGATTAACCTTCCAAAAACATGTAGAAGCCACAGTCCAGAAGGCCAACATAGCGAGAGCAACATTAAGAGGACTCACAGGAAGAAAAAGTAAACTAAGACTAAAAACAAGGTTAAGATTAATAAACAGCATAATATTACCGGTATTAACATACGCATCTCTCGCATGGGGACAAGTATGTAACACCCACAAAAAGAAGATACAAGCGGTCCATAACAGCAGCTTAAGAGAAGCAGCCAGAGTCCCAAGATACGTAGCAGAAAGATTCCTGTTCAGAGAACTTCAACAGGTGAGAGTCACCGAAATGATGACAGACAAGGCAAGGGTCAAATTCGCGGAACTGGAGCACCACCCAAGTCACATACTGCGAGAGATGCTAGGGTACGATGCGTTCCACCGATGGAAACACAAACGTCCAAAACAGCAAATATTGTGAAATGGGAAAAATAGTGAAAACAGTGAACGGTTCGTAGCTCGAAAACAACAAGTGCCGAAGATAACGTAACACACGTAGGTTCAATACCACGATCACCTCAAGGTAAGACAGTAATAGAAAATTACAGAAGGGCGTAAGCCCCCAAAAAAATATATAAAATACAAAAAAGGCGTAAGCCCCCAAAAAAAAATAAAAAACCAAAAAACACTCAAAAAAACTCGAGCAACAAGTCATTGGACAGAGCTCAATGGGGCTCGGTACAATGACTTGGGGCCCAAGCAAGCAATTTTAGTTTCCGCGGATAAGTAAGTAAGAAGATAAAGGCATAGAGCGCTTCACGCTGGCCTAGTTTTTTGCATTCGATTAGGGTACCACATGGAATCTTATTACCCAGGATTCCATTGTGAAGAGCACTTGGCTACGATAGTTGTGCCCCCATCGCACATCAGCGTGCTATGGGGGGGAAAGGGATGGCCTGGGGCATTGGAGCGAGGTGGGGTGATCCCTGTTCATACTCGGGTCAAAACACCTCGCTCCAATGAATTGTTACACCCGAATGTACTTTTTCGATAGGGTGGACACATCCCACAGGTCGGGTTGAATCAAATTGCTTGCTGCTTGCTTGAGACATACAACAAAGTACAAACTACAGGGCTATAAAACTACTTAGCCATACCATGAAAATATGGGAGAGAGTAATTGATAGACGGATGTGTAAAGAAACCAAAATATCCGATAATCAATTTGGCTTTATGCAGGGCAGATCAACAACAGATGCAATTTTCATTGTAAAGCAACTGATGGAAAAATACAGGAATAAGGAGACCAACGCTAATATGGTATTCATTGATCTTCAGAAAGCATATCATAGAGTTCCTCGAGAGATTCTGTGGTGGGCACTCATTGGTTTTGGACCAGATAACAGCAAAACTACAGGGTGGATTTCCATGGTGCCTAATGTATGCTGATGATGTGGTATTGATAGGAAATAGTGAAAGAGACTTAGAACAAAAACTGAAACAGTGGAGACAAGCTCTGGAGGAAAAAGGTTTAAAGCTTAGGACAAAAACAGAGCATTTGGAATGTTCATTTAAAGATGGAGTTAATACAAATAAAATGGTATCTTTGGATGGTGAAATGATTGTGAAAGCTATAGTTTTAAGTACCTAGGATCGGTATTACAGAGTAATGAAGAAATAAAGGGAGATGCATGCAGTAGAATTAGGGCTGGATGGATGAAGTGGAAAGAAGCGAGTGGTGTGTTGTGTGACAGAAAAATTCCAATGAAGCTGAAGGGAAAATTCTATAAAACTGCCATAAGACCGGCTATGAAGTACGGAACTGAATGTTGGGCAGTGAAAATGAAAGAGGAACAACGAATGCATGTGGCGGAAATGAGAATGCTTAGATGGATGAGTGGAGTGACAAAGAAGGATAAATTAGAAATAAGTATATTAGGGGAAGTCTAGGTGTGGCAACAATTGATTCCAAAATGAGAGACAATAGATTAAGATGGTTTGGTCATGTTCAACATCGAGACGTTAATCATCCAATACGAAGAATAGCTGAAGTGCAGATTCCTGGAAGGAGTAGGAGAGGAAGACCAAAGAAGACCTGGCGGGAGACGATAAGGCAGGACATGTTGGTAAAGGGGATTAACATTGATATTACCCAAGATAGAATTATGTGGAGAAATGCAATTAGGGAAGCCGACCCCGCATAGGGATAAGGCAAATAGAATGATAATAAGGTATATTATTCAAGGCATATATAAAGCACTAAAATAGCCTAAACCTCTAACTTTTTTAAAGTAAGACGGATCGTTATGAAACTTTTGTATTCGATTTGGGAGAGGTTCACGAAAAAAGTTGACCTATTGGCATGAGGGACAAATGAAAATTGCATTATAGTGGGATGCATTTAAAATGCATAAAATGCATTTTCCAAGGTGCATCTCAAAGTGTTCAAAAAATAAAAATTCACAACTCGGAAACTAATCATGGAAATGAGATCAATTTTTATACTCGGGCGGTTTTTGAGGTCGCTGAACAAGAATATCGGGCCGGCTAAACTGTAAGGGGTCCCTGGTGCTCGGTATTCATGTCGTCTCCTGGAATTTTACGGAAACTCATTATGAAAATCGTTAAAACTTGTTATCCCGAGTTTTTGAGGTCACTGAACTCGAATATGGCTGCGACAATACTGTACGAGATGCCTGGTTCCCGGAATGTACGTCATTTCCTGAAGTTTTATGAAAATTCGTTATGAAAATAGTTGAAATTTATTATATCGGGGTTTTGGGGTCGCTGAACACGAATATTGCTTCGAAGATGCTCTACGAGTTACTTGGTGCGCGATATCTACGTTATCTAATGTAGTTTTTTGAAAATTACCACTTAGCAGTAACCTTATACAGCATCGTCGAAACATTATTCAGCGACTTTCGGAATAACAAGTTTCAACTATTTTCATAACGAATTTTCAAAAAAAACTCCAGGAGATGACGTAGATACCGGGTACCAGGTACCTCGTACAGCACCTTCGATGCAATATTCTTGTTCAGCGGCCCCAAAAACCTCCGAGTATGAAAATAGAACTTATTGCCATAATAATTTTCCGAGAAAAAGCTAGAGGTGTAATGCTTATCCTCGCCTATTTTGTAGTATTTTAATTTATGTTTATATCAAGTATGTAAGTACTACAAAATATTCAACAATTTACATAAAGTCACACAATATAGGTATATCAATATTATACATACATTGTAAAGAACACTTTTAGAAGAAGATTTTAAGACAAACTCTTAACATACAGAATACAAAATACAATACAAAAACCTAAATAAAGTAGACACAGAGCAATAGATTGGCCGTCAAAAATAACTTTACAACGCAGAAAATATTTTGAATAGAGAAGCAGAAAAGAAGGAGAAACTGATGATGAAATAAGGATCATCATCATCATCATCCTCCTCCAGCCCTTTGCGTCCACCGCTGGACATAGGCCTCCCTCATTTTTGTCCATTGTGCTCTATTTTGAGCACTTTGCATCCAATTTCTAAACATTTTCTTGAGATCGTCAGTCCAACGAGTAGGTGGTCTTCCTCTACTTCTTTTGTCTAATCTCGACCTCCACTCAAGAGATCTCTTCGTCCATCTCCCATCACTGATTCGGGCGACGTGTCCGGCCCAGTTCCATTTCAGGGTGGCAATTCGGGAAATTACATCGGCAACTCCTGTTCTTCGTCTTAAGTGTTCATTTCTAACTCGGTCACGAAGCGATATACTCAGCATTAACCTTTCCATTTTGCTCTGGGCTATTTGCAACATTTTAGAAGTTGTAGCTGTCAATGTCAAAGTTTCGACACCATAAGTCATCACAGGCAACACACATTGGTCAAATATTTTACGTTTTAAAGAAATTGGTATATCGCTTTTAAAGATGTCTTTGAGTTTTCCATAGGCTGCCCATGCTAGGTTTATTCTTCTTTCAAGAAGAAAAGAAGCAGAAGAAGAAGAAGAAGAAGAAGAAGTAAGGATAGAACTAACAAAACAAGAAATTAGAGATCATCATCATCATCATCTAATCTCCAATGTATACTGCCAAACATAGGCCTCTTGCATGCTTTTCCCTAGTTCCGCTTTTACGCCCTCTGAATCCAATATGGAGTTACTCAATTTATACTATATAGAAATTAACGACAGATAGGAATCTACATGGAGAAAATTCGAATAATCGAAGAAGAAGAAGAAGAAGAAGAAGAAGAAGAAGAAGAAGAAGAAGAAGAAGAAGAAGAAGAAATAAGGATAGAACTCACAAAATAAGAAATTAGAGATCATCATCATCATCATCTAATCTCCAATGTATACTGCCAAACATAGGCCTTTTGCATGCTTTTCCCTAGTTCCGCTTTTACGCCCTCTGAATCCAATGTGGAGTTACTCAATTTATACTATATAGAAATTAACGACAGATAGGAATCTACATGGAGAAAATTCGAATAATCGATAAATAGTTAAAAAATGTAATTATTTATCTTTACAAGAAAAGGCAACTTTTATGCAGTACTATATATTTGAGAATAAAAAGAACACTATTTTCGATATTACTAATCCTCTTACAACAATGTTTAAGCAAATTACACCATACTAAATGGTATTCTTGTATTTTAAACCAAATCAACATATATTAGCCAACAGTAGTTGTCCGTAATGCGTAAGCCGTAATAGCAAAATACTTGTATTATTGAAGATAACATACTTGGCGAAAGATAGCAGAACTAGGTCGATGTCCTAGAGTCACCATTTTCGTTATCACCATAGGGTACGGTACCGTTAATATAATCAGGAAATTAATGTTTGGGGTTTTAGACAAGATTTGGTTCAAAATTTTACTTTCAATTACTAGATAACAATATACAAAATACTAGTATGTACTAAAGAATATAATATTATTAAATTATTGGAAAAAAATTGAACAATTTAATTTTGCTTGCTGATAAGTATATAATAGGGCTATTTGTTTTTTAACATTATATACCAACATTTATATTAGGGGGGAATTAAAATAAGGTAAAACAAAACATCAATAGACTAAGTTTTCAATCTAATAGCACATAAAATAACATTAAAAATATTACTTTACATCCCACCAGATTGAAAACAATGGGAACCTTCTCTGGTTACACCTCCGAGGCTTCTACAATTTGCAAGCCATAACTGATGCTGAGACTAAAGAAGATGGGGGAATTTTACAATTTATAATTCACGTCCCATCTGCTCAGTGTGGTAAAGTTCCAACGAGAATGGATCTTCGTACTCCAATCAGAGTAAACATGTAAATCAAAAATGAACAACCATTTTCAATTTAGTTGCAACACGAAACTACAGCTGCATTATATTTTAGTTCAATCAGAGAGTGCAGCAAGCACCTCTACCGGTTTCGAAACTTATTAGTCTCTCATCAGGAGGCACATACGCTGCTCTCTCTGACCCAACCAGGACAAACCACGGCGTGCGGTTACGGATTGCAACGAACGAAATGGCAATGATGCCCTAGCGGCAACTGCTAGCAAAAGACTAAGTTTTCAATCTAATAGCACATAAAATAATATTAAAAATATTACTCTACATCCCACCAGATTGAAAACAATGGGAACCTTCTCTGGTTACACCTCCGAGGCTTCTAAAATTTGCAAGCCATAACGGATGCCGAGAGAGCAGCATATGTGTGCCTCCTGATGAGAGACTAATAAGTTTCGAAACCGGTAGAGATGCTTGCTGCACTCTCTGATTGAACTAAAATATAATGCAGCTGTAGTTTCGTGCTGCAATGAAATTGAACATGGTTATTAATTTTTGAAAACATCAATAATTTAAAACGAAACAAAAATAAAAATCTACAAACAGTATCAATTTTCGAGCACAATAAGAGTAGTTACTAAAATTAGTAAAATTTACTATATGTACTTTAATAAAATTTAGGAAATATATCCTCGGGTGGAAATGCACAAATCAGATACAGGAATCCATATTTTGTATGAGGGACAATTTTTCCGGTTTGGAAGGTTTAGTTTTAGGATAACACGCATAAAGCCATATGAGGACAGAGGTATAATTTCTTTATTGGAATAGGGAACATACAAAAATTTGCAGAGGTCATCAGTCATTTTCAAAGAATTAACACTGATATACTGATAATATCAGAAAAGAAAACAAAGAGAACAGAAGTCAGAAGAGAAAGTAAGGCAAAACTCTAACATAAATACTAAAAGAGGTGGGAAAATAATATTAAAACATTGAACTCAATCAACAAGCGGATAATTACAATGCAGATAAATATGTATGATGTGAAAATACTGATTATCTTGGTGTACTCGAGTGCACCAATTGATTCATAATCTAGACAACATTATGAATGAAGGCAAAAGTCTTGATAATATAGATCACAAAACCTATACATACCTAATGATCCAAAGGATGTTCCAGAGAGCCATAAACGAACAACAATTCCCAAAAGAATAAAAACATCAATGGAGAGACTATTCGGAAAAATGTTATGAAAATCCATGAAGATCAGGCAGACTTTAGGGGAGCTAGATCACGCATATATCATATATACCAACTAATACTACAAGTACAATAAAAAATTAAATATGGCTATACATATGGTATTAAAATTTGTGGAACTCAAGGAAGACTCGCTACCTAAATCGCAACTCTAGGAATTTGTTCTGGCCTGGCTAAGGCGCGTTGAATAATATGTCAATTATACTATTTCGGCGACTTTAAAATAGCAATTCCGGTTTTAACTTCCCAACCTTAAGTCTGAGATCAAATTTTAGAGAGACCTTTAAAACGATTTTTGGGTTATAAGCTGTCATTCGATACCTCATTTTTGTCATTTTATAAAATATGTACTAATAAAGAAGGAGTTTAGACCAGGGCGGATCTGTGAAAAAACGTCTATTTCTGGATGTAAGAGGTAACATTCGGATTTTTGCAGATAAATTTAGGTAACAACTTCAATAATAATAATTGATTTATGCTCCTTCTCAAATATGCCCGGAACATTAATAAAAAAATTAAAATATTTAAAAATTTCGAAAAACATCGATTTTTTCTACTTTCTTTGCTTATAACTTTAAAACGATTCATTTTAGAACAAAATCGTAGGGAAATAAAATAAAGATAATTGAATTTTGTATGATAAACGACTGGTTAAAAATGTCTTGTATTACCCTTTCTGCAAAATAGCAATAAATACAAAAAAAGGGGGCAAAATAAGCCGGTTTTTATTCAATGTTTTTCAACCACTTTGGTTGCGCTTATAACTTTCGTAATTCGCTTAGAAAATTCCCACAATATACTTAAATCGCTCACCAAATTTCATTAAAATACCCCTGATAGATTTTGCAGAATAATTTTGCAATCTAAATTTTCTTAAAAAAGTTCAAATTTTTTAAAAACGTTCTGAAGAAGAAGTAGGCAATTTAGAAGTTTGCTAATTTTTTTGCATATAAAGAGATTCTCTGCCTATCTAATACACTTTTCAGAATTAAAATCGGATTATTTAAGCGGCCTCAGCACTGTTTTAAAATTATAACAATTTTTTGGCTCATTAACAAATACAGTGAGGACGTTTGAGTTGGCATAAATTCATTTTCTATAGAATATACGTCTCTGGAGATAAATCCCGAAACAGGTCAATTTTTATTTTTAAATTCTAATTTTTTGGTATATATCATACTAGTGACGTCATCCTTCTGGGCGTGATGACGCAATCGATGATTTTTTAAAATGAGAATAGGTGCCTTGTGATAGCTCAATAGAAAGGCTATTCAATTTTGTGTTCACTAATATAAACATTAACATAATTATTTATACAGAGTTTGAATTTAAAAAAAATTGAATTAAATAAATTCCAATATTTAGATTACGTCATCACACCCAAATGGATGACGTCACTAGTATGATATTTGTGCCAAAAAATTATAATTTAAAAATAAAAATCGATTTGTTTCGGGATTTATTTCCAGAGTCGCCCATTCTCAAGAAAATTAATTTATTCCAAATCAAACGTCCTCACTGTATTTTTTTATAAGCCAAAACATTGTTTATCATTTTAAAACAGTGCTGAGGCCGCTTAAATAATCCAATTTTAATTCTGTAAAGTGTATAAGACAGGTAAAGAACTTCTTTATATGCAAAAAAAAATTAGCAAACTTCTAAATGGTCTACTTTTTGTTCAGAAAATTTTTAAAAAATTTGAACTTTTTTAAAAAAATTTAGATTGCAAAATTATTATGCAAAATCTATTAGATCGATTTTAATGAAATTTGGTGGACGGTTTAAGTATGCTATAAGAATTTTCTAAGCTAATTATGAGGGTTCTATGTGCAACCAAGGTGGTTGAAAAACATTGAATAAAAACAGTCTTTTTTGTCCCCTTATTTTCTATTTATTGCTATTTTGCAGAAAGAGTAATAACATAAGACATTTTAAAGTAGTCGTATATTATACAAAATTCAATTATCTTTATTTCCTTTCCCTACGACTTTGTTCCAAAATTAATCGTTTTAAAGTTATAAGCAACGAAATTAAAAAAAATCGATATTTTTTGAAATTTTTAAGAATTTAAATTTTTTTATTAATGTTTCGGGCATATTTGAGAAGAAGCATAAGTCAATTATACTTATTGAAGTTGTCACCTAACTTTATCTGCAAAAATCCGAATGTTACCTCTTACATCCACCTCAAAACAGATCCGCCTTGGTCTAGTTGTGTTTACGGATGCACAGACAGATGTGGATAATTAAAGGTTTTCACTATTTTTTTTAATCGAATATGGATGAAGACAACATGAGTAGGACATACAAGTGAGACATGAATACTTATATGCATTAATAATTATTGTTAAACAAAAGAGGAAATATACACACACAGGAAAATATTATAATAATAAATACAAGTATCCTACGTTTCCATTAACGAAAAAAGCGTCAATGAAAAAAATGAGATTAAACAAGGACTACAAAAATCACATAACACTAATTAATAGGCTCAGCCTAAGAACAAAATCAAAAGTACTTAAAACATTATTGGGAAGAATTAAAATATAGGTACGCTACTGAAAACAGGATTATCAACATTATCAACCGACAGTCCGTCTGTATCCTTCACAAGATAAGTATCTCGAGCTGGGAACCATTTGCACCCATAAGTTAATCTATTGACATCGACCTAGTGTCGCATCAAAAATTTAATTATTAATGGAAAACCATGTAACATCTAAGTTTTATACACAAATAGTGGGCTAGTTTCAACTACAAAATAGAATGTTTCACTGATAATGATCTGATAAGATCGAAAACGTTTTGGAATTATATAATTGGGTGATTTTTAAATGGTCTTAATAAAATAATATACCACCTATACAATCGAAGTTTTTACTTCCCTGTAAGTTTGGTTTACTTTTCAACATAGAAAATATTCTTATTCTTTATGTTCCATCTTCATGACGAAGGTCAATTATCATCATAGCTATTAGGATTTTAAAGACTGCCGCTCGGAAAAAATCTTTCCCTGCATAATTTGTTAGATCAAACTGTTTCTCTCTCCACGTGTAATACGTGCAAGATATTTAATTTTCTTCTTTTGTTTGTATTCAAGATTTTCATTCCTTAAATATTCATTTTCAGAACCTCTTTGTTTGTGACGTTCTCCATGCAAAATATTTTCAGAACTCTTCTATACACCCACAGCTTGAATGATTCCAGTTTCTTCATTGATGTCACATTTAAGGTCCAAGCTTTCATTCCATAAAACAAAGAGAAAACGTTGCGGTTTGCCAACCTAACTCTTAGTTCTAACTTTAAATCTCTTGTGTAGAGAACTCTTTTCATTTTGTTGAAATTTTTTTTAGTCTTTTCTGTTCTGATTTTGATTTCCTGGTAATATACATATTTGTCCACTCGTTCAACATTGGTCCCGCTTATTAGAAGATTGTTATTTCTTTGTGTTTTCAATATTCTTATAAATATCCACAAGGAAAAACTTTTCCTGTAGTTGGCTGTATACCATGTAATACAAAAAATAGTAAAATCCTTTATAAAAGGTATATTTAAAATCACTAAAAAGGGCTACATCACAATCACATAACTAGTTTTCGACTGGTTTACCAGTCATCATCAGTGCTTACCTAAAATGAATATAACCTGGTAAAATAATGCAAAGATTTTGAAATTTTGACTACGGTTAAGAAAAGTTGTAGGTTATACTTACGTGAAGTTTACATGCTAACCACCAAGATATAATTTACAAAAATATTAGGGTCAAAGCCCTGTAAAAGTAATCCGTCAAGGAAACATCGATTGAAAATACTGACTTAAGCGTGGATGTTTGAAATATTTGCCAATATGCCCCAGGTAACACCTGAGCTGTGATTTGACTTGTTCACATGGTGGAAGTGTAGCAGCAAGTGACAATGAAATGGATAGAAACCTCTGAACGCTGACAAGACAGAAATGACAGTTCCACAGGAAGTTGAAAAATTAGCCTGTCATATTTAAAGACTATGGTGTACAGTTTTTTAAAGTTAGAAATGATGTAACAACACACTCCATTGTGAAAATGATAATTTAAAATTCAGTAAACTAGATGTTAATAGTTAAAAATGTATTCACGTATACTGTTAGTGTAGGTGGTTAAGCAAACCACATTACACAAATGTATCTACTCGAGAACTAAAGTCATTAAACAAATATTGTTGTCAATAGACCTAATAGACCATTTTGCGTTGACTTAAAATTATCGAATTTATTTAACTTATTGGTAGCTGTTGGAATTTGTGTAAGTTTAAAAAGAAAAAGAAATGTCTTAAATAAACTAGGGGGATGTACCATTAAGAAAGCACAAGTTCAAACTTAGGCGACTAATTCCTAAAGACCTCGTAGGCTACCCGAATCCCTAAGGGTCCAAAAACCAAAACCGTTATAAGATGATGACAGTAGGGCTGGGGGGTATGAAATGTCTGTGAGGAAATTAATGAGAAAGGAACATGAACGGGACCCAGAAAGAAAATTAGACTTTTGATTTTTTTTACTATTGATGAGTGTTATATGTTGGTAATGACAGATTGAATAGGTAGGGTAAAAATAGGCATATGTAGAAATATGGTGGTGGGTTGTGTGTAGATGAAAATTTATATAAGGTGGATGTGTGTGGATGATGATATCAGTAATTTTCATGTATGTTATGGATAGATAAAAGTGGTTTGATAACTAAAGATGAAGAAAGGATTATGGTAGCTTGTATCAGATAAATTATAAGTGTGAATGTGAACAAAGCATTAGAGGGGGAGTGAACCAGTCGAAAACTAGTTATGTGATTGGGGTAGCCCTTTTTAGGGATTTTAAATATTCCTTTTGTAAAGGATTTTACTATTTTTATTCTTATAAATGTTGCCTTTTTGGCGTTTATTTTTCGACAATGTCTTTTCAATACTCTAATATTTTGGTCACCTGTCTCTGAAGATTTCCAAAATTTTCGGTTATATGACAGTGTCATCCGCATATCTAATGTTGTTAATGGGAACTCCATTTTCCTTTATTCCAATTGTTTCACTCTCGAGAGCTTTTTTCAGGATTTCTTTCTTGAAGACATTGAAAATAATTGGCGACAATACGCATCTCTCTTTCACTCCAAGTAAATTTCAATTTTCTCTATCCGGTGTTCATTAACACGTACTTTTTTAGGAGATATTGGTTGATTGTTCATAGTTGAAGAAAGTATATATACAAATGATTTATTTGTCACCATACATAATATTTATGTAAATTACAACATGCTATTACCCATAATTACCACAAAAAAACTAACTTCAACTCGACTTGCTTTTTTATTTGAACACCTTGTAACACTAACAAGGTTATAATAAATCCATACCTCGAAAAAAGTCATTTGAAAACCATAATTACATGGCGTGTATACTTTATTAATAAAATAATGGTCCGAAGACAATACCCAGGGAACGTTCTTAACTCAATAGAAAATTCCCACAGATCAGCACTTCCTACAGCAATTTCAGCTCTCGTTAGTGTATAAGTGAAAAATGGCTGTTAAATAAGTGAAAATAACGTTCATAGAAAAGTTATCTTTGATGTTGTAATCCTTGTGATGGTATTAAAAGGACTGGTGACAGGACAATTCAATTAAGACTGTAGGAATTAACATATACATAGACATCATGGATATGTCTTGTAGAATATTTATAATTTTAAAAGTAACTATAACTACATAAAAGTAACAAATATTAAATAATGTACAAGCTTTATAGAAATAAAATATCAAAAGCTAAAAATTGATATACATTTTCTTGACAATGTTAGCTCTGGGTCACAACTCAAATAAATCCGATCCCTCTTTCTATACGATTCAAAGAAATAACAATAATTTCTACAAGAAATGTAGCTGAAATATCTTCCAAACCAAATATCTTTCCATAACCACAAAAAAAATTGGCTAGAAGACAGAGACACTTATGTCCAAAATTAAATAGACTAAAGCAATCATGCTCAAACTGAACGTATTATTCTCGGTCTAGGTCATTACGGTGAAAATCTTAATACAATGTAAAGGTAGCCAAAATTAATGCAAATATCGGTTTACTTGGTCTAATAAGTTGTTAAGGCATTCAGAAAATGCAAATCTCAAGAATGGTAAAAAGAAAAAGAGCATTAAAAAATCTAGAAAAAATTGAATAACTGAATCTGTTGAACCAAATACAGAATATGGAATTTCTGATATATGACGCAGATCAAAAAACAATTTTCCATTAATAAAAATTATAGATAAACTAGAAAAATGAAAAACTAAATTAATAATATTTATAAATAATAATTATAAGTATAAGATCTAAAACGGATAATAGAAAGTCTTCAGCGGAAAGTGAAAACACTTCTTGTAAACACAAAAAACATAATCCTGCTAGTACAGTAAAGAGAACAACATTACCGCGATATCTAGAGATATCGAGACTTGTGGACATAGATTTAGAAAATAACATTAGAAAAACAGATTGCCAATTTAAGAACTTGTTTTCAGAGGCAGGCTGAATTATCTACCTTACATCGCACAATTTGAGCAGCAGATGACACAACACTGTTTAAACTATTAGGTCTGGATCCCGCGTATGAAAAAAAAGTTGATTAATAGCAAGCTGAAAATTTGTTAATAGCTTAAGGGTGTCTAGTCGAATAAACTTTGATATGTGTGAATACTGGAACAGGGGTAGTTTTAATTGTGGAACAGGTTAAAAATTTGGAACGGTCACAGCACGAAAACGGCACATTTATTTTGTCCGACAGAACAGACTTAAACTCTTCGAACAGAGATTAAACTCTCATGCAAAAATCAGACTGCTATTTATCACCAAATGGGCGTTTTAATGAGTGGAACATGTAGAATATGTCAAATGACAGGAATTATGACAGGTAATAAATAGCAGTCTGATTTTTTCATGAGAGTTTAATCTCTGTTCGGAGAGTTTAAGTCTGTTCTGTCGGACAAAATAAATGTGCCGTTTTCGTGCTGTGACCGTTCCAAATTTTTAACCTGTTCCACAATTAAAACTACCCCTGTTTCAGTGTTCCCATATATCAAAGTTTATTCGACTAGACACCCTTAAGCTATTAACAAATTTTCAGCTTGCTATTAATCAACTTTTTCTTCATACGCGGGATCCAGACCTATATAGGAACCACAAATATGGATCAGCCATCTTTCTAAGCCAGAAAAAATACGCACCCGTATGGATAAATCTCTGCATAAGCGACATCCCAATGAGATGAGTCAAAAATATTCCGACAATACAGCGAACTATTGACAGCAGGAAAGACGTTTTCCGAAACAGAGAGTTTCCTACTTGTTATGTCAACCAAAAATTACCTGAAATGTATTGTCAAAGACCCTCAGGTCAAAATCAACAAATACCCATATTGATGTCAAGCCCAAGAATCCATCCAAAATCTTACCGGCGCGCGGCGGCGGCGGCTGCCAGGCGTTTGTCGCCTGATTACTTGGTTTGGTGACTTAGTGGAAAAAAACTATTCAACAAGAACTAGCCAACAAACTAGGATTTTACAGAGGAACCGTCTCCCTTATCGTTTTATCAGGTCCCTGACAGAACGAATAAAAATGACAATTACAAGCTGTACTGAGATTGCGCTGTCCTCACAGATCAACCGGTGACACATAATAGACCAGATCTCATACTGCCCAATAATATAACTAGACTACTAGACAAACAACACTAATTGGTGTGGCGGAACCTAACAAAAAATTTGCATTTTCAATACAACTAGAAGAACGATAAGTATCCAGATGATATTTATTATCCTCTGTACTACTGCATTCATTTCGAAGAACCTCATAGAGAACGTAAAATAGCTGGGTCTTAGTGAATATCTGTATAAGACCATGCATAAAGTTATACTACTCTCAATATCCACATGAGTAAGAACATTTTTGGGAGATAGGATTCGATAACACGGAAAGAGTTATGGAATCGAAAAGTGGGTATCTGGAATGCATTCATTTTCTCCTTAGAGGTAGTGAGAGCCCTGTGACAAATCTAGATAATATCTATAAATGTATATACAGACATGATTTCCAAGTACAGAAATCTGGAAATACAAATAAGGAGACAACAGAGTATGGAAAGGACCCAATCAGTACCACTACTAATGGTGTTATTCCGAGAAACCTACTAGAAAATTGAAAACAGCTGGGTCTATGTGAACATCTTAATAAGACCATGCACAGAAAGTTCTACTACTTACTCTCTTCATGTCACCTATTATTTGATAAACGGAAGCAGAGCTGAGTCCTTTTATTTAAATCTGGAGCAATAATAAATTATTATAGATCTTACAAATGAAACAGTACTTACACCTCAAAGGACCTACGGATGAAAATTTCTAGAAGAGACTCATCTACAAAACAAAAATCTCTTAAAAAGATAACTACGTGTCTTAGAAAGTAAATATCTTGGATTGTACTGTTTCAAGTTAAATCTATCCATAAGCTTAATCCAAATGAATGAATCTATATTAAAATGATTTATAATCTTTTGTTTGATTGTGTTTGCAAATGTGAATTGAAAAAGAACTCATGACAATGATGCATGTATCGCGCTCTTGTATAATCTTCATCAAAAGAAGTAGTAATTGCATGCCTTAGATACAGTTGTATGGCTAATTGCTCTTGGTTAGATAAAATCGTCTAAAACAAACTTCTAAAAACATAGGGAAAGCCTGTGAAATACTAAATAAGAAAACACATTTCATTACAACCAAACATGGATCAAGAAATTACTGGAACAAGATGACTCGTTTAGCTAAAAAAGAGGTTACATGTAAAAATATTAAGCTCTTTTGGAAAGAAACAAATAGTGACAATTACCTTGATAATCACAGATACCTAAGATGCCTAGTTACAAGAAAAAGAGATGTTATGGAACAGGAAAAGAAAAATATCGGTTCAAGTAAAAATCTACAAATAAAGATTCAACCAAAACCGGTTTATGGTTTACTTGGTAGTTGATAATTGCCAGAGAAGGCTATCAAATTGGTTTTGTGGAAAGAGCTGATAAACAAGATTAGAAAAAATTCAACAAGTGGAAGTTCAGATTGGCAGCCTGCGATCAATATTTTCTTTTGAATTAAAAATTACTTTAAGGTGCTCATCGTAGATCAAATTTGAGCTATATTGGATATAGGTATGATTACGGTAATATTGATCATCTCTAGCTAGATTTTTGTAGAAAATATCTTTAAATTCTTCTTACACAATATTATGTTAAGGCCAAAAACTATTATTTATCTTAAAATCTAAGAACGATTTTCCAGAAATTCAAAACCATTATTATTCTTCTGTTTTGACCTTTACTGAAAAAAAAGTTGTTTCTACAGCCTTGAAGAGGGGCACTGGCTAGTGGACATGTAGTTCATTGACAAACTCAAATAATGTGAGAATCAGACTTTTTATTATTTCCGTTTATATTGTATTTTAATGTTATTATTGTTGTTAATTCTCGTTCTTTTACATATTTGAAGCTATTAAGAGATAGCATTGAAAAATATGCTGATTTAAACAACCTTTTAGTTAAATTGAAATATATGGGTACGTCGGATCTTTAGATTTTTAAAAATTGAAGGGACTTTAAGAAGATTTTCTATATTTATTAATGTTCTCTAATCTAGGATGCTGGATACATGAGACCTTAGACTCAAAACAAAAGTAAAATGCAAAATAGAACAGGAGAGAAACGCATTTGTAAAAATGAAGCAATTCGCCAACAATCAAGATCTTGACCTAAATCTACGATATCGCTTGATAAAATGCTATACACAGTATTAGTCCTGTCGCCAGGGGGGGTACAACGGCCTCCTTAATTCAGATGGACTTACCCAAGTTTTTTTTATATATTTTGACCCGCAGAATACGAATTTTTTGGGTAACAGTTGATCCGGATGTCGATAAGATTGTTATAGACAAAGAACTTGAGGAATTACATAACAGCGATTTCTCGCAAAACAAAACATTTTTTGAATTTTTTGGGTCATTTTAAGCAAAAAATATTCCTACAAGTTTTTTCGTAGAATGCATAGTTTTCGAGATAACCGCGGTTGAACTTTCAAAAAATCGAAAAATTGTAATTTTTGAACCCGAATAACTTTTGATTAAAAAATAAAGTAGCAATTCTGCTTACCGCATTTGAAAGTTTAAGTCAAATTATATCGGTTTTGATTATTTGCATTGCTAAAAATAAATTTTTTTATTGTTAAACTAATCTATAAACACATAGTGTTACCAAAAGGTAACGAGCAGCAGGCCAAATAAAAAATACAAATAAACAGGTCAATAAAAATGAGGAGAACAGTCCTACAAAATGATAAGTGAAATTGAAATATCTGGACGAAATCGAAATTCAAGATAATATTAGTAGATAATTACAGCAACCAAAAAAATAATGAAATAATTAAAACAATAAAAGGTGTAAAATAAAGGGGCTATAAAAATAATGGAAAATCAAAGAAAAAACTTATAAAATAACAAATAAACAAAGAATCAATAATATGTAACAACTAGAATAAATAAATATTAGCGCAAAATTCTTTAATAAATTAAAAACAAAAAAAAATAAGACAACAATTGAAACACCTACTGTCTTAACCACTTATAAAAATAGAGAAAAATGTTGGACACCTCAAAAAGTTTTAAAAACTACATAATAAGAAAATAAACAATAAAAATTGATTCTATTAAAACACATTTATACTTACAGCTTCCAATTGAGTAGCCTCATTGATGTTGGTCTCAAAGTTCCATTGAGCAGCCACGTTATTCGTGCACATTTGAGAAGCTTGAATATCCAAAGCCTGTAACAACCCTCTTATATCTCTATCTCCATCGACCCTATTTCTCCTGTTGAAATCGTCGTCAAAGGACCTACCACCGAAATTCTGAGGATTGAGAGGTCTCTGAGCCGAAAAGTCACCCTGTCGATTGTTAAAATTTTGAGGATTGTTTACGTTATTCTTAGAGACAAAGCTCGGGGGTAAATCACTGGGTCTTTGCCCGAAATTTTGGTTGTAGTCGTTTCTAGGGTCATTAGGATTGTACGGGAAGTCTCTGGGAGGAAAAGGGGTAGAACTGTAGGGTGGAAAAGGTGTTGAACTCGAAAAACCCCTACCGTCATTATTATAGGGGTCTCCTCTACCGTTATTATTGTAAGGATCTCGACGTTGATCGTTGGGGATAAACGCGGGGGGCAGGCTTACTTGAGCAAGGATTAAGTGAAAATTTACAAAATAGATAATCACAAAAGGGGTCTTCTTGACAACACTGATATCACACATGTTTCTATTTTTTTTGAATACAAACTACTGGGTATGAACTATGTGAACGATATGTATAATAATGTAAGCTTTAGCACGTGGGAAATTAGCAGGTGGGGGCAAGGATTGTTTGGCCGGAGCGAAAGGTGCATAAAGCAGTGGCGGGAGTACAAGAGTGTAACTTTAATATGCTAATTATTTTATCGACAATTTTTATGTTTTTATGAAACAACTGATATACATTGCCAACAAAAAATAGAATTGCATGTCTTTGAGAGATAATATAAAAACATACAGGTACATTCAAGAAATCATTCCTATTCTATAAAAAGCAAATATAATATATTATACAAATACGATATATTGTTTATTAATTTCAATAACATTTTTGTTTTATTTATTAAAATGTTTATTGGGGTCTCTCTCTTCAATCCTGACCCAACGGAGGGAGGTCTATTGCCCGTGTATTGTCCTTCTTCAAAGATCTCTGTCTATGGTCATTTCTTTAAACTCAGGCATAGGTTTGTATATTCCTGTAATTTGATTGATCCCTCTTATTGGCGATCTTCCTCGTGATCTTCGGCCTTTCACATTTTCTTGAATAATGAGTCTTTCCACATTTTCTGTGTTTGCTCTCATAACATGTACAAAGTATTTTAATTGTTGGAGATGGACTTTACTGGAGAGTCGTTGGCTAACTTTATTAGGGTGCAGACTCTTAATCCGAAGCTTGGAAAGACATAGTAGATTGGAGGAAGACGTGGGGGTAGAATGAACAGTAGTATTATCAACTATTAAAACATATAAGTATTTTTTACTATCGTATGACCATTTGGGCAAGAGATATCCTCTTCTTGTGTACCTATCCGTTATGAATGTTGGCTATTAGCGTGGCTATTTTAACTTTGTTGACTGCTACCCTAAAATGCCCGATAGTCAGGCCCGGCCCCAGGGGTGGGCGAACTGGGCGCCTGCCCAGGACGGCAAATTCAGGGGCGGCAAATTTTAGAGAACAGCCAATTTTTGAAATTGAAGAAATAATGACTTATGTTTTTAATATTATAAAAAATCAATATTATGAAAAAGAGCGGCAAAAATGCAACTGTAAAAACGAGAATTAAATAAGTGAAACAATAACAATTGCAAGGTTCGGAATTGAAATTCGAAGGAAAATCGACAACACCGCCTTCTTCTTCATCGCATAAGAATAGTAGGATCAGAACTAAACTAAATTCACTGAAATTCACTTAAAATTAACTTTAATGGATATAATTATATTAACTGAAAATGGATATAATAATTAGAAACATATGGCTGAAGCTTTGTCCAGCCACGCTAAGTCTCCAGCTCATCTACAGTCACAGCGACAGTGGGTAGAACTAGTAATTAGACTAGAAACGGACAAAATCATAGATGAAGAAACACAAAAAGTTCTAAATTCAGAAACTGGTCATTGGAGAAATGTAATACAACGACATCAATAATACAGTTCTTAGCACATCAGTGTCATCCAATGAGGGGCGATTCTGATAAACATTGTCATCAAAACAATGGTAATTTTTTTAAGCTTTTTGAGCTCTTTAAAAATTTTGATTCTGTGTTACAAGATCACATTAGGAAAATAAATAAAGGGAGTAACAAGCAGCATCACTACTTGGAAAACATATTCAAAACGAAATTACTCAGCTCCTCCATGACCAAATCAAAAATAAAATTTTAAACTTTTTGAAATCAGCAAAGTATTATAGCATAATTTTAGATTGTATATCTGATATTGCTGGGGTGGAACAGATGACTATTGTTGTACATTTTGTCGATTTAGGTTCTTGTTCACAAAGTGTTAAAATTGAAGAACATTTTCTTGGATTTGTGCCTGTAGTGGAAACAACTGGCTTGGGAGTTACAGAGTCCCAGAATGAACTGGGAATACCTTTGGAAGATATGAGAGGACAAGGGTATGATAATGGGGCAAGCATGGATGAGAAGAACTTGGGAGTTTTAAACAGAATTTTAAAAATGAATCCTAAAGCATTTTTTATCCCATGGTCTAGCTATTCACTTAACTTAGTCGTGAACGATGCTGCTAAAGCCTCACAGTCTGCAGTTTCTTTCTTTTTCTTAGTGACAAAATTTACAACTTTTTCTCAGCATCTATTCATTGTTGGACTATGCTGAAAAATCATATTTCTAGCCTAACATTGAAACCTTTATCCGAAACTATATGGGAAAGTAGAATAAGTGATGCAATTACTCCCATTAGAGACCAAATTGAAGAAATTTACGAGGCTCTTGTAGATATCACTGTGAATAAAAACAACGATAAAATGGTTTCTCATGAGACAAGCTGTTTAACAAATCAAATCCGTGATTTTACTTTTCTTTGCTCTGTGGTAATATGGCATGACATTTTACTTCACATCAACGTAGTCGCATATGCAAAGTATTGATATGGGAGCGTATCAAGCTATCAGTTTATTAGAAAAATCGGAAATCCATTTTAAGTCTCCCGGAAGTGATTTAA
Source organism: Diabrotica virgifera virgifera (assembly GCF_917563875.1). Classification (NCBI taxonomy): domain Eukaryota; kingdom Metazoa; phylum Arthropoda; class Insecta; order Coleoptera; family Chrysomelidae; genus Diabrotica; species Diabrotica virgifera. The sequence goes on along the minus strand of NC_065443.1, from coordinate 284,752,762 downwards.
AATTCCAGGGCTATTTGACAGACGCAAAAAGGCTCATCAAAGATAGATATTGAGAATCCGAAAATGAGGCTGAAGATGAAAGTATGGACCTAGATCCAGAGACACGATATAAAGTTGACTTCTATTTAAAAATTATAGACACAACCGTTAATGCATTAAGTGATAGATTTCAGCAAATTAAGAGCCATGGTGAAATTTCTGAGGGGTGGTCTGAGGGTCTAAGGGGGAGCGGCGGCGGTCGCCGATCTTGCCCGGGGCGGCAAAATCCCTAGGGCCGGGCTTGCCGGTAGTTGTCAGGTTAAACCGTTTTCGTAGGTTATGAAGTTAGGTTATTCTTTTCCTTCTTGGACCTCTTTTTTCATGCATCTTCCTTCAAGTACTGTCAGAATTAGATCCTATCGTTATTTGAACACATTATCTGGCCCAGGTGATCCAGGTAGCGACGTTTTATGGTTATCACCAGTTCGAGCTCATTATCCATTATGTGTAAATCTTCATTTAACTTCATCAAACATTTCAAATACTGCAAGTCTCTTCAGTGATGGTTCAATTAAGCTCCGTGACTATCCTGTATAGAAGAATGGAGCATATAATAGTACCAGTTATCTAAGAGACTCACTAATATTCAACTATGCAGGGTGCGATTGTTGGAGGTGTGAAATTACATAGACAAAGGATCATTTTAGAAAACAGATAGATCCCTTGTTTAGGGAATTCCACACCTCAATCAATAGCACCCCGCTGTGTTGAACATTAATGAGTCTCTTAGATAGCTGGTATTAATTTACCTAGAAGTTTAGTACAACCTAGCATTTTAATAAATGAACTTTTATTTCCAAAGGAAGTAAAAGAAAGACTTACTCACAATCATTTAATAATCACAAAGACGACCGCTTTTGATCTCTACAATAATCAGATCATCTTCAGGTCAGCGTTACATGTGATTAAATGCTACAATTAAAGAAAAACCAGAGTTAGAATAGTATCTGGTTATACTAAAAAGATGCTAATAAGAAAGTCAAAATTTTGAAAAGTATGTAAATATGAAATTTTAGAACAACAAACAAATACATACGCATGCACGCACACCCATGAGCAAACAAGTACTCATAAGCTCGCATACGCATGTAATTACATATAGTCTAGGCTGATTATCGGAGAATAGGCTATTTTTGGGAAAAGTTATTTACCAGCAATTTTATTGCTAGAATGGAAGCTTATGATTATATTTATTAATAATATAGGTATGCAAAGTTCACAGATAGTGTGCTACTTTTTTTATAAACAAAATGGCGCCCGAAAATCGTGTTTTTTTTTATTTTTGCTCTATAACTCCAAAGATTTTAAATTTACACCAAAAACACCCAAATAAAAATTCACCGAAATTAAATTCTGCATAAAGAAATGTTTTTCTCGATCTGCTCCGACGAAAGTTTTCCTCGGAAAACGCGGGTTTTCCCAACAAAATCATTAAATTTCAAATAAAGTTTTAGATAAGCAATCTTTCTTGGTTTAGATTATAGTTTCAGAAGCCGGTGAAAATTAAACGAATATTTTAGCAACAATTCAATTGTTAACTAATAATTTACGGTCGCAATAATAACCAAAATAATTATGATACACTGATCAAACTTTGAAATCTTATAAAGATGAGATGCCTATTTAACATTTTGTCGACAAAATATAAATTTTTAATTTTTTTGAATAATCTTTAAATGTTTAAAAAAATAGTTATAAACAAATTAACGTTTCTCAGAAAGTTTTTATTATATTCTAATTTTAAAAAATAGGTAAAATGCGTATTTAGAAGATTTTTACAATGAATGCTTTAGAACTTTTTTGCAGCCATTTGCAAAAAAGTTATGAAACAACAAAATAAACATACGATTACTACGTTGTTTATACTTTTTTATAATTCTTTCAAAGTGTAAAAGTGATTTTAAAGTACAAGCTAATTACTTACAAAAAATATTGATTATTAGTTTAATGGTTATATTTTAATTAAAGATTATAAATATATTTTTTTGTAATTTACACGCGCGAGAGTAGACTAATACAGTACCGTAGCTACCCGTCCACATACACAACTCGCGCGAGTTTAAATCGTGTCAGTCGCTTCGAGTGAATATTTTATCTCCGGCTCTGTATCAAGCCTACTTTCGCGCTAAAAATTACAAAAAAAAAACATTTTTAATCTTTGATTATATTATAACCATTGAACTAATATTTGATAATTTTTGAGAGTAATTAGTTTGTACCGTAAACTCACTTTTAAGCTTTGAAACAATTAAAACAAATTATAAACAACGGAATAATCGTATGTTTGCTTTGCTGTTTCATAACTTTTTTGCAAATGGTTGGAAAAAAATTTTAAACCATTCATTTTCAAGACCTTTGAAATACGCATTTTAAGTATTTTTAAATTATAATATAATAAACAATTTCTGAGAAATGTTAATTTGTTTATAACTTTTTTTAAACATTTTAAGATTATGCAAAAAAATGAAAAATTTATATTTTGTCCACAAAATATTAAATAGGCAATAGGCATCACATCTTTATAATCTTTCTAAGTTTGATCAATGTCTCATGATTATTTTGGTTGTTATTGCGAATGTAAATTGTTAATTAACAATTGAATTGTTGCTAAAATATTCGTTCAATTTTTACCGGCTTCTGCAGTTATAATCTATAATAATTACTTGCCCAAAAAATTTATTTGAAAATTAGAGATTTTGTTGGGAAAACCCGCATTTTCCGAGGAAAATTTTCATCGGAGCAAATCGGGAAAGACATGCCTCTATGTAGAATTAAATTGGGACGAATTTTTGTTTGAGTGTTTTTGCTGTAAAGTTAAAATCTTCGGAGTTATAGACAAATAATTGAAAAAAACACGATTTGGGAGCACCATTTTGTTAATAAAAAAAGTAGCACACTATATGCGGACTTTGCATACCTATGTTATTAATATGTAGGATCATAATATTCGATTCCATGGTAAATAACCCTTCTTTGTACTTTACTAATTAGACCAGCGTATTATAACTATTTTTTTTTTCAAAATTTAAAGATTATGCAAAAAAACGAAAAATTTATATTTTGTTGATAAAATTTTAAATAAGCATCTCATCTTTATAATATTTATAAGTTTGATCAATTTATCATGATTATTTTGGTTATTGTTGCGATCGTAATTTGTTAATTAACAATTGAATTGTTGCTAAAATATTCGTTTAATTTTCACCGGCTTCTGGAATTACAATCTATACCAAGAAAGCATTAATGTCACTAAGTTATTTAATTATTGATTAATAATTATTTACCTAAAACTTCATTTGAAAATTAAAGATTTTGTTGGGAAAACACGCATTTTCCGAGGAAAATTGGTGTCGGAGCAAACCAGGAAAAACTTATCTCTATGCAGAATTCAATTGCGGTGAATTTTTATTTGAGTGTTTTTGTTTTAAAGTTAAAATCTTCGGAGTTATAGAGCAATAATTGAAAAAAATAGGATTTGTCGGCTCCATTTTGTTTATAAAAAAAGTAGCACACTATCTGCGGACTTTGCATACCTATATTAATAATAGGATCTTATAACTCGATTCCAGCTATAAAATTGCTAGTAAATAACTTTTCCATGAATTTTGCTAATTAGCCCAGAATAATAAGGTTTTTGACTATTTATTGAAATTTAGAAAAAGAAAAAAGAAAAGATAGAAAATAATAGATACAAAAAGAAAGATAGAAAGAAAAAGTTCTTCTTTTTTTTCTTATCTTTTCTTTTTTTTCATTTTCTTTTTTCCTTTTATCTCTTTTTTCTTTTTTCTTTTTGATTTTGTTTAACATTACCTCTTTACCGTTAAGAACTATCTCGTTATATTATGTGTTAACCTTGAAGCATGTCCGTCTACCCAGTCCTTTACCCGATTATCCTGCTAGCATAATTTGGACTTGAAATCATGTTACTGATGACCTTACAAATCATCCCTTGCAACGGCATGTAGGTAGATCAAATTTCAATAAATGATAGTCATAAACCTCATGCATTTACTTGCGTATGCGGGGTTATGAGTACAGTAGAGCGTCGATTATCCGAACGTCGATCAACCGAATGACCGCTTATCCGAACTCCCGACTCTCGCGCCCCGCAGTCAAGTACCGAGTAAGCGTTAGTAATTAACGCTTAAAATATCGTCAATTTTCTTCAATATTATATACAAAGATATGTTGTTGCAAAGACTGCACTTTTTTATTTAATTGCTATGTGTCATTATCAAGATATAAATAAATATGTATGTATATAAATATGGCCTTAATTAACTTGTGGATAAATATGTATGACTATATCAATATAGTTCGATTATCCGAACAAATCGATTTTCCGAACACTCATGTCCCCCAATTAGTTCGGATAATCGACGCTCTACTGCACTTGTTTGCTCATGGGTGTGCATGCGTATGTATTTGTTTGTTGTTCTAAAATTTTATATTTACATACTTTTCAAAATTTTGGCTTTCTTATTAGCATTTTTTATGTAAATCAGATACTGTTTTAACTCTGGTTTTTCTTTAATTGTAGCATTTAATCACTTGTAACACTGACTTGAAGATGATATGAATATTGTAGAGATCGAAACCGTTCGTCTTTGTGATTATTAAATGATTGTGAGTACGTCTTTCTTTTACTTCATTTAAAATGAACTCACATATGCAATCCATTCAACATTTTATTTCCAAGTTTATTTCGTGGCGATTAAAGATTTTCTTCATTGTGATAAAAGCCGATCTTTTCTTAACTTAATTTCCGTCAAGTATTTCCGCTGTTCATTTTAATTTGTAACCAAATAGAAAAATCTGCATATTATAACTTTTTAAAAAAATTTCATTAGATGAATCATAAAGCTTAGTCATAAAGAGAGTCTTCACATATTATTTGACCTTAGGTTTTCTAGATTATGGTTATGAATGTTGATCTACACCACTGTAGGTATATTTTTACAGTTTCGTATGTATTGTTAAATATCAAAGTAAGTTTTTTTACTGTGTCTTTGTCTACAATTTTTAAAAATTCTGGATACAGCAGATTTAAGAATAATTTCGATTACTTCCGCTTCGAGAACAAGCTGTCCGGTATCCTTATTTTTATTTTTTGTGATTATGACAATCCTATAGTCTTCAAAAATATTGTTGTCACATAGTACATCCATATTTTTCTTAAATCTTTAATATCAAATATTGGATTTCCTTGAGCTTCTATACCGGACCACCTATTCTCGAAGCGGAAGTAGAAGCTGCTCTAAACAGCATTAAGGAAGGACAATATACTGTTACGCTCTATTATATCTATTTAATTAGATTGATAAGCAAATTCTTACTTTAATTAATTATTCAATTATTTTATTTACTGCCTTTGTAAAAACAAAACTAAATTCAAATTAAATTTTCCAATCAATTTTATTCTCAGGGCTAAATTTGTATTGGCTACAATACCTGTGATCTGTGGCTTCTAATATTTCTGATTGCTTACTTCTTCCAGGGTGGAAACAGGGAAATTGAAAACACTCAATATCATATAAATGTAATCTATTGTTTTTATCAAATAAGCCGTGTACATGTGATTCAAAAAATATTAAATTTAAACTTTGTTGCAACAACCTCTTACTTAATAAATTAAACTCTAACTCTGATATCTCCTTGTTTTGACAAAAAAAATTATTTAACTAAGTTATTATTTACTCATACTAAATTTAATAAAATTTACTTTTCTTCTTTTGACTTGATTTCTCAAATTTTAAATGACTAACTGCGTAAAAAAAGTTCAATAAACAAATAAACAAATATGGGTTTGATATAAAAAAATTATCTCCATTCCGACAAATAATTTGACTAACCTATTTGTTTCTTCACTCTCTCGTTCTCTGGATTGAGCCGTCCTTGATTCTCACAACACGTACTCTCTGGATGTTGCGAAAAAGTCCCTCTCGTCAAACTACTTCCAAAAATCATACAGGATTTTCTCGAATTCTGTTACTCAGTTTTCCTTGTTCGATATCTTGTGCAAAAAATATTAATCAGCTACTCGTTCTAGACAAAACAAAGGAAGCTCCCTCGGACCAGGAAAATTGACTCTTCAACCGGTCGACAATTTGGTTTCAACTTGGTTCTGCTCGCAAAGGCTGATCACACCCACTCTACACTGATTACTAAACTTTTAAAATAAAAAAATTGGACTGCCTTCCACCGATGTTAATTACACAGTGACCTCTCGTCTCTCGCCAAATTTCTGACTCCCTTCTACCTCATCTCTCCCACTCAATCAAAAACAATCCTCTCTCCAAACCTTTCATACCCATTTCTTCTGAAACCAAATATTTTTTCACAGAACTTTACCAATTTGTCATATTTCAAAAGATATCATAATTAGTTCTTTCCTACTTTCTACTTTAACATCTAAAACTCATACAATGTGTATACCACATTAAAAACCTTCCCGGAAAGGATCTTAAAACCGTCTTTGTTTTCGACCACGATGTCCACTTTCTAATCAACGCAATGTTTGTTCATGTCCCGTGCATTTCGTCGAATCACTCATTAGTCGTTTCACTTTTTCCCGAAACACTTGCTTAAGAGCAAAATTAAATTCTAAACAATTTTGGTGATATACAGGGTGATGAAAAACTATGATTTCAGGTTCGTTGATATAAATTTAATTTTTTCTGAATATCTTTACAAAAAAAAACAATTCTACAACAATACATATACCTAAAAAACAATACAATACCTAAAAAATTTCTACATAGAATCATAAGACGTCACAAACTTTGCTGTGACATAGTAACGCGTAAAATGGACAACCATAAAGGTAGGGAGCCCAAGCGGGGATTTTTGCAGTAACTCGAGCGGGTCAGATTATCATATGGGGAGAACCCTGGTAACCTGTAAATGTACTTCTACCATATATTGGCTCTAATCTAAACACAGGGGAGTTCGTTAAGGGGGGGGGGGGGGCGAAAAAAAAACTATCCTTAGAAAAACTCAAAATTGTCATATTATGATAAGGTAAGTTAAATACATGCAAAACAGTGTACATTTCAAAAATCTGACGATTTGAGTCACAAAGTTTCACAAGAAAAAAGCGAATATTTCGCGAAATGAAAGATAGATCTAAAAACTAAAAAATAACTGCTCAATATTTGTCAAAAATGTATCGAATGATACCAAACACGACTGCCCACGAAGAGGGGTGGGGGTAAATTTAAAATTTTAAATACGAATCCCGCGATATTTCGCGAAATGAACATTGATCGAAAAACTGAAAAATACAAAATCATACAAAATACAAAATACAAATCGAATGGCACCAAACACGACCCCCATGGATGTGGGGGGGGGGGTTACTTTAAAATTTTAAATAGGAACCCCCGTTTTTTATTGCAGATTCGGATTCCTTACGTAAAAATAAATAACTTTTATTTGAAATATTTTTTCGAATTATAGATAAATGGCGCTATAATCGGAAAAAACGATTGTTGGAAATGGAAAATTAAATTAAAAATGGAAAGTCCCCACTAAAATGGAAAACTTTACTTAACTTTTTTTGGTTTTAGAACCTACTCTTCACAACCCAATAGGTCCCCAAAGGGCTCGAGTGACTGCACATTTAGCATACTTTCCTCCCCTACTATAATATGACCCACTTCGGATCATACGTCAAGGTAAGGTGTAAAGAAAAGACGTCTAGGAAGAAGAATATGTTGGCTTTATAGCCACAAAAAAATTGTTTAACTTGACTTCTTAGGTCAGCAGTCCACAAAGTCACAATATCAACGTTAGTTTTCAACATCCGTAACGGACGGGCATCATAAGAAGAATAAACGTAGAAGAGGTGTAAAAAAAATAATTTCTAAATAATGTCACACCTGAGGAGTGTAAAATCAAAGGCGGCAATCTCCACTTTTTCTTATTTTGAGTTAGGGACGCCATCTGTTGCGTTCTTTTATTATCTGTTAGATAAAACTATTTGTGAGAACCAAAAGAGGTCTTAACTGTATGGGCTTAATTTATTTAAATTTAGTCTTAACCATTTCAAATCACTCAATTTTGGAGCAAAAAAAAATTTGGACCTCCGATTTGTCTGAAAATTAGTATATAGCTTCTACGGGACGTAAAAATAAGATATTTAAGGTCAAAAAATTTTCTTCTTCTTTTTTTCTCAAAATGTTATTTTATGCGATTTTACAGTGATTTGGTGTTTATTTATAAAAATTTGCATTTTCTATCGTAAAGTATCAATGGAAAACATAATATTTTAATACAAGGGACTCAAAAATGTCATTATATGGCATTATAACAAGTTACTTTGATTCAAAACAAGCTTTTGATCAAATTTTATAGTGTAGAAAACGTTAAAATACCGTTTTTTACATTTTTCTCCATTCCCAAAATACATCATAATCGATTTGGCTGAAAATTTGCCCACAGATAGATAAAATGTAGGACTTTAAGTGGTGAGAAGGATTTGAATTATATTACAATACCAAAAAAGTTACATGCAATATTATAGTCAAAAATATAGGCGTCTACTGTAAGTAAAATTAACTCGAAAATATCGACCTCACGACAAAAATTGTTAAAAAGAAATTGTAATAATTGTAAATACGATTTATTTGGAACAATTTCAGTTCCTACCATTTTTGTCGAAAATTTAAAAATGGCGGAGATATTGAGCAAAACAGGTTCTCCTTTAAAATCAAGATGGCTGCTAACGTAACGGAGGAATTCATTCGTGATTTTAAATTTAGGCTACTATTGACTCCCCTAAAGATCAGAAAAATAAAATTTTGGGCAGCTCGGCATTCAAAGTTAAATGTTATCCCGACTGGACTAATATATACTTTTGAGTCTGATATTACTGCATGTAACTTTTTTGGTATTGTAATATAATTCAAATCCTTCTAACCACTTAAAGTCCTATCTTTTGGCTATCTGTGGGCAAATTTTCAGCCAAATCGATGATAATGTATTTTGGGAATGGAGGAAAATGCAAAAAACGGTATTTTAACGTTTTTTACACTATAAAATTTGATCAAAAACTTGTTTTGATTCAAAATAACTTGTTATAATGCCATATAATGACATTTTTGAGTCCTTTCTATTAAAATATTATGTTTTTTATCGATACTTTACGACGGAAAATGCAAATTTGTTTAAATAAACACCAAATCACTGTAAAATCGCATAAAATAACATTTTGAGAAAAAAAGAAGAAATAGATTTTTTGACCTTAAATATCTTATTTTTACGTCCCGCAGAAGCTATATACCAATTTTCAGACAAATCGGAGATCCAAAATTTTTTGCCTGAGTGATTTGACATGGAATGTACCGTATACAAATCGCAGTGAAAAATTCATGTTGGGATCAAAAGCGGCAATCTTCATAGCTGAGTGCGTACCAAACACGGTAATCTCCGCTACGGCCAATAAGAGCCACGTAGCGCTCGCATGTGATCAACTGTGAATGTCGTGAATTCTGTAGAAACCTGTGAATATATACCCGAACTTACGGATATTTTAGTTTAAGTGATATGCATATAAATTGCTTTTAAATATTATATTATTTTCTTCTTCTTGCAGTACCATCTCTTATCGGAGGTTGGCTACCATCACAGCAATTTTAACTTTATTGGCTGAAGCTCTGAACAATTGTATAGAACTGCACCCGCACCACTCCCTTCAATTTCGCAACCAGGAGATTCTCCTACGTCCCACATTTCTCTTTCTCGAGATTTTTCCTTGGATTATGAGCCTTAGCAGGGAGTACTTTTCCCTCTCATTATGTAGCCTAGATATTCCAGTTTTCTCGTTTGTATTGTTTTTATGACTTCGCATTCCTTCCCTATCTTCTGCAAAACATCTTGATTTGTTACTCTATATGTCCATTGTATTTTGCACATTCTCCTGTAGCACTACATCTCGAATGCCTCAATGTTTTTGATTTTTATCTTTTCAGTGTCCAAGCTTACATGCCATATAAAAGTACGGAGAAAACATAGCACCTTAGCATTCTCGTTCTTAATTGCAAATTTACGTCCCGGCAGCATAGGAACTTTTTCATTTTGATAAATGATTGTCTCGCTATTTCTATCCGCCTCTTAAGTTCTCTGGTCTGGTCATTAGTATTAGTGAACCAAACCCCTAAATTATATTAGTGTTCAATATCAAAATATACTTTTCGTACTTCCGGGCCTAAAGTGACAACTTCACTCCCTTGTGACAGGTACTAAAGTGTCACATTTAATCCCTCCGGGATTAAATATTGACGAAACTCCCGGAACGATTAAATCACAAACAAACGAATTTAAGGGATATTTTATTGAAAAATATAATTAATTAGAATGGTAATTAACGTTAATATTCAAATTAATATTGTGACAGTTCGTCATATTGACCAGTCTTTCCTGGGTTAATGCAGCAGGTAACTGACGAGTAACAGATAGGTCCTTTTCATATTGAACTGGTGTTTGTTTCGAAGATCCTGCGGAAACAGGAAGCGAGAATGAGGACTGTGGCATAACTATAGTGGACGAATCGGCGACTTGACCAAATATTTTATCTGAAATTTTTTGTTTATTTTTAATAGACGATTCAATATATCCCTCGGCCACGTTGGAGGATTTCCATCCTCCATGTCTCTTCAGCACGTCTATTGTTGCTCCCGAATCAGCTAACAAAGACGCAGATGTGCGTCTAAAACAATGTCCCGTATAAGACGTCGCATTTTCTAATTTCAAGAAAGCTGCTATTTGCCGTGGAATTGTACCAAACATGTTTTTTCCTACTACTCGCGTAGTACATTCTTTGTTGATGTATTGAACAAAAAATTTTGAATGAGTTGTCCCTGTCTTTCGCAATGCCACATATTTCCGAAATATCGCCACAAAACTGATGGCACTGTTTTCTGAATTTTTGATCACAAAATTTCGGTCAATTTTATTTTTGGTGTTTCTAATCGCAATTAGGAAGGAATCGCCCAAATCTCTCACATCGTCGATTTCTAAATCAACCAACTCTTTTCCACGACAAGCTCCCGCAACGCCCAAAATAAGTGCAACCTACAAAAAAATTGATTTCTTAAAATTTCTGAATATAAACAAATTTCCAAATTTACCTTAAGCTTTAAATATTTATCATCCGGAGCCTCCCGTAAGAACTGATCTACCTGCTCAGACGTGAGAATTCTTGACTTCTTTGGCTTAAATCCCTCATTTCTTCTCTTCAAAAAAGCTAATAATTTTGGAAATTTACTTATATCAATATCTTCTCTAATGTTAATAACCGATTTCAGCATTGAGTAATGTGCCCAGAGAGTTGAGGCACAAACCGCTTTTGATTTATCATCGAAGTAGACTAACAGCGCATTTTCAGTAGGTTGTCTCACATTTTTTAAGCGGCACCACTTTTTAAAAGCATCGTACTGCTGCTCGTATAGTTTTCTAGATTTCGGTGGTAACAATTCTTCACCTACTTCGGCTGCTCTTTTATCAATATCAGATACACCTTCTTCACTCATGATACCAATAATTATCAATAACAATGTTTCTTTACAATGACACTAGTAATGACAATGTTTCTAAATTATAACTGTCACAACGCAATGTTACTATGGTAACTTATTTTAAAGACAGTTTATTAAATGAGTTGAAGAGAGAAAAAACTGATTGAAATTATTGAAATAATTAATAAAATCATACCGGAAGTACGAAAAGTATCGTATATACCTTGCGACTGAAGTACATTTAATCCTTCAGGTAAATTATGGCCCTCCCTGCGGTCGGGCCATAAACTTTACCTTCAGGATTAAATGTACTACTTCAGTCCCGCGGTATATAATGTACTATTTCCTCGCTAAGTAGCCGGCACAATGATGTTTTATTAGTTTTAAAACTGGCAATATCCTTATCGATTATTTTCATATCCGTCAATCTTCAAACATTGCAAACAAAAACGGCAATCTCCAAACTAAAATATAAAAAAAAAGAATGTGTGTACTTTGTACGCACGTAAGAAGTTATACTTCTATTATATGATTTCAACGAAATCAATATACTTTAAACAGTTTCTCTACTACTTTCCAAAAATTTTTATTAAAACAATACCAAAAATTAAAAAAATAAAAGAATAAAACACACACAAACACATTGAAAAATGCCACAAATGATTTCTGAACAATAATTGTTGCCAAAAATTTTAATTAAATACGTATTTTCTGAAAAAAATTATATAATAATATACTTACAATCATAAAATCTATAAAAAAAAAAATAAAAAAAATGATATAACTTGCATTGGGCTTGAACCTACTTCCCGTGTATCCCGCCGTACGAGAGTCGAAGCGATTTCAAACTGCACCACCTTCGCGTATACGTCATGTGGGAATATACACAAACTGAACAACTTTTTGACATTTTGTTTATATGAATTTTTATTAGTTTGATTTTTGTCGAATTAAAATACAACAATATATAGAGTAAGAAAACGATACATTAGATGAAAATTTGTAGAAAGTTTGTTCGTAATCAGATTATGTAAATTAAAGCATTGCCTACTAGGGGCATAGCATAGCAAGTACTAGGTAAGTACATTATTTTTTTTACATTTTCCAAGTAGGTATGAAGATAATTCTTTATTGGAATACAACTGAAACATTTAGAATTACGTACCTGTGGCTTTTCAAAACTATTTAAAAAGTCACTATAATTATAAATTTGATTTTATTTCTGTCCTCACAACAATAAAAACTAATATATTATACAACATTTTTGTTTACCGATAACCTCCATATTGAACAGTTATTGACAGATCATTTCAACACCCAATCAGAGCCCGTATAAAGACTAATACCAAACTGTCGGTGTGCGCATGCGCTCAGATCAATATAAATTCACCCTCAACCTCAATCGCGCCTAAAGAAGTATAACTTCAAAAAGGAAAAGAAATAATTTCTTAAGCCCCCCTTTCTGAACATCCGATCACAAACCAAATTTTATATGAATATTTATCAGTTTTGTTGTTTTAATTTCATTTTGTTAGTTTCTACAACTTTTCGCGGTTTCTTAAAATTATGGAAATGGGACATTGCCTACTTTGATTTCTCACCCCTCTGCAAAGTGTATGGCAATATGGTAAGCACTAAGCATCCTATAGGTACCCTCTCACCTGCGTCACTGAAACAGAAACAAACTACAAACACATCATAGCTGCTGCTAAAGTGCAGCTTTTTTATAAAAGCAGGATATTTAAAATAATCATTATTTGTTCTAAGAATGTTATGGGAACAGTTTAATAAATGATTTCTATGAATTTTTCAAGATTGTGTTTATTTTTAAGATTTGTTTATGCATGAGTCGGGTGAATAATGGATGCAACAGTTTTTTTTATTGAGGTGTAATTAGATGAATAGCATAAAGTACAACGCCTAGTTATCGGAATTTATAGAGAATAGTAGTGATGATGCTTTCGATCTGCCTTAGTATTATAATTACATACCTATTTTAAAAATAGTGCAGGACATAACATAGAGCGCAAACATGGACACTGTCAAGAAATAGCATGGATAAGGTATTAAAAACACAAAGGGCAATGGAAAGAATAATGCTACAAGTAAATCTGAAGGACAAGAAAAGAAACGAATGGATAAGAAAAATCACTAAGGTCAAATATATAAATAAAAAAATAGCAGAACTGAAATGGAAATTCGCTGGGTACAATGCAAGGCAAAAGAACGGTAGATATAATAGCTCAATAAATGACCGTTTTGCAGTGTAATTTTCAGGGGCAACTCCGAATTGCATGAAAATTTGGATTTAGGTTCTAGCGTTGGTTGCTTTTACTTGGGGGGTAACAGTCATCCCTTATAGGGGGGGTTAAAAACGCGTGTATAAAATAAGCTCGGAAATGGATAAATGGACAGATTATAATCCACTTTCGTTCTATAAAAAATTTTTTACGTAAGCCAATACTTTTCGAGTTATTCGCGATTGAAAATGTTGATTTTTCGACAAAAAACCACGTTTTTGCACGATTGATCATTTTTGACTGTTTACCGTGACAGATTTTACGTCAGTAGGTGACATTTACTAGCAACTCGACGGTAAGTAATCCAACTCGACGGTAAGTACTGCAACTCGACGGTAGGTAATTCACTTACCGTCGAGTTAAAAAATCTCTTATTTTAATTTATTTTTTGAAAGAATAAAGAAAACTAACGAATTATTTATTAATATTGAAACTTATGGTACAATTTGTTAAATTATTTAATGAAATCCCACTTGTTTGGGCTGTGGTTTCACTTCTAACAGAAACTCCTGCAGAATCGCATACATTAGTAGTATCCAACATTTTTTCTCTTCAAATACGCGATCAAAGTTGAAAACTTGGAAATATCAATGCCATCATAAAGAAAAACGGTGGATTTAATCATTGAATATTCTGCCCAGAGGCTTCCAGGAGCTTTCAACTGCATATGTCTTTGAACGAAATATGCCAATAGAGTATTTTCTTTGATTCTTAAATTCTTGCCTTCGCACCATTTTTTAAAACTGGTAGGTATTTTGATAACGGATTTTGGATTTTTTGGGAATAATTACGGAACACCCTTCTTCCCAAGCCCGTTCAATTTCTTCAAATTCACTTTCGCTCATATTTTAATTTATAATAATCAAAATTGTACTTAATATTATTGACAACTAAATAATAACTAAATTCTCCATTGTTGTTATGCACCCTAGTTACTACCTAACAACCAAAGTATGATAATATCTATCTTGATAAATATATCTATCTTGATAAATAATATCTATCTTGATAAATTATATCTATCTTGATAAAATGAATGAAACTAGTCAATATGACGAAAATGTTTAATTTTATAATTTATAATGGTATCAATCGTGCAAAAAACGTTATAAGCATGTCGAACGTTAAGGGTAACCGATCTCAGACAATAATTGGAGTCGTCGCTCCGCTCCTCCTCCAAACAATTGTCTTCGATCGGTATAAAACCCTTACCGTTCTCCATACTTAATATACTATTTCGCAAATAATTCAAAAAGGAACACCTTTTTATGGATTAAAAATATCCAGCAATGGTTTATGGTCCGTTTTTATGCTTATTCTCCTGCCGTATACATATTCTTGGAATTTTTTAACGCCCGATATTATGGCCAGTGCTTCTTTGTCGATTTGGGCGAAGTTTCGTTCCGCAGACGATAGAGTACGACTACGGTACGCCACTGGATATTCGCGTCCCTCGTCATCGCGCTGGCTAAGCACACAACTTACCCCGTAAGGGCTAGCATCACACGTCAAAAATAAATCCTTCCGTTCACTGTAATGTCCCAACACCGGTTCTTTTGCCAAAATGTCTTTTAATATTTCAAAAGCTTTTTGTTCCTTGAAACGCCACTGCCAAGGAACGTACTGTCGGAGCAGTGCATGGAACGGATTTGCAATAGTTGCCTTGTCTTTTAGGAAAGCATGATAAAAATTTAAAAGTCCAAGAAAAGCTTGTAATTCGGTTTTATTAGTCGGAGCAGGCGCATTTGTGATGGCCGCGACTTTGTCTTTAGTGGGACCTAAACCGTCTTCACTAATTTGAAACCCGAGAAACTCTATTGTCTTTTTTCGAAAAACGCACTTGTCCTTGCGCAAACGCCGGTCTTCCTGGAAACGCGATAATACTGATTAATTATTTATATGGGAAATAAGCCACAATTAAAATGAAAAAAAATAATTTTATTAACGTTTCGACGCCCAAATCGGGTGCCGTTGTCAAAATACAAAATATTACTAAAATAAACTAAAGTGTTGTTGCTAAGCAAAAAAATTCTAAAAAGTCAAGATTGGATCGAATGGAACAGAACAACTTAGAACGGGATCCTACAACATTCACCAGAAATAATACGAGGAAAATATCAATACCATATATAAAAGGACTATCCGAGAAACTTAAAACAATAGGAAATAAATTCAACATTTCAACAACATTCAAAACAACAAACACATTGAGATCTATTCTATCTAAAACTAAACCTAACAATGATCAAGAAAGAACAAAAAATTGCATTTATAAAATACCTTGTGAATGCGAACAATTTTATTTAGGTGAGACATCAAGACCATTAGACGTTAGAATAAGTGAACATCAATCTTATATTAAAAATAGAGAATTTGAGAGATCTCAAATATGTCAACACGCATGGGATAATGAACATAGAGTTCAGTGGAGAGATTCAAGTATAGTCCTGAAAGAATCAGATAGTAAAAAGAGAAAAAAATCAAAGAAGCGGCTCTAATTATGCTAAATGAAACCAATTGTGTCGCAAATTCCTCGGTAGAATGCAGTAGGATGTGGTTACCCACACTGAAAGAGGAAGTCAATAGAAAGAAAATACCAAGATTAGTAAGTCAATAATATCGAGCTAGTACATATTTTATATTTTAGTATTACTTATATATCTAGTATTATTAATATTATTTATAATTTAAACATGTTACAAGTCAGAATTTGGTATTATTTTTTGAGAGTAAATTAATGTAAGACCAAATACTTACGATGTCGGGATAGTATCACAGGGTTTTTTCCTGGTTTTCCCTTGTGATTTACTATGAAGTCTCTAACGCGAGAATTTTACTGTCGTTGCATTTGGTTGTCTTTTTAAAGACATATCACATGCTATAATTTTTTATGACGGATATTCTTGAGTTGGGGTTAATTTCATGTAATCGAATGAACTATCTTTCAGTAAGTCGTCCCAGGAACGCAACTCATAAATATTGGCAATATCATTTTAAAGTCTTCTACTTTAAAATGTATAATATATGTCTGAATTGCCAATATAAATGAGTGAGATTAAATAAATTATTAGAAGAATTTTTTTGCTTAGCAACAACACTTTAGTTTATTTTAGTAATATTTTGTATTTTGACAACGGCACCCGATTTGGGCGTCGAAACGTTAATAAAATTATTTTTTTCATTTTAATTGTAGCTTATTTCCCATATAAATAATTAATCATAAAAATGCCACAAGGAAATAGCTTCAGAACAGCGATAATACTGCCCGCACTTTTGAGTCTAAGTCTATTTCTGAGCTACCTGCTATTAAAATATCATCGTAATACGGTATTACACCCGAAATATCCGTTAATCTAGTGTCTATGAATTTTTGAAAAAATTGTGGAGCCACGGATATACCGAACTGTAAACGATTGCATTTAAAAGCTTCCTTATGCGTAATAATTGTTTGTGCTTCCGCAGCTTCGCGGTTGACACTTAACTGTAGATAAGCTTGTGCCATGTCTAGTTTTGCAAACACTTTACCTCCCGCGAGAGTATATAAGATATTCTGTACCGCTGGCACTGAATAAGGTTCTGGATTTAGCGCTAAGTTCAATGTAGATTTGTAATCGCCGCAGATCCGAACCTCTCCGTTTTCTTTGCAAACGGTCACAATTGGGGTGCGCTATTTTGTGTGTGTAATCGGCTCTAAAACACCCTGCGCTATAAGCCTATCCAATTCAGCTTCAATCTTGTCTTTTAGTGCAAAAGGAACCATACGCGCTTTAAGCATAATTGGCCTTACATTTTTGTCTAACGAAAAATTTACTAGAGGACCCCGGTAAGATCCCAAATTCGTGTTAAATACATCTGGGTATTCTTCAGGATAATTTATAATGGAATATATCTGACTTACCCCTGCTATGGTTAAGCCTAACCTCTCAAACCAGTTTCTACCAAGACTGGCGCGGTTTCCTTCAGTGACTATAAGAGGAAGCTTGGCTGATCGTTGACCCCTTTTTACCTCCACTAGACACTCACCCAGTATGGGTATCACTGTATTTTGATAATCGCGCAGAATAAGACTGGATTGATTTAATTTAGGTCGATTTTCACTAAATATTTTATGGTATGTCGATTTTCTAATCACTGAGAAACTTGTGCCCGAATCAACCTCCATTTTCACATTTTTGTCATTGAGTAGCACGTCTACTAAATATCTACCGGTAATGCTATCAGACGTCACGTCCAATAACGAAAAATTATAGTCGCTACTTAGATAAACACTTTGAGTATCTCCCGAAACCGGCTCGGTATTTTTTGTCGATTCCTCGGTAGTCTCATGCACTTTGCGTCTTTGACTTTGGTCTTTCTTTTTACCAAAACAAGCTATTTTAATATGTCCAACTTTTCTGCAAAATATACAGGTTGATTTAATGTGTTCACAATGTTCAGGAGAATGTTCCTTTCCGCACCGAAAACACTTTTTGCGTTCGCGATCAGCTGATTTTTGTTTTGATTGTCCTGGCTGATTTCTACGAAAACCTACTGCGTTCACCTCTGTGTTCAGCTCACTCTCTCGTAACACCTGCAAACT
The DNA here is from genome assembly GCF_917563875.1 of Diabrotica virgifera virgifera. Lineage (NCBI taxonomy): Eukaryota > Metazoa > Arthropoda > Insecta > Coleoptera > Chrysomelidae > Diabrotica > Diabrotica virgifera. Next base: position 284,734,328 of record NC_065443.1, on the reverse strand, counting down.
TTGAACAGCCGCTTCGTGTTCCAAGCACATGTCTTGTGCGTCTTTAAGTTTTAACTTTTGTGTGGCGAGCAACTTTTGCTGTAAGGTGTCATCCAATAAGCCACAGACTAATCTATCTCGTAGCATTGCGTCCAGGCCATTTCCGGAACTACATGGTTCTGCCAATTTTCGCAATTATTTTAGATACATAGAAATTGTTTCACCAGTTTGCTGATTTCGCCTATAAAATTTGAACCTGCAGACAATTTCAGACGTTTTTGACGCAAAATGTTTTTTCAACTCGGCAGTGATATGTTCGTAGCTCGAATCACTAACTTTTGCTGGTGCAACCAAAGACCTTATAATTTCATAAGTACTTGCCCCTCACAGACTCATAAATGTTGCTGTTTTCTTCTCTGGGTCCGTAATATTATTGGCCGTGAAGAAGAAATGCATTCGTTCCACGTAGTATCCCAATTTTTTGGCTCACTAATATTGACATTTTCTATGCTTCCGTAAGCTGCCATGTTTACTGACCTTGTCTTATTATTTAAGATAATTACACGCGCATGCGTGTAAATAATTTGCGTGGTAATGCGTACCTTGGTATTGATAGGCAGAGAGCTGGATACATTACAATTCTGCATTGTTGTGTTAACGCATTTAAGACAAATGGAGAAATATATGTAATTATAATTTAATCTAAAATCTTAGCGCCATCTACACGATAATTGTGAAAGTATCCGAAGTAAGAAATTCATATTTTATCAATAGAACGTCAAAATCATTAGCAAAATCTTAAAAAAATCGATTAAAATTTAATTAATTTTTGCTTTGTAAATGTTAAGCGATAACAATTAAATAATAAATTTAAAAATTACCGGTGAAAGTTGAATTAGTAATCCGCTAGGAGCGCCACCAGCGAAGCTCAGATCGTATAGGCATTGTTTATATAGGGATGTCTATGCATTTTGACGTTGCGACCCTGACAGAAATTGTGGGGATATCTGGTGACTGTCTCAATTTGAATCAAACATATTTACCTATTGGGCTGACCAACTATCTCCCTATATAAACAATGATATAGGTACTATATACTACACACATCGACGTTCGTACGTTTCACTTTATGTTTTGGTTTAATTTATTTGAAAATGAATCATGACGCATGGGCAAAGATAAAATGGACCAACTATATCAAGTCTAGTATCGTTGTCTGCATTACATTGATTCCACTTTTCTGAGCTTTTTCTGCATAAATAATTTCTTCTCTGGATATTTCTGAATCTTTTTCATTTATTAGATCATCCGTGAATGGTGGAGCATAAAGTCCCAGGCAACCAAGTGACGTCAATAACGTCGAGGAAACGTCAGTTTTTGTTTGAATATATACACGTGTTTGAACATTACGTCCTATAAACGTCTTTTGTAGGTGATTTTAAATACGTAAGATTAATGACGTTATAATACGTTTAAAAACACGTTTTCATTTCAGACAGCCCAACTCTGACGTGACAAAAATGGGAGGAGCTTAAACAGTTAATGCTTATAATGTTAATATTGTATATTGACATGACATTGACTCCAAACTTCATTTATTTACGTGCTTTGTGTGGTAAAATAAGACTTTTGGTGTTTTGGTGTTTATTTTCTGTTAATAAACTAATTATTATGTGTTGTTCACGATTCTTTTTGATTTAATGGACAGCGTTACGTTAAATTAAGATATTATGCTGAATAATTTGTTAATAAATTATTTATTAGTTTTTAATGTAGTATCAGTTTTGACACAGTAATTATACCTATATAAAAAGTGAAAATTCTATAATGTTGCATTGAGGATATTGTAATTTGATTGTAATTCAAGGCATTTTTTTTATAAAGTCTTCCATTGGGTTTTACTTTTAGCATATAAGCTAAATTTAAAACAGTTAAATGAAAAATTGCAAGACCAACAATGCCCATACGAATAATTATTATTGTGTATTTTTAAAACCATAAAATGAAAAATAATCTAAAAAACGACAAAAACTACGTTTTTGATATCACGTATCTAAAATGACGTCAGTTATGGTGGCTTTTTACGTGACTTTCGACGTCGAAAAAACGTGATAAACTGACGTGGACTGGTGATAATTATGACGTCTTTTCAACGTTTTGTAAACGTTATTTGGTTGCCTGAGTTGCTCGTCGTCAAAAAGTGTCTAAATATATTCTTTCGATCTCTCCAGTTTGTCTTCTGTAAATATATTTATGTATTTCGTTATTGTTTAATATTGTTTCTTGTTTTCTTCTGTGTCTACCTATCATTTCTTTTACCTCTTTTGGACATCAAAGATATCTTATTTCCTCTGAAGTTGTTTAATTTCTAGGCATTTTTTTCCATCCAGATTTCTTTAAGTAGTCTGCACTTTTTTTAATGATTATTGATTCGTTTTTATTCTATTGGGTTTGTTTTATGTTTTTGTCTTACGTTCATGAAATCTATGATATCTTGCGTTATCCGTTCTTGTTTTCTGTTGTTTTTAGTGAACTCGATGTCTTCTTCGTGTATAATTGTTATTTTCGTTGTTAGAGCCGTCCATATATGACTTTAACATCTATCTATCGTCTCTATTTTTTCTTAACCTAGATAATATTTCATTTTTCCTTTTAATCTTAGTCCGTTGTAAGATGTCTATTTTGCTTGTCACTTTTTCTCTTTAACTTTCAGAAATTTTTTTAGTGTAAAATGTATTTTTTGGATTTTAATCGCTATTGAGGTCAGATCCAGTGTATGTTTTCGTAGATTTTATGCTCTTTTTGTTAAGTTATGGTGGACAAAATGAATTTATTTTGATTCCTAACAATTTTATCCTCTCTGTCTGCAGGTGATTTTCGAGTGTATAGTAACTGCTTTTTCCAATGCATAACTTCTGTTATTGATTTTTTTTGCCTTAAAGAAAAAAATATCTATATCAAACTTAAATAAAAATATTCGTTTAATATATCATTTATAATACATATTAATTTCACTTTTCCTGAAATTTGGCTAATTATTCTGTGGATTCCTTGGGTTTATCCTTTGAGACTAACTCCTGCCTAGTCCTTACGCATACTGCAATTAAAACAAGCATATTAGTACTATCATATTGTATAGAAATAAATAATATCTACCTCTTTTGCTCTTTTCCCAACCAACTTTAACTCCATTTTTGGCATTCTCTTGCTTCAACCATGTGGTAAGTGGTTTAAAATATTCCAAAAGTCCACTAGCGTCCATGGTTCTTTGACCTGTCAAAGCTTCCATTGCATCCGGCCATGGTTTAGAAGCACCCATTTTAAGCATCTTCCTACAAGTACAGACGTACAGTTAGTAAACAAGACTTTATTCCAATGCAACTATTTATCAATAATGAGCTGATTACAAAAGTTACTCATTTAAAATACCTGGGATGTTAGATAAACGAGACATTAAATCCTGATAAAGAAATTAAAACTCATAAAAATTGGAAGAGGAAAATCTATAATACTTAGATGCTCTGCAATTCTCAGCTGAACTTACAACTAAGAATCAAGTTCCTAAAATATGGATGTAAAACGCGGACCATAAAGGTTAATATGATGGGGTCCCGGTGAAATCGTCACTATTTTAATCCCCCCTCCTAATTACAGGCCAATTCGCATCTCTAGCCCTCAGGTAATTTAACAATAACCCATGAACTACCGGTGAATTTGTAAGTTTTATTTTTTAAGTAATTCTTAACAATGTTGATAATCTAATACCGGTATTCCATGTATGTACCTGTATAAATTACCCTGTCTGAAGGTGGTGTATAAGGTATTCATCATTTTTTATGTATTGTCTCTTGGCTGGACGAGAAAATTCAAATAAATGTTGTTAAAATGGCTGAAATTCTTGTAACAGATTTCGTAATGAGTGAACGTGGGTGTAAGTTATCAGATTATTTCATTCATAGGAGATTCTGACCAATTGAAAGCTACAGAAATCTGAATTAAATCGATAATTTTTGATAATCTCCCGTCGTCAAGTACATTACGTCAGATGCCCTTCGTTGTTATGAAAAAATACATTCAGTGACATTAATGACAATTCATGTTTTAAAAATTATAAAAGTGATGACTTTCAATCGTCAAATATTTATAAAAACTGTGTGTTTAATGGTACTTACATAAATAAATTACAATAAAATTTTGGTTTTGAACAGTTTTTTATTCATGAAATAATCGCAACAAATTGCACTCGACCTCTGAAATTAATATAGAATTTTTGCTCTCGTGACACTTTGACATAATTTCACTCGCATTCGGCTCGTGAAATTAAAACTGTCAAAGTGTCACTCGGGAAAAATTCAATAATTTCAGAGCTCTTGTGCAATTACTACTGATTATTTCATTCATAGGAGATTCTGACCAATAGAAAGCTACAGACATGCAAATTAAGGTGATAATTTTTGATAATCTCCCGTCGTTAAGCATATTACGTCAGATGCCCTTCGTTGCTACGAAAAAATACATTCAGTGACATTAATGACAAATGTTTTAAAAATTATAAAAGTGATGACTTTCAACCGTCAAATACATATTTATAACAACTGTGTGTTTAATTTCACTAATTGGTACTTACATATATAAATTACAATAAAATTTTGGATTTGAACAGTTTTATTCATAAAACAATCGCAACAAATTGCACTCGAACTTTAAAATTAATATAGAATTTTTGCCCTCGTGAGACTTTGACATAATTTCACTCGCCTTCGGCTCGTGAAATTAAAACTGCCAAAGTGACACTCGGGAAAAATTCAATAATTTTAGAGCTCTTGTGCAATTACTACTGATAATTTATCAAAGAATTTATCATTGCTTAATATCTAAATATTGAACTAATAATTAGGTACTTGATAAAAACCAAGCTCTTGTAGATTTACAATCATCATCGTCAATCAGCCAATCGCGTCCACTGCTGGACATATGCTCCCCTCAGTTCTTTCCAGTGTTCTCTACACTGGGCCGCTTGTAGCCAGTTTTCCGTTACTCTTTTTATGTCGTCGGTACCGATCTAATAGGAGCCTCGGCCTCGGCCCTCGACTTCTTTTATTGTTTCTGGGCCTCCATTCCATGATTCGTCGTGTCCACCGTCCATCTTGTGTTCTAGCTAAATGCCCTGTCCAGTTCCACTTAAGCGTCCTAGCTCTTTCGATGATGTCTTGAACTCCTGATCTTTGCCTGATTTGTTGGTTTGTTATGCGATCTCGAAGGCTCATGTTCAGCATTGCACGTTCCATGGCTCGTTGTGTAACGTTGTGTAAGTTTATTTGCGGATTTTTGGGTCAGTGTTAAGGTCTGTGCACCCAGTGGCGTACTGAGCATGGTTCCGCGGAACCAGGGACCGGCCCCGCAGGGGCCCGCTCTAGCACGCTCTTCGCTTTTTTTCTAATTTGATAGGGACATTTTGCACTACACAAGTACACAATAGAAAATGTAACTTCTTAATATTTTTTTTTGTGTAGTTATTTATAAATAAAAACGAAGAATACCTATTTATCAAAAAATTTGAAAACAAAATTAATAAGAGACACAAGGAAAACTAACTTTTGGAAGGTTCTGTACTTGTTTTACCTAATAAAAGAAAGTGACAAACGCACGGAACGCAATTTCCGGTTTCAACACATGTAAAGAATTACCGCCTGTAGGTTCCTTTTTACTCAAAAACTTATATTTATATCTGCACGTTTCATGGATAAGTTGTAAACTAGAAAGTTTTAAAATTTTGCAAATTGACACAGTCATTGCAAGTTTTATACTTTTGGCAGGGTTATAAAAATGCCTAATCCGAATACAATAAACTCGACGAAAGATGCTTCTTTTGTTTGTATTAGCATCATCATTCTTTAGCTTTTACTTTTAAGTAATAATTCTTGATAACTGAAATAAATATAAATAGTCTAGGACGCATCTGTTTTGAAATGGACGTTGAGAGGTGAATCAAAATTTTTGCAGAAATTTCTTGAAAATAACTCAAATAATAATATTTGAGTTATCCTCCCACTTAAAAAGTTCCGGAACATTGTTTAAATAATCAAAATGTGAAAAAATTAAGGAAAAATTCGTTTTTTTCTTAGTTTTTTGATTATAACTTTAAAAGTATTCATTTCCGAGAAGAGTTGCACTGACATAAAAGTTGCGTAATTAAATTTCCTACAACATATAATTGGCTAAAAATTTTAAAAATTGTCACTCTTGTTGCAAAATAGCAATAAATGGCGAAAAAACGATAAAAAAACAAGTATTCACATTTTACGTTTTCAACCTATCATGTTACACTTAGGACTTTCATATTTTATCCAAAAAAACTGTATAATATAATAAAACAATACTGTAAATTTCATTAAGATCGGTTTAATAGGTTTTGCAAAATAAATTTTGCAATCCAGCTTTCGCAAAAAAATTAATTTTTTCAAAATGTCACAGGACTGAAAATAAAAGAGATAACAAGTTGAATTTTTTTTGCCTGTAGAAGAGTACTGTACCTTTCATTTCCAATTTGCAAAACTAAAATCGAATAACTACCACGGCGTCAGGCTTTAAATAAACATTAATTTTTGGTGCTACGCGCAGGACAGCGGTGTTCGATTCACACAAGTTGATTTCCACCAAAATTTCTTCCAATCTTTATCTATTATATTATTTTTTCCTGTATATTTTGTTCCTCTATAGTTTGTTGTATTTTAATATTTTAATTCCACAAAAATCAAACTAATTTGATTATTGTTTGTGAAATATTGTTTAAACAATTGCAAATGTTTAAAAATAATAAACTTTTATTCTCTAAGTTAAAATATGTGAACAAAGAAAAAAAAGCTAAAAAATTACTAAAAAAGTTTTATTTCAAAAGACAGAGTATGTGTTTTTATTTTTCAATAAACAAATTTATTTATTTATATAGAAATGTAATAAAAATTAAAATGTATCAATAATTATCAAAGGTCATTGCAATGCCCAATCAGAGCAAACTATCCGCTGTCCTGCGCGTAGCACCAAAAATTATTGTTTATTTAAAAAAATTCCTGACGCCGTGGTAGTTACCCGATTTTAATTTTGCAAATTGCAGATGAAAGGTTAAGTATTGTTCTATAAGTAGTAAAAAACTTGCTGTTTGCTTTATTTTTGGTCCTGTAACATTTTGAAAAAATAAATTTTTTTTGCGAAAGCTGGTTTGCAAAATTTATTTTGCAAAATCTATTGACCCGGTCTTACTGAAATTCACAGTATTATTTTAATATATCATAAAGTTTTTTAGGTAAAATATGAAGGTCCTAAGTGTAGCATAATATGGTTGAAAAACGTGAAATGCAAATACTTGTTTTTTTATGGTTTTCTCGCTATTATTGCTATTTTGCAACAAGGGTGACAATTTTTAAAATTTTTAACCAGTCCTATATTGTAGGAAATTTAATTATGCAACTTTTAGGTCAGCACAAATTTTCTCGGAAATTAATATCAAATCAAAAAATATAATCAAAAAAATGAAGCAAAAATAGAATTTTTCCTTCATTTTTTGACATTTTGATTATTTAAACAATGTTCCAGTTCCGGACCTTTTTGAGTGGGAGAATAACTTAAATATTATTATTTGAGATACTTTCAAGCAATTTCTGCAAAAAAATTTGAGTCACCTCTCAACGTCCAAATGTACTAATATTTTTACAGATGCGCCGTGATCTAAAACAAAAGTAAGGACAACTGAACTAACAGGTACGTATCAGAACTTCCGTTGGTATGAAAAACGATAGGATTAATATTAATTTACTGTTTTAAATTAGCTGAGTTTTTATAAAAAAATATATGATGATTTATATTTAATCTTTATTAAAAACTTATAATATACAATGTGTGTTTTTATTGGGCGGGGGCCCGCATAATTGGGGGGCATTATTGGCAGGGGCCCGCATCATAACTGGAACCAGGGCCCGCGTATCTATCAGTACGCTACTGTGTGCACCATACGTTTGTACAGATAAAACACATTGGTTATAAACCTAGTAGAACTATACTTGATGGAAATAATAGTTATAACAAATATTAATGGAACATTATAATATTGTTTCAATTATTAAGAGATTTTAATTTTTGTTATTTTTATATAAACTTACGTGCATAGAAATCGGCCCACTTTAAAATTTGGTCATTTTTGATGTCTCATATTTCCTAAACCTGTTGGCCGATTTAAGTGATTTTTTCAACATCTTATAGCCTGATTCTTAAACAATACCACTGTAATAATATTGTTGCTAAACAGGTAAATTTTCATTGTATACCGGGTGTACCAATCAAACTGTGTTTTTTCTCAAAGTTCGCATCACCCTGTGGAATATTCTAGCATTGATGAAATACTGAAATTAAAACCCAACTATAGCCTCAGGTTTTCTTAACATTCTGTTTTTAAAGTCATTCGTTTATGTTGGATAATAAAAAATTTAGGTACTTTAACAACTAGAAATGTTCTTCATCAGTACACGGTGTTTTTAAATAAGTGCGAGAAACTTTAAGAGGTAATTCTGCATGAAAAAATAATGACAGTTGGCTTTATAAACGTATAGAAAAAGACTTTTTGACTTGTACACACTTCTATATAAATCAAAACGGGAACTGGTGTATGTTTTCAAAGACTGATAGTGTGTAAATAACACACTATCAGTCTTTGAAAACATGCACCAGTTCCCGTTTTGATTTATAAACTTATATCCGCAAATGTTTCGTTTTCGATAGGCCAATGAAATTTGGTGGGTTTTAAGAAGTAGTTATTGCACATTTTTTTGACATACAATTAAGAATTTAATATTCACCATGAGCGCGCATACGTGTAATATGACCGATCATATTACCCGTATGCACGCTAATGGTGAATATAAAATTTTTAATTTTATGCCAAAAAATCCGCAATAACAATATCTTAAAACTTACCAAATTTCATTTGCATATCTCAATTGGTTTTAAAGCAATAAATAAATCATCAGTTTGTAAGAAAAAATTCAACATCCCGTATCTCGGAAACGAAATATTTGCGGACATACGATTATAAAGCCAACTGTCATTAATTTGTCATGCAGAATTACCCCTTAAAGTTTATCGCACTTATTTAGAAACACCGTGTATTGATGAAGAACATATCTAGTTGTTAAAGTACCTAACTTTTTTATTGTCCAACTTAAACGAATGAATCAAAAACAGAATGTTAAGAAAATCTGAGGCTATAGTTGAGTTTTAATTTCAGTATATTATAAATGCTAGAATATTCCATAGGGTGATGCGAAATTTGAGAAAAAAAACACGGATTGATTGATGCACCCGGTATACAATGAAAATTTACCTGTTTAGCAACAATATTATTACAGTGGTATTGATAAAGAATCAGGCTATAATAATTTCGAAAAATCACTTAAATCTGCCAACGGGTTTAGGAAATATGAGACATCAAAAATGACCAAATTTTTAAGTGGGCCGATTTCTATGCACGTAAGTTTAGAAACATATTACATGCTTTTAAACAAACCAAGAACAATTCGCTCACATTTGCTATAAGGCCCCGTGCTGGCTTAATCCGTTACTGTTCAATTTATTTCTTACCTTTTAACCTAACTATCTGAGGTATTAAATTTAATCAATGGTTTCGAATTCACCTGTCGAAAGTGTTGGTGAAAGAATTCACCAACACTAGAGTTGAGAGGGTCAGATAGCTGTACATTTTGATTTGAAAATGTTTGCTATTAAAAGTTGCGAGTTGGCGCTTGTCCATATGATGAACAAATTAGAAGCCTTCGAGAAGTGGTCATATCGTGGAATGATCAAAATATGGGTTCAATGCATTGCAGACATAAAAGTCTTAAACAGAGTAGGTGAAGGCGTAGGTTACTTGACGAAGATGATATAAAAGGGAAAACAATATCTGGGGCATATAATGAAAGGTAGCAGATACTGGATACTGCAGTTAATACTCAACAGAAAGATCGAAGGAAAAATAAGAATTAGTAGGAATACATATTCATGGCTCCGAAACCTTCGTCAATGCACTGTCTTATCAGTTGATGAATTGTTACATGCCGCACAAGAACGAGGACAATATCGGCAATTGTCATGGAAGCTACCCATGCCTAAACTTGGGCACCGTACTCAAAGAAGAAGAACAGAAATACAGATTAAATTAAAACAAATCCTAAAAATTGAAAACTACTTGTATGCAAAGGATGTACAGATACAGAGTTACATCCACGAGGAGAAGAAAAAAACATGTTTCTTCTTGTGTAGTGTTTACTTACTTAAGAGCGTTACCAGCATCAGTATTCTGATAAATATCACATTCATGTAAAGGTTTTTTAGGATTATTTGGCTCATATTCTCCTGCTTTTTCGCACACAGCTTTATGGAACTGGAACTGAATGACGAAGCTTATGAAGTACCTGCAAATAAATAAAAGTTAAAAAATCACAATTTCAAAAAAAAAAGTAATCAATAATGATGGACCTTCAATTTTTTATCGTACCTACCTGAGATACGACACGTCTGCAACTACGTGGTACTTTGCAGCTGGATCAAAATCTTCTTCAGACCGATCAACTGGAGGTTCAATTCCTTGGTATTTTTCCCTTAGTTCCCACCACTTACAGTTGTAGTTTTCAGGAGTAGTTTTTCCTGCAAAGATATCCCATCGCCACAAGTCGATCAAGTATCCGAATGGCAAGAATGCGATTTTTTTTAAACCCATCTAAAAACGATAAAATGAATTAGAGTCTAAATATTCTGAGCTTCACCGATGAGGCATAAGGATGCTGAAATAGCTAGATGGAGATGGTGGTCCAACTCTGAATCAAATATAAACAAAACCTGCCTTGATCTTTTTTATCTTTCTAAATATTTAGTTGATATATATAAAAAAAACTATTAATATATAAATAACTCTTATGCAATTTATATGGAGAATCCATCTTTTTGAAGAAGCATTACGATCTTAAAGTGAAGGAATAATAATTAACGGAAGAATAATTAACAACATGAGATATGCAGATGACACCGTGATTATGGAAAGCTCTGCCAAACAACTCCAACTACTACTAAACAAAACAGATAGTTTTTGTAAAAAATATGGACAAAGACTAAATTTATGATAATAACTAAGAAAATTAATATACATACAAACATACATAAAGCGTCGTTCAGACACAGCGATAAGTCACAGCAACTAGTTGTGATGACAAGTTGCTGTGCATTGTTGATGATTGAGACGCTGTTTAGACGCTGCGATAAGTTGATCTGATTTATCGCGATGTGATTGACCACAACAAGTTGAAGAGGGGAGTATTGTGTACACTTTACACTCTTCAATAAAGGATAACGAGTTTTCATGCTAACAAATAGATCCTCTTACCTTCTTCATAACAAACATATAAAGGTTTGGTATGTTATACAGGGTATTTACAAAGTTATAACCAATTTTATACGAAAATCGTAAAGTTCAACTCACTGTATAAATAAAAATAAGCACAACGGCAATGGTTTATTGGTGCCATATTTTTTTATTTATTGTCAAAATTTTTAAAAATGATTGATATTGCTAATTTACTTTATATCTAGTACAGGGTGAGTTAAAACTCAAGTACATTATTTTCTCAGTAAAATTTAAATGGAATACCCTGTATTTTATGTCACTATTGAAAAGTACCATTACCGTATTGTATTCAACATTCCCATGTCTAAATTTATTAGTTTTCAAGATATTTTCATTTTTCAATGAACCAGTAGCGTGGCTACCCAGATCACTAGAATTTAATAAACTGGACTGATTTTTTGGGGTTTCTTTTAGAATAGAATGAAAGGTTGTAAAATGCCTCCAACAACAAGAGATGAGATGAAAAATAGAATAAACAGTCTATTTCGAAGTGTTAATTTAAAAATGCTCCGTAGTGTAAGTAACTCATTCAATGACCGTTTTTAGACATGCATAAAATGTGTTAGGCGGTCATTTTGATCAAATTACATAAATATTTAAAATATTTTAATTTTTTCAAAAATGTTGTGTTTTGTGTTCAAGTCTTTTTTGTAAATTTTTTTACTGATAAATTATTTTTCGTTCTTTATTTGTTACATTGGTACATTTACATACAAAAGTAGTTTTTATTTGTTTTCACAGAATGTTTGTTTTGTGTTTGTTTTTTTTTTTGCAAAATTTATAATTAATAAATTATTTTTCCGCAAATCGCCAGGAAATTTTGACATTCCTGTCAAAATTTCTTGAAGAAAAAGTCAGGACTTCCTTACTGTAAGGAAATGTCATTTCCTTACTGTAAGGAAATGATATTTCCGTACAGTTGTTAGTATTCTACATAAATGATAGAAAACACATTGCTATTAAAACCTTGTAAATTACCTTAATCATTAAATTTTCTTTATCTGGAGCTTCCTGGATAAATTTTTCAATTTCTTCCTTCGTTAAAATCTTAGATTTCTTTGCCCTATAACCTTGAGCTTGACGTTTCAATAAAGAACGAAGTTTTGAGTATGTAGATATATCTACATTGTGTTTAAGTGCAAGGGTTGACTTCAGCATTGAATAATTGGCCCATAATGTTGAAGATTTCATCTTTAAACAAAGGTCTAGGAAGTATGCCATTACAACATTTTCTGAGAAAGAACTCGTATTTTTACTCATGCGATAATCCATAAAACGTCTGTATGCATTTTCGTACTTTTCTCTTGATTTCTTTGGCAATAATTCTAATGAAGCAGTATTCACTGCCTCAACCAGCTCTGGAGGAGTCCCAGGAATGGAAATTTCATCATCACTTATCATTTTACTTTCGAGAACACCAGCAATTAAATTTATAAGCATCAAGTTTGACAATTCAACCTCAATACGTTTCCATAGTAACCCAAATAATTTTATTAGGATTTTCAAAACACCATTTATTTGGGAACAAAATTATCGCGTTTTTTTTAAATCAATCAATATCTGTCGAATTTTAAACGATTTGCGGAAAAATAGTATGTTTACCTCGTAGGAAAAGCCACATTCCTGGACTCTGTGTTGCTAAGTCTCGGCTTGCGCCTCGACTTAGCAATCTTCACAGTCGTCCAGGAATGTTAAGCTTTTCCTACCCGGTAAACAATGTACTATTTCTTTCTTGTTCCTTACACTTACACACAAAAGTAGTTTTAATTGTTTCCAAAATTGTATAAGTATGTTGTGGTTGGGTTTTTTTTTTAAAATTTATTACTAATAAATAATTTTTCTTTCTTTATTTGCTACATTGTTGATCAAACAATAGAAACATGATCAAACAATAGAAATAAAGGGCAGGATAAAAATAGCAAGAAATGCGTTGGTAAAAATAAAAACAATTTTCTAAAAGAAAGATCTTCTTTATCTGCAGTATCTTTCGATACTGCAATATGCACTTGAAAGCTGGGTAGCTCAATAAAATAAAATAAAATCAAAATGTAATTCCGTACAGGTTGGAATAAATTTTTTATTAAAATTTAGGTCAAGACAGAAGATATTTTCAAGAAAGTATATGATTCATAGGAGGGGATCAATGTTTAAATAATTAAAAATTGGCAATTTTTGCAGAAAATTTACTCTTTTAACTGCTGCGGCAATTCTTGTTTTTATTAAGGATCTTAAAATTTTATTCTGCAAAGATGAAGAAACGGTCTTTAATGTGAGACTTACTAAATTAAATTTGAAAAAAATATTATTTGCAATATAAATAAGCACTATAAAATATTTTGTTTTGCAGAAAAAGTTGCGCTATGATATCACTATAAATTGACAAAAGAGTTGGTTGATAAATATTGAGTAGTTTATGAGAGATTTAATTTGTTTATAAAAAATTACCATTTTTTCAATTGCAAAAACGCCGTTGTTGCCGATAGAATATACAAGTTTTTAAGGTCTCATTGTTTTTTGCTGTAATGTATGTTTTCGATAAATGTATTGACAAATGAAAATTTTAATCAAACACCCCTTTAAATGGTGTTTGAAAATCGGTGTAATTTGTTTAAAACTTGGTTTTTAAGAACATCACCGGGATTAAAAATGTTTAAATTTTGTTCGATATTCGTGTTCCTGGTATTTTTTGACACACTTACAAAAGAAAAAAAATCTAGATCCATTTTTTGCCGAGATAGCTTTTCCAAGTTTAAAAATTCACATTTGTTTATTTATCAATGTTAACATTTTAAAGTTCGTGAGTACATCTATCAACCCTACTACTTAACAATGTCATTTATACATAGAGTTAAAATTTTAGAATATATAAAAAAATAATGATTTTCGTAGCGACCTTAACTGAAAACTTTTTGCATGAAGAGTGGTGCAGTAGTACTTTGCAATATCTTCGTTAATAATGGACCAATTTCAACACTTTTTTATTTTATGGTAACTTATAAAAATAGTAACATCTAAATGACACTTTTAACAATAAATATTCTTCAATTTGTTATAAATATTTTATTTTTCAAATTTTTTTCTCTAAATGTGATAAATAAAAATTTACACAAAACATTTTTTATAAAAAAATTAACAGAATAATACTGAATTAGCATTAAAAATTTCTTAAAAACTTTTTGCTTTGTACAATATTAAAATATACAGTGAGCACGTAAAGGTAGGAATAAATTCATTTTCTCAAGAATGGACGATTTTGGAAAAAAATCCCGAAATAGGTTCATCATTTTTTAAAATATTCTACAATTTTGATTACCTATGTGTTTAAATGACATTGTTAAGTAGTAGGGTTGACAGATGTACTCACAAACTTTAGAATGTTAATATTGGTAAATAAACAAATTATAAATTTTTAAACTGGGAAAAGCTATCTCGGCCAAAAATGCTTCTAGAAAATTTTATTCTTTTGTGGATATGTCAAAAATGACCAAGAATGCGAATATCGAAAAATAATTTTAATATTTTTAATCCCGGCGATGTTATTAAAAAATAAATTTTAAACAAATTACACCAATTTTCAAACGCCATTTTGGAAGGGTGTTTAATTGAAATTTTGATTTGTCAATAGATTTGTCGAAAACATACATAAAAGCAAAACAAATGAGACCTTGAAAACTTGCATGCTCTACCGGCAACAACCGCGTTTTTGCAATTGAAAAAATGGTAATTTTTTAAAACCAAATTAAATATCTCATAAACTACTCAATATTGATCGACCAATTTTTTTGTAAATTTATAGTGATATTATAGAGCAAAATATTATATAGTGATATATAGAGCTTTTCCTGTAAAACAAAATATTTTATAGAGCTTATTTATATTGCAAATAATATTTTTTGGAAATTTGTTTTTCAATTTTGATTTACAATTATTTAAATAAATTAAGGGTCAAATTTAATTTAGCAAGTCTCATATAAAAGACTGTTTCTTCATCTTTGCAGAAAAAAATTATAAAATCCTTAATAAAAACACGAATTACCGCATCAGGTAAAACAGTAGATTTTGTGCAAAAATTATCCATTTTAAAACGTTTTTATATACTTGGCTTGTAGGCTATTGATTGTGTTCAAAATAAGAGAACTAAAAGGAACTACAAAGTTAACGGGATTTTATTATCTCATATGGTCAATGGACCTCTAGATTTGAAAAAACCGTGGAGTGCTACCATTTAGATGGGTGCGTTTTTGAGAAAGGGGTGAATTAGTCCGTAGGCACAGGGTAAATTAGGGTGAGTTCTATGCACTTTTGGTACAAACAAGTCTACAAGAAAATAGTTCCAGTTTATCCTTACTATCAAAATATCACATTTTAAAGTCAAAAATATTTTCTTTTACAAAAATATACCCAAAAGAAAAGCAAGAAAAAAACACGAAAGAAAGCAATTTTGTTTTTTGCTCCATAACTTTTTTCCACAGGGATATAGGTATAGGCATTGCTTCATCGAAAAATAACATTCATCCTTCCTCTTTAAAAAGACTTTTAGTAAAAGTCTCTAGAGTTTGCAGTTTCTGAAATATGATTTTTCAAATTTCGCCGCTCACAACATTTTTGGGCTGTTTTCCCCATTATTTCCCAAACATTGTTCCGTAACTTTTTTCTACGCATTTATAGGTATATATTAATGGTACATTTAGTAGAAAGAGAAGTCAATTACCTTTAAAATGGTCTAATGTATAAGGTTGTACGACTATTTTTAAGCAAGTTATGGTTTTTCAAGATTTTATACTTTTAATGATTTGTAATATTGTTTATGATTATTTTTAAAATTTTTTCATTCTGACTTTTTTTCTTGTACATTTAGGTATACACATTGTGAAACAAAAAAAGCATATTTTCTTCACTTTAAAATGGTATATTCCAAAATAATTTAAGGACTATTTTGAGATAATATATCCGTAGAATATCCAAGAGTATCGGTAATTGTGAGAAAAATTTTAAATTTATTTTTTCAATTAGAAAAGTATGATTGCATATTGTAACATAATTTTTAATTCCAAATAACTTTTCTTAATAACAATTTTCGATAATGTGAAATATAAAGGTACTTTACTCTTGAGCGAAATTCATATTTTTTAACATACCTCGTACACTATTGATAAAATTTTATACGTGATGATTTAATCTTAGGTATTAGACTATGCAGAGCATTTTATAAAGAATAACTTTTTTTCATAAAGTTGATAATAAAAAAGTTTTCCATATGGTTCCAACTTAGTGGGACCTATTGCATGTGTATATGTCACATTTTGAAAAATCATATCTCGTTTAAAAATAGTCCTGGAATTTTTTACGATACACCATTTTAAAATAAATAAAATAAGCTTTCTTTTATATTTAGCAGTGCATATATCTAAATATACAATAAAAAAAGTTATAACGAGAAATTTAAAAATAATCGTAAAATATATCAAAAATCATTAAAAGTATAAAACTTTGAAAAACCATATCTTGCTTAAAAATAGCCATACCGCCTTCTACAATAGACCATTTTGAAGGGTAATTGACTTTTCTTCCTATTAAATGTAACATTACATATACCTAAAGCTACATAGAAAAAAGTTACAGAACAATTTTTGCGAAGTAACAAGGAAAATGTCCCAAAATCGCTGTGAGTGGCGAACTTTGAAAAATCATATTTTGGAAACTCTAAATCATAGGTACTTCTACAAAACGTCATTTTAAATAAGAAGGATGGAACTTTTTTTCTGTGAAGCAATGCCTATAGCTATATCCCCTTGGAAAAAAGTTATGGGGCAAAAAACAAAATTGCTATCTTTCGTGTTTTTTCTTGCTTTTCTCTTGAATATATGTTTGTAGAAAAAAATATTTTTGACTTTTAGATGTGATATTTCGATAGTAAATTTAATCTGGAACAATTTCCCTGTAGACGTGTTTGCACCAAAAGTGCATAGAACTCACCTTAATTCGCCCTGTGCCTAGGGACTAATTCACCCCTTTCTCAAAAACGCACCCCTTTAAATGGTAGCACTCCGCGGTTTTTTCATATTTAGAGGTCCATTTACTGTATGAAACAATAAAACCCCGTTAACGTTGTAGTTCCTTTCTAACATACATAATCAATAGCCTATTGGTCGGTGTCACGGTCTCCGCAAATTTTGTAATCAATTTTAAAAATAGTTCTAGGCTACCTAGGTACCTTTCAGAATAGCTCCGAGCTGGCTAACAATGCAATATTTAACTGCTATTATATGGATAAATCGATTTTTTTTAATCATTTTAACGTAAGTTAAGACATCCATAGATGGTAGCTTAGTGGTAGAGCGTTAGACCGGAGATCGAGAGGTCCTGAGTTCGAAACCTGTGTTGCTTACCTTTTTTTAATTTTTTTAATACATAATTAAAAGTTAATATACTTAACATTCATATTTTATAAGTTAATTATTATATAATATGCCATTTTTTTTTTAATTTCAAACTATTTCAAAAATGTGACTAATGCTATGACATTTGAATTCCATTTTAACATACTAAGTTAAGACATCGATAGATGGTAGCTCAGTGGTAGAGCGTTAGACGGGAGATCGAGTGGTCCTGAGTTCGCAACCTGCTGTTGCTTACTTTTTTTTTTTTAAATTTTAATACAATGTATTACAATTATGTCATAATTAAAAGTTAATATACTTAAAATTCATATTTTATAAGTTAATTATTACATATGTCATTTTAAACAACCGTGGTATTATAAAAGTACTTTTTTATACTAGTGTAATTTTTGGAATTATAATCTGGATCTCGGAGGTAAACTGCACTATGTTATTTCGAGTAACTGTGTTTAGCGTGTGTTTGCTACACTTAGGATGTTAATAAAAATCTGATATATCCCATAATTGGTTAAAAGACTATATTACAACGACAGAAAACGCAGCCGGCTGCGTTAACAAAATATAATGCAGTATTAACTGTCGCTGCGAGATATCGTCGCACCACACCAATGTGTTGGTTCTCGTTATATCGCCGTGACAGTTCGTCTCGCGATAATTTCGTATGGCTGTGTGCATGGCTTTTTTACATTTAGTCCATATAGTCCATTATTTCACTGTTTTTGCTCTAAATAAGAACCGCTTGGATTGACATGAAATTTGGCATAAGCATAGCTTACATGTCAAAGAAAAAAAGTGATATTGTGCCGATGTGTGCTTTTGCCCTGGGGGTGACTTCCCCCCTATTGGGGGCGAAAAAATATAAGTCTAAAATAAGTCCGGAAATGGATAAACTGACTAATTTTAAGTAACTTTTGTTCCATAGAGCTTTTTCGCCAAGTCAACACTTTTCGAGTTATTTGCGAGTGAATATGTTCATTTTTTAACAAAATAACCACTTTTTAGACGGTTTTTCGCAAATAACTAAAAAAGTAAGTACTTTGTCGCCAAAAACGTTCTTAGCAAAAACATAGCAGGTAAAAAAGTAAAAAAATGGTGTACGCGTTAGGTCTCTGGACTTCGTAAAACCAGAGTTATAGCCAATGAAAAATAGATTCATATTCACCAAATTTCAATGAAATATCCAAAAAACTAAGCACTTTTTGGGGAAAACCCATTGTAACTTTTTTTAAACTGTTTAAAAAAAGCTTTATTTCTGTTTTTATAAAAAGTTTCTAGCATTAAATTTAAGCAAGTTACGCTCAAAATAAAGTTGGTTGCTTTTGTTTTGGTAAAAAAAATCGGGAAGACCACCCCCTAATTAACAACTTAAATGAAATTAATCGTTACGGCTCCACAAATTATTTTACTTATGTTGTGTTTATATGATCAGTAAGTTTCATTGATTCAAAGTGCTTATTTTGGAAAAAATTTGGTTTTAAAATAAAATTTTTAAAAATTTTATTTTAAAACCAAATTTTTTCCAAAATAAGCACTTTGAATCAATGAAACTTACTGATAAAGTATGTCAATGAAACTTAATGAAACAAAAATATGCTTTTTTTCAAAATAACTTAAAAATTGTTAGAGATACCAAAAATCTCGAGACACAAAAAATGTCAGCATTTCTTTTCTGAATATCATTTTTTTGTCTTTCTGTGTACAAAAATTAATTGAGATTTGGTGTTTCTAAATTTGCATACATTCGTGATAAGTGACTCGTTCAACCCCTTTAACTGCAGGACATTAACAGGAAAAATAAGGACTTTGAACCGATGAAACTTACAGATCATATAAACAATACATACACGGGTCAAAAAACTTGTGAAGTTGTAACGATTAAGTTCATTTGAGATACTAACTAGGGGGTGATTTTCCCGATTTTTTTACCAAAAAAAAGGGACTAACTCTATTTTGAGCGTAACTTGTTTACTTTTGATGCTAGAATTTTTTTATAAAACAAAAATGAAGCTTTTTTAAACACCTTAAATAAGTTGTGATTAGTTTTTCCCGAAATGTGCTTCATTTTTGGTTATTTCACGTTAAAGTATTCCATTTGGAATTTGACGAATATAAACCTATTTTTAATTAGCTATAACTCTGCTTCTACTAGGTATAGAAACGTGATATTTACACCATATTTTTAAATTTTTTACAGGCTATATTTTTGCTAAGAATGTTTTTTCGACAAAATACGTACTATTTGAGTTATTTGCAAAAAACCGTCTAAAATTGTGGTTATTTTGTTGAAAAAATGAACATATTCACTGGCAAATAACTCAAAAAGTATTGACTTAGTGAAAAAACTCTATAGAATAAAAGTTACTTAAAATTAGTCAGTTTATCAATTTCCGGACTTACTTTGGACGAATACTTTTTCACCCCCAAGAGGGGGTGAAATGCACCCCCGGGGCAAAAGCACATATCGGCACAATATCACTTTTTTCTTTGACTTGTTAGCTATGTGTATGCCAAATTTCATGTCAATCCAAGCGGTTCTTTAAAATTTAGAGGTTTTGCAATATTTTACCGTTAAAGAACGGACTAATAATAATGCTCTTCTATACCTAAATTTTCATAGATGTTTGGTAACACTTCGTCTAAGATTTTCATGTAATTAGCTCTAGCAGTTTTAGATTTTAACGCAGTGTTATATTCTGTGGTTTTATGCTGTGACCTTTTTTGCGTTAAATATGCGTGCTCTGAGCTTTAATTTTATAAAGTAGTGACATTTGACATATTCTACATGTTCCACTCATTAAAACGCCCATTTGGTGATAAATAGCAGTCTGATTTTTGCATGAGAGTTTAATCTCTGTTCGAAGAGTTTAAATCTGTTCTGTCGGACAAAATACATGTGCCGTTTTCGTGGTCTGACCGTTTCAAATTTTTAACCTGTTCCACAATTAAAACTTCCCCTGTTCCAGTGTTCCAATATATCAAAGTTTGTCCGACTAGACACCATTAAGCTATTAACAAATTTTCAGCTTGCTATTAATCAACTTTTTTTTCATACGCGGGATCCAGACATATAATAGCCTAGCAAGTCGTCAACATGATTGCAAATTTGGAAGCAAAAATAACGTACAGGGTCGGACTTATAAAAAATGTATGTAACGGTGCATTTGAGCTCGTTGCAAATGAAAACTGTCTGAGCTAAAATTGAACTGATATGCTCTTTTGGTAGGTTAACTATCCAGAACACTTCAGTAAAGAGGAAGTTTTTCAAAATTACCGGATTCGCAAATTATAATTTTTCTATTTAAATAATGTTCAGAACACGCCTTCACCATAATATTTAAAAAAATTCCGAATTTGTAAAATATCATTTTTTTACTTAAATTAGGAAATCTTATTCTAGTACTTTTCTAATACATATGTTCACCAGGACGAAGCCCTCTTAACACTGAATTACATATTTTCCATCATTTTTGCCTCTTAGTAGCAGTAATTTTTGTTAAATGTCTTAAGAATTTCTCAAACGCTCAAATATGTCAATTTTACTTGGTAAGCCATGACTCATTAGGTTGTCATGGAATCTGTTTGACATTTATAGATAAATAAGAAAATTGGCCAGTTCATAATGCCACTTTTAAGCAAAGAAGACAGAACATTAATTAAATATTACCGTTAAAAATATAATTATGGTGCAAGAAAAATTGTAAATGTATTTCCTGAGAAAAATGGCATATTGGAACGATAGGAAAGTTATTAAGACATCTAAGGGAAACCCATGGGTCTATTGAACATAAAAGTGGAAGAGGTAGGAAGCAAAGCTCAAGAACTGAAGAAAATATTGCTATAAAATCTGTTGGAACAAGGAAAATCGCAAAAAAACTAGGATTTCCCGCACATTAGTTGGAAGAATCATTAAAGAAGATTGCCGTATTAAAGTATTCAAAAAAGTTTACTGTCAAAGACGTACTGCCAATGTAACAGAAAAACGACTGGAAAGATGTAATTTACTAGAAAAATATGGTTTTCAGATGAAAAAATGTTTTATTTATGACCTCCAAAAAATACCCAAAATAACGTACAATTTAAGAGAAATTCCTCTAGAGAATCTTTTAAAAAAGTCATTTCTCAAAAGGTATAATGGTCTCTATTGCAGTATCCATGTTGAGAAAGTATCGTCTGATTTTTGTTGATGCTGGGGTAAAGCTTAATTCAGAAACATATCAAGAACAAATCTTGCAGCACCTATTACCTGAATTTGAAGAAGTATGTTATGATTACACTTTCCAGCAGGATAGTGTTCCTTCGCACTCTTACCACAATACAAGGATATTCTTGAGTGAAAATTGCCCGAACTATATTGAGCCAGAGATGTGGCCACCTAACAGCCAAGAATTAAATCCGATTGACTATTCAATTTGGGGAATTTTCGAACAAAATTTGTATGACGGACAACAATTTGAAACCGTCGAACAGCTCAAAGAAAGAATACAGTTTGTTTGGAACAATTTTGAACAGAGTGTAATAAATGGGGCTATCAATTTATGGAGCAGACAACTTCAAGAAGTGGTAAACAATAATGGTGGCCACATTCGTAATATTTTAGACTAAGTTTTAAAATTATTAAACTGCTTTCATAAATGTGTTATTTGTTAAAATATTATATTTTTCTAATTTAATAAAACAATGATATTTTGCGAATCCGGTAACTCTGAAAAATTTCCTTTTTACTGATGTGTTCTGGATAGATAACCTACCAAAAGAGCTTATCAGTTCAATTTTACCTAAGACAGTTTTTATTTGCCACGAGCTCAAATGCACCGTTACATAAATTGTTTTGTAAGTCCGACCCTGTCGGTTATTTTTGCTTCCAAATTTGCAGTCATGTTGGGGAGATGTTAGGCTATTAGCCCTGCAAAAAGAAATTAAATCGCTTGAAAAACAAAAAAGTTATTTTCAATTAAAAAATGTACTCCTTTATTTCGGCCCACAGTGTAGAGTTACAGAAGGATGCTTAGAATAGAATGGCGGATGGACAAAGAAAAAAAAAACGAACAAGGAAGTGTTGCGAGAAATGAGCAAAGAATATGAAAAATTAACACAATAAAAATATTAATGTTACAATATCTGGGACACGTAATGAGGGGGCAGCGATATGAAATAAGAGAAGGAAGTAGTATAGAAAGAATGAGAATGTCACGGTTTAAGATTTTAAGGGACTTATTTGAATGCAGTTCTATAGAATTCGTCAGCGCAGCGCTAGATCGATTAAAGATAGTAATGATTATATCCAACCTCCGATTAGCAGGCATCACTTAAAGAAGAAAAAGAAAAACTAACCTTGTATAAGTTGTTGAGAATCTGTTCATTGTTATCAGTTTTGGATGTTATTAGTCCAATTTTCCGCAAATGTTTGGTGGAACTGAATGATAAAGAAATCAGGTCTCCAACAGCTTCGTGAAATGCTACAAAATAAAAATTAGAAACTGTCCAAACACATTTGGCGTTTTGCATTAAAATACCATTATTAGCTCCAGTCCGGTATGGAGTAGGCTGATCGCGGTACAGTAAAAAGTACTCTATGTGTCCCATTTCGTGGTGAGCTGTGTCCATATCCTCATAATTAACGTCAGTACACATTTTAATCCTAAAAATATCAAAATTTAGAGTTAGAATAAATAATTGGTATGGTTCAAGTGGAAATTGGTGGGACTGTGCATTTTATCAATGAAATAAGATATGTCTCAGACACTTCAGAAGCCGCTAACGATAAAATGTTTTATTCATCGCATTAATCATTGTAAATGAGTCGAGGGATATTAGTACAATGAAAATAATAAGACGAGAACTGGACGATAATTATTATAAAGAATAAATTTTAAAGTTTTTTCTACTTTAATGACAAAAAAAGCAAGCTCATTAGCAGAAACCAATTCAAAATTATTTTGCACATTATATGTGAAACATTATTTGGTTAAAAAGTCTCATTTTTGTTGGCACAAAAACATATTATTTTTTGTCTGGACTAAATTACAGTTCTGTTTATCTTGTTACTATCAACATTTACACAGTGTTGCCAAACTGAATTTTGTTATTTTGGGTGTAAATTTATTCCACGGATCTCCGAGGGTACAATACAATAACTATTGTAGAAAATAAGGACTAAAATAGGAGCTGCAAAAGAAACATAGCAAATTAATGTTTGGAAATTGAAAAGAGAAAACGTGGTGCATCTAATATACAGGGTGTTTCATTGGGAAAGTAACACACGTTAACTGTAGAAAGAGGACACTTACGCGGTCTCAATAATACCATACTTAATCGGTCTTACTTCATTAATAACAAAGATACTGGGTGTTTTATCTATTTTGCCATTTTTTACTTGGTTCATAACTTTTTAATCACACTGTATATTTATTTTATATTTGCACGCAAATATTATTTAAGGTGTACAATAAATTAGTTTATTTAAAATTGTAAAAAATCCAGGTCCTGACTAAAAAATATTTGAAAATTTTTCCGACCCACAAAAAGCACCCTGTACATTAATTTTTTTTAATAGATTTTGCATTTGAAAATAGGATGAAAAATTAAATTTAGTGGTATACTTTGAATTTTTGGCAAAATGATTTTTCTGGTCAAATTTTGAATTTGAATTCTGAAATTATGTGATTTGAGAAAGCTCTAAGTAAAAAAAAAATTAAAATACGACTTATGACTTGTTAAACACACTATATATTTATTTTATATTTAATACTGAATATTATTTAAGGTGACCAATCAATTAATTTATTTACAATTATCAAAAATCCAGTGCCGGAATAAAAAATATTGGAAAAAGGTTCCGACCCAAAAAGACCTGTATATTAATTTTTTTTTTTAAATGAATTTTGTATTTAAAAAGGAAATAAAAAAGAAATTTAATGGTATATTTTGAATTTATTTTCGGCAAAACGATTTTTCTGGTAAAATTTTGAATTTTAATTCTGAAATTATGAGAATTGCGAGAGATTGAAGTAAAAAAATTAAAATGTGACTTAACTTTAATTAATACCATTATTTAATCTAAATTGGTAAAATGTTAACAACATTTCAGTGTTTTTTATTATAGCGACAAATATTTCATAACAAATATTCACCTTTAATTAATGAATAAATAATAGAGTCCACAAAAAATACATAGGTAACTTTAATCAACGAACTATCTGAAAAATTAAAAAAAAACAGAAAAACTTTTCCAAAAAATAACTTATATCAAAACTATAGTAATTGTTCAAAACGGCCACCACCTTGTGGAATACAAAGTCTTTCCCTTTTTGTTATTAATTTGTCTGACTGACTTCCTAATCTCGTCAGGGTTATTCTTCATTTCTTGGAAGGAGTCTCGAATCCGGTCAAGAAGTTCATCCCTACTATGTATTTTCTCTTTATAAACTTTAGATTTTAGATATCCAAACGTTATTTTTCAGCAATTTTTTTTTCTGTTTTTTTAATTTATAAGATATTAGTTTGTTGATTTCAGTTATGTATTTTTTTGGAGAATTTTTATTATTTATTGATTAGTTAAAGGTCAATATTTGTTATGAATTATTTGTCGCCATAATAAAAAAATACTAAATGTTAACAGTTTACCAATTTAGATTAAATAATGGTATTAATTAAAATTAGGTCACATTTTAATTTTTTTTACTTCGAGCTCTCGCAATTCACATAATTTCAAAATTCAAATTCAAAATTTGACCAGAAAAATCATTTTGCCGAAAATTCAAAGTATACCACTAAATTTTGTTTTTCATTCTCTTTTTAAATGCAAAATCTATTTTAAAAAAATAATGTACAGGGTGTTGTTTATGGATCGGAATATTTTTCCAATATTTTTTAGTCCGGACCTGGACTTTTTACAATTTTAAATAAATTAATTGATTGTACACCTTAAATAATATTTGCGTGCCAAGTACAAAATAAATACAGGGTGCGCCAAACCTCTGCTTTTGTTTGATTAGGGCTAAACTATGGGATTTACAAAAAAATGTTTATAACAAAACTAATGTATATTAAAACCGTCTATAATTTAAAATTATTTTCGATTATACAGGGTGAGTCAGAACGACGGTATGAACCAAAGTTTTATTTTTTTTTAAAGGAACACCCTATATATTAAATGATTTTTGAATATATTTTTTTAAAATATGAAAAATTTGTATAAGGTCTTATAGGCCTAAAGTTATTAATTTTCGAAATATTTACATTTTTATTGAGAAAAATGGTAATATTTATAGGGCTGTGAATTATGTTTCCAAGGTAATAAAAATTTAAGTGGTAGGTCAAAGTTTTTATAGTATAGTGCCATTTTTAAATAATTTAATATCTTTTACTTATAGCCATAAAATATACAGTGTGATCACTATTTGCAAATTCAAAATTTTCTCATTTTTTTAAATGGAACACCCTATATACTAATATTGCATTTTGTAGTAAATATTACAACCTTTCTTTTGGTATAAGGTTGTATGTACATAGCATGTTTGGTTTTGTAAATATTTAAAAAAGAACTATATATTTTACGTTTCACGGATATTTTATATCCGCGAAAATTTTAGTTAAATTTTTTTGCAAAAAAAATTATAATCTGATTAAGCATACACTAAAATAACAAAGATGAAAATAAAAACGTTATTAAAGATTAAAATAAAACGTATGCAAGTGCAACTTAATTGAATTTAATAACTTTAAAATTATGTTACAAACAATTTTTTACCATACTAATAAGTAATTAATATGGATAAATTAATTATTAAATTAAATAACCAATTTTAAAATCTACCCTAGAAATTTTTCTACCCTAGTAACTTTATTGTACCCAATTTTGTTAGTTAAATTGTATTTACGAGTAAGATCAGTTAATAACTTTTTAATTTACCTACATCTTGAGAACATATAAAGTATGCTTTGAAACAAATTAACGTTATAGAAGTATATTATGAAGTAAATAGTAAATATCTATGTAGTCGTGTCACAAACAAAAGCTGGTAATAATTTTTAATGGTTTCGCCCAAAACAAATGTCATATCCATCAATTGTTCGGTTGAAAAATTAAAATTTAAATTATAAAAAATTGTTACAAAAATTTCAACTACAAAAGTATTACCGGCTTTTGTGAGACCAGTTAATACTATTTATATTAATAAATAATTTGGCTAATACATTTAACATTTATTTGTTTCAAAGCATACTTTATAATTATGTTCTCAAGATGTAAGTAAATTAAAGGTAAATTAAAAGTTTAACTGATCTTACTCGTAAATACAATATAACTAACAATTAATTTGGTACAGGAAAGTTGCTGTGGTAGAAAAATTACTACGGTAGATATCAAATTTGGTTGTTTATTTAATTTAGTAACTAATTTATGCATTCATTAGTATGGTAAAATATTTGTCGTAAAATAATTTTAAGTTATTAAATTCAATTGAATTGTACTAATATACGATTTATTTTAATCTTTATTACGTTTTTATTTTCATATTTGATATTTTGCTGTATGTTTCTAAACCCATATTATATCCGTCATCATTCTCTTTGCCTTATCCCTATGCGGGGTCGGCTTCCCTAATTGCATTTCTCCACACAATTCTATCTTGGGCCATATCAATGTTAATCCCCTTTACCAGCATGTCCTGCCTAATCGTCTCCCCCCAGCTCTTCTTTGGTCTTCCTCTCCTACTCCTTCCAGGAATCTGCACTTCAGCTATTCTTCGTATTGGGTGGTTAACGTCTCGACGTTGAACATGACCAAACCATCTTAACCTATGCTCTCTCATTTTGGCATCAATTGGTGCCACACCTAGACTTCCCCTAATATACTCATTTCTAATTTTATCCTTCTTTGTCACTCCACTCATCCATCTAAGCATTCTCATTTCCGCCACATGCATTCGCTGTTCCTCTTTCTTTTTCACTGCCCAACATTCAGTTCCGTACATCATAGCTGGTCTTATGGCTGTTTTATAGAATTTTCCCTTCAGCTTCATTGGAATTTTTCTGTCACACAACACACCACTCGCTTCTTTCCACTTCATCCATCCAGCCCTAATTCTACTGCATGCATCTCCATCTATTTCTCCATTACTCTGTAATACCGATCCTAGGTACTTAAAACTATTGCTTTTTACAATCATTTCACCATCCAAAGATACCATTTTATTTGTAGTAGCTCCATCTTTAAATGAACATTCCAAATACTCTGTTTTTGTCTTACTAAGTTTTAAACCTTTTTCCTCCAGAGCTTGTCTCCACTGTTCCAGTTTTTGTTCTAAGTCTCTTTCACTATTTCCTACTAACACGACATCATCAGCATACATTAAGCACCATGGAATGTTACCCTGTATTTTCGCTGTTATCTGGTCCAA
Organism: Diabrotica virgifera virgifera; assembly: GCF_917563875.1. Classification (NCBI taxonomy): domain Eukaryota; kingdom Metazoa; phylum Arthropoda; class Insecta; order Coleoptera; family Chrysomelidae; genus Diabrotica; species Diabrotica virgifera. The sequence continues at coordinate 284,706,102 of NC_065443.1, read as the reverse complement.
AACTAATGAGAATAAATACGGACTAAGCACAGAACCTTGATGCAATCCTACTTTCACATGAAATTTATCAGTCTCTCCCACACCTGTCCTAACACTAGTCGTTACTCCCTCATACATATCCCTCACAATCTTTACATATTCACCAGGGACTCCTTTCTTATTGAGTGCCCACCACAGAATCTCTCGAGGAACTCTATCATATGCTTTCTCAAGATCAATGAATACCATATGAGCGTTTGTTTCTTTACTCCTGTATTTTTCCATCAACTGCCTTATAATGAAAATTGCATCTGTTGTTGATCTACCCTGCATAAAGCCAAATTGATTCTCGGATATTTCGGTTTCTTCACGTATCCGTCTATCAATTACTCTTTCCCATATTTTCATGGTGTGGCTAAGCAGTTTTATAGCCCTGTAGTTTGTACATTGTTGTATATCTCCCTTGTTTTTGTAAACAGGTACCAGTATACTGCTTCTCCATTCGTCTGGCATTTGTCCAACTTCCATAATTCTATTAAATAGACCTGCTAGCCACCTTGTTCCTGTCTCTCCCAATGCTCTCCATACTTCCCCAGGAATATCATCTGGTCCTACCGCTTTTCCTTTCTTTATTTTTTGAAGCGCTTGAGCCACTTCCTCGTTGGTTATTTTGGTGACCATTGCTGCTACTGTCTCCGTTGACTCTACAGGCTGTCTGTCAAATTCTTCATTTAATAAGCTGTCAAAGTACTTTCTCCATCTCTTTTTGACATCCCTTTCGTGAACTAGTATTTTATTATTTTCATCTCGGATACATCTAATCTGATTAAAATCTTTTGCTTTCTTTGCTCTCTGTTTGGCTATTTTATATATCTTCGTTTCGCCTTCCCTGGTATCAAGTTGATCGTATAGGTTTGAATACGCTTCTGCTTTAGCTTTTGCTACTGCTACTTTCGCTTTCTTTTTGGCGACCATATAGTTTTGAAGATCTATGTCCGATCTGGTTTCTTGCCACTTTTTATATAATTTTCTCTTCTCTTTTATGTTTCCTTGTACTTCATTTGACCACCACCAAGTCTCTTTATCTTCAAACTTCTTTCCTGACGTTTTCCCAAGTATTTCAATAGCCGTCTCTCTAATAATATTGGCCATTTTTCTCCAAATTGTGTTAGGGCTTCCTTTCATGTTCCAACATATTTTTTCTACTATTCTTTCCCTGAATAGACCTTCCTTCTCATCTTTTAGCATCCACCACTTGATTTTTTGTGGTCCTCTCCGATATTTTTGTTTAGTTTCGCTTTTTACTTCGATGTCCAGAACAAGCAGCTTATGTTGTTGGCTTACTGTCTCACTAACTATTACCTTGCAGTCCTTGCATTCACGTATGTCTTCTTTCCTTATCATGAAGTAGTCTATTTGGGATTGATGTTGTCCACTTTTGTAGGTAATAAGTTGAGTTTCTCAATACGGATAATACGGATATAATATAAACCCATATTATATCCGTATTATATAAAAATCCGCAAAAATGTAAAATTTATAGTTTTTTTAAATATCTACAAAACGAAACATGCTAGGTACATACAACCTTATACCAAAAGAAAGGTTGTAATATTTACTACAAAAAGAAACACTAATATACAGGGTGTTCCATTTTAAAAAAATGAGAAAATTTTGTATTTGCAAATAGTGATCACACTGTATATTTTATGGCTATATGTCAAATATGTTAATTTATTTAAAAATAATAGTATACTGTAAAAACTTTGACATGTCATTTAAATTTTTATTACCTTGAAAGCCTAATTCACAGCCCTTTGAATATTACCATTTTTCTTAATAAAAGTGTAAATATTTCGAAAATTGTTAACTTTAGGCCTATAATACCTTTTATAAATTCTTAATATTTTTAAAGAATATATTCAAAAATGATTTAATATATAGGGTGTTCCATTTAAAAAAACAAAACTTTGGTTCGTACCGTCGTTCGGACTCACCCTGTATAATCGAAAATAATTTTAAATTATAGACGGCTTCGATATACATTAATTTTGTTAAAAACATTTTTTTGTATATCCCATAATTTAGCCGTAATCAAAGAAAACCAGAGGTTTGGCGCACCCTGTATACAGTGTGGTTAAAAAGTTATGAACCAAATAAGAAAATGGCAAAATAGATAAAACACCCAGTATCTTTGTTAGTAATGAAGTAAGACCCATTAAGTATGGTATTTTTGAGACCGCCTATGTGTACTGTTTATACAGTTAACGTATGTTACTTTCCCAATAAAACACCCTGTATTATTTAATTATACAAGAATATATTGATTTATAGCATGTATCAATACCTTCATTCGATGTATCATATTATGATACAATATATCGATGTATAATTTTTTTTGCCATCCCTGTTGGGACGTGATTTGGGAATTCCCCGCATGTAAAAGTCCTTACATGTTGGCTAAATTACTTTCGACTCGGTTAAATTGGTTTAGATTAGGTCGTACCAGTTTATCCTGAAGTGTGAGTCTTTATTATATCGGGATAAACTAGTTTGGCCTAGGCCAAATTAGTTTGACTTGAAGTGTGTGTATTTATATCAGGATAAACTAGTTTGGCCTAGGACAAACTAGTTTGGCCCACGTGCGATAGGACAAACTAGTTTGGCCTAGGCCATACTAGCAGTGGCGGCTTGTCCTATGAGACAGGTGAGGCAGTGCCTCACTAGTATATCAATCGACTATTTACGTTATTTCGTTGTTTTATAATCAATTTTTTAAATATAATTTAGCTTTTCGAAATTTCCTAAATACCTTTATTTTTATGAAAAAATAACTGACTCTTTATCTTCTTATATATCCGTCTTCCACGTGCCATTCCAACTTTCTCAAATCATTACAGTTGAAGCAAGCCTCACACCATCTGCAACAGTATGGGACGACGTCAACAGTAAAACCAGAGAACAAAGACCACAAACCGGCAAAATTTGAAAAATGTGCCACCAATTCTAGGAACAAAATGCAACATCCTAGAGGCCAGCCTCACGCTCCGCGGAACGGAATAAAAATAGCCGAATGGCCTCAGGTTCCGCGGAACGGGATGGGAATAACCGTACTGAACCGACTACAAGCACCAGTCGATTGCAGATCATAGCTTTCTATGTACACGCGGTATATACGAATGGATTAGTTATTATATTTTAGAAGTTTATATGTTTAAAACATTGTTCATTTTAAATCATTGTTCATCATCACCTAATATATTGTTCTGAAGCTATTTCTTTGTAACATTTATTGAATTTATTATTCTAAATGAGAAATAACATTATACAATTTAACTTAAAAAATGATTTTATTAACGTGTCCACTTCCACATCGGACATTTACATACAAAAGTAGTTTTTAAGTGTTTCAAAAATGTTGTATTTTGTGTTTGTGTTTTTTTTTTGTAAAATATATAACTATATAATAAATTATTTTTCTTTATTTATTTGTTACAATTACATACAAAAGTAGTTTTTAAATGTTTCAAAAATGTTGTATGTTGTGGTTGTGTTCTTTTTGTAAAATTCTTTTGAACATACTTATTTAAATCAGAGTGAGCAAAAGATTTTTAAGCGAATAATATTGCAACATGATTCCCACAGTCTTAGCTCATTCCCCATATCTTCCACGATTTTTGAAAAAACGCACATATTTTTGTTATGTAAAATTTGAAGTTTTCAATATGGAATTGGAATTCAAAATAACTCTATGCACTGAGGCTGAAAGCAATTGAGTCGATCGCATTCACTGGAAAAGTTTTATAGAACTAATCGACAGCAAATAGGATTTTTTGTCCGGAATTCTTTGTGGGGATATTTTGAATAAAAAATTTTTGTAGATTATTTGTCCGGGATTCTTTGTGTTCTTTTGCTCGGGGATTATTTGTCTGGAATTTCTTGTCCAGGGATAATTTGTGAGGGTTTTGTCCGGGATTATTGGTCCTAGATTCGTCCTGGCGTTATGACGTCACAAAATCCACCTTCTGACCATTAAAGAGAAGCTAACCATAATAATAAAATTCCTCAGGTGTAGTGTGCCTCACCAACTTATACTATCACGAGCCGCCCCTGTATACTAGTTTATCCTAACGCGCTTAGGACAAACTAGTTTGGCCTAGGCCAAACTAGTTTGTCCTGAAATCGGGTTTGGCCGGTAACATATACATATAAAAAAATATTAGAAGTAACGTTAGTACAAAAACATACAAATAATATCGTTGATAGATACGGTAAACTAGATTAATATCACTGATTTGGACAAAATAAACAGATGATTAGAAAGAGGAACTCTTTAATGATGAAAGGCCCAATCTTGAAATTAAAAAATTAGTGGCAGAACCTAACATAACTATGGACGAAATTGACAATCAATTTTTAAGAGTATAGACCGGTGCTCATGTATGGGTATGAGTTCACTTACTCTTCTTGTTCTTCATGTGCCGTGCTCGATTATCGAACGTTGGCTATCAAATTGGCTATAGCAATTTTGTTAACGGCAGCTCGGAAAAGGGATGCAGAGGATCTGTTATACCATTCTCTCAGGTTCTTAAGCCATGACGTTCTTCTTCGACCTGGCCCTCTTCTTCCGTCTACCTTGCCTTGTATTATTAAACGGAGTATATTATATCTCTCTGGGTGTCGCATAACATGGCCAAAATATTCAAGTTTTCGATTTTTAACTGTTGTGACGACTTCTGTGACTTTTCCCATCCGGTGCAAAACAACTTCGTTACGAACTCTATCCACCCAACTTATTCGTAGGATTCTTCGGTATACCCAAATTTCAAAGGCTTACAATTTCTTGAGAAGAGTATCTGTTAAAGTCCAACCTTCGACACCGTACAAAAGAGTAGAGAACACATAACATCTCACTAATCTAATTTTAAGATTCAAAGTAATGTTGTTTCCACATAAAAGTTTCTTTATCTTAAAGAATGCAGCTCTGGGCTTCTCTATACATATTCTAATTTCTTTGCTCATGTCCCAGTTCTCATTTAGATTACAATTAAGGTAGGTGATACTGTTAGTTCTCTCTAATTGTTCACCATAAGCTGTTACTACTTCCGGTTGTATTGGCGTCTTACTGACAACCATCACCTTGGTGTTTGCGGTGTTTAGCTTGAGTCCATATTCATCACACGTTGTGGTAATCCTATTAATCAGATGTTGAAGTTCTTCATAATTGCTCGCAATTAACACCGTGTTATCCGCATATCTCAAATTATTAATATTGACGCCATTCATTTTGATACCACATTGAGCATTATCCACTGCTTTATTGAAAACAAACTCAGAATAGATGTTAAATATTAGTGGGGACAAAATGCAGCCCTGCCTTATTCCTCTTCGTATTTGAAGTTCTTCAGACGTGTCCCAGCCAATCCTGATGTTTGCACGTTGATGCCAGTAAAGATTTTTGATACTTACTCTGAGTAAAGCAATTAAAAAAAAACTTAGATGTTTTGAGAGAAAAATCCTCAGAAGAATTTTTGGACCTTATCACTACCCTAATAACAACCAATACCGAATGAGAATTAATGCTGAGGTCAAGCAGATGTATAGGGCGAGCGACTTAGTCCAAGAAATTAAATTTCAACGTCTAAGATGGGCTTGGCCATGTTCATAGATTTCTTGTAACATTTTTTTTTATAATAAGATTAGTAAATAATTAGTATACCTTTTAGATTAATTAGAAATCCCTTTACAACCAACAATGTTACGCCTATGGCCGTATCTGCAAATAACTGGGCTTATTATTATAAACGGTACCATTTTTTTATGGCAGCTTTGCCGAAACACAATGTTTTGGAAATAGATCGAAAGTCTCTTATTTTATATAGCTCCTGTTATTGTAATCTGTTTAGTATAAAAGGTACCGTTAAAAAACCTCCCAACCAGTTTACTATTAACATCCCATTAACTATTAACATCTATTCAAAACAGGCATGTTTATTGCAATATTTTATAACTATTTTCCGTTTACTTTCGATTTCAAAGGAAACCTTTTTACTCAATAACTTACGGTCTTCTGCTTTTTGGATATTTTTTTAAGTTCCGTTATATTGTTTAGATTGCCGAGAAACAACCTGGTTTCAGCGAAAGCAAAGTTATAATTTTTTTGAGAGGATATTCCTCCACTTTTTTAAAGAAAAAGCAGCTAAAAGATTGCGGATAGGAAAGGACTTGGTGGCCGAGTATCTTGGAGTGCAGACGTGTATCTCTTGTATCTAATATCTTATCTACAATATATCTTGTGAGTGAGAATTCACTCTCTCTTTCTGTATTTAGATCTATCATCCGGTTAGGTTCAATCGATATAAGTAACTTCAGTGCTTGATTACTAGTTAAAGTAAAGTTAGATTCAGTGCAATTTAAGAAGCAACATCATCAGAGTTACTGTGTCTTAATTAAACATACATCCAATTATCTCCAAAAGTAGAGCTAATCTACGTGCTATCTACCTCAAACCTTTCTTCATCTGTGGTTAAGGTTAACCACCGATGTAATCTAGTTCACTAAAGGACAGCGATTTCATTAATAGAACTTTTTAATCATTAGATAAGAACTTTTCATTGTCAAACATTAATTACAAACATTCACTATTTAATTTAAAGCTGTGCGAATGGCTTCTTTTATAAAACCGAGTGCGGGTGGTTTGTGAATTTTAAATTATAAACTTTTGTTAACTTTGTATGCTTTGCATTTAGTTTTATTATATATTTGTTCTTTATATTTTCTATCCATCGTTAAATTTATAATATTAGTTATCTCGAGATAAGCCCTAAAATAGCAAAGAAAATATCTTTTATGATAGATGCTTGATTGATTTTTTTTTTTATTAATGACCAGACTCTCTTTAGTGTGCTTTTAATTGTACATGATTTTACCATATGATATATGTATTTCTTTTATCATATTTATTGTTTATTTCTACATGTATCCAACCACACAATAATTGTTGGTGCAGTTTTAATTTGTGTTATATATTTCCTGTTTATATCTTGTTTTTTGGGATTCACCCTTCTGGTAAACCATTTGCTCAATATATTGTTTTTTTGTTTATTTCATGATTTTTATTTATCTACTCCTAATAAGTTTCCTGATAAGAGATCACCTCTAAATATTTGCTAAGTAACATAACCAATCACTATATTATCTTCGACCAGAAGAAAGATCACCTTGAATAAGTTTTGTAGGTAAGTAGGTGGACGACTGTCACAGAATATATTTATTATCTCTTTATGTAGTGTGTTGACAGCATTTATTTTTTTTTAGTAATTAACGGTTCATATCTTTTCTTGTATTTGGTCTCAGAACCTAATTATCTTTCCTTACCTGTTTCCGTTTCTAAGGTTTCTTAATTTTCCCCTTGTAACCCCAAAAAGGTAAGTAGCGCCCTGTATCTCTTTTCCTTTCTATGGTAATTTTACCTATCTATTTTTTTATCTGTTTTTCTCTCTTCTATAATCTACCTTCTCTTGTCTTATCTTTACCTATTTCTTCTATTGGCCCCATTCCACGTTCCAAAAGCTAGTTTCGAACATACGACTCGCTTTCCACCAACGATCTGGCTGCCGTTCGCAGTGTCTCCATTGGTGACCTTTCTAGCACCATCCAAAGAAGATTTCCGAAGCTACATTCTTAATAACCGCCTTGCCAAGTTAGCCTGGTAGGAAGCCCGCCCCCACAGGAAGATGACCTTTAGGACGCCCACGAGTGCGATGAAGAGACAATGTATGGTCAGATTTAAGAACAATGGAGCTACCCACTGACCAAACTATCATGGACGACTTGTTCAAGATGGAAGCGAGTTGTTCAGTCAGCCAAGACCCATCTCGGGTTGAAGGTCGTACCAGAAGAAGAAGAAGTATGCATACATTTTCACGAATGATGAACCTTTGAATAAAATGTAATTTAAAGATTTAAGACATACACAATTTACGTTGCTATCAATAGAAAAAATGAGTTGACACGTAAAAAATACAGCAAAATTATTCACCTGAAGTCCTTTCCATCGAAGATGTCCCAGGCTGAGGCATGACAAATGATTTCCCTATCCTTTGGCTTCTCTATGATTGATCTCTGCCAGAACAGATCGGGCATAGCTGTTAAATTGATAGACTTGAAAAAACTTTCGGCCGTTTCAAATATCTTCTTTGCTGTGAAGTTCTAAAAACAAATCAAATTTGTTGTTTAGACTTTAAACAAATTGTTCAATTGTATACTAATACAAACAAATTCTCAAGGCATAAATAATAAAGAATATAATATGGAATAGAATTTATTTCAAATTTCTATTTTTTCTCCTTTCTATTTCACTAAAAAGTATGTGATGATGAAATTTATTATTCCACTTTTTCAATAAAAACTTTTATAAGTAGAGGCAGCTTGTTAAGATTAAATATGTTTCAGATTATTGGTATACCCGGCAGTTCTGATGACTCTACAAAAAAAAATATATGTCAACTAATGGCGGTAGCCCTTGAAACAAATTAAATTTTTGACTGTCTCTCCCTACTTTAGTTTGCTCACATTGGAGTATTAGAAGGTGGAATTGTGTTGTATTTTTACCTAAATAAGTGGACAGATGTAGAGTTCACAGTGCCGGAGCTAGGGTATGTATAAGGTGCCCGCCTGCAAAACTAGCACAGGCGCCCCCCCCCACACACACACACACACACACACACACACACACACATAGTTATGGGCGCCCATATAAAAATTTTTAGGGTGGGGCCAGACATGAAGATGTTGCACATTACATTGTGTATACTTTGGATGACAATATATGGTTTATAGCACCCGAAAAGCAAGTATCACGGAAATTTATCCCTAGAGGTTGTCGAACTGAGTACATAGCGGGGCTCAATGAAGAATCTAAACCCCTACTTAAAAGATACGAACAGCTATATGAAGAAGACCCTTTCTCGGAAGCGACAATACAGGCTGGGGAGGAAATGTTACATGCGATATCCGCCAACAGAACGGAAAGGTGGTGCAAGCTGGTCACGAGTCTGGACATGAAACAAAACAGCAGACGTGCCTGGAAGCTGATTCGGAATCTTGGCAACGATCCCGCTGCTCCGGCAGTCAACATGACAGAAGTCACACCCGATCAGATAGCCCATCATCTTCTAATGAACGGTAAGACGACATCAAGAAAGAACAAGGTGAGAGCTCAACGGAATATCGACGAAGAAAGAGATGTTCTAGGTACCTCTTTTTGTCTAGAGGAGATGAGAGGCGCGATCCATCAAATGAAAGATAATAAAGCGGCTGGCCTGGACGACATACGAACAGAGCAAATAAAGAACTTTGGACTAAAAACCGTAGAGTGGCTCGTAAAAATGATGAATTGCTGCATCCGTACATTACAAATCCCCAAAATCTGGAGAAAAGCTAGAGTGGTAGCCCTCTTAAAACCAGGGAAGGATCCGGCGGATACAAAGAGTTTAAGACCTGTATCTCTCTTGTGCCACCTTTTCAAGGCCTTTGAAAGAATGATACTGAACCGGATCGCAGAATATATGGAGACTAAAATTATTCCAGAACAAGCAGGATTCAGACCCGGAAAGTGCTGCTGCAGTCAAATTCTTAATCTCACCCAACATATTGAAGATGGTTTTGAACGGAAGGAAATAACAGGAGTAGCGTTCATAGACCTAACTGCCGCCTATGATACAGTTAACCATCAACGGCTACTCGCAAAACTCTACGAAACTACAAAGGACTTCCGACTAACAAGGTTAGTGAAATGTCTCCTCCAGAATAGACGCTTCTACGTAACGCTCCAGTCCAAGAACAGTCGGTGGAGGGACCAAAAAAATGGGCTACCACAGGGAAGTGTCCTCGCGCCGTTTCTATACAACATATACACCAACGACCAACCCATACACCAACAAACAAGGCAATTTATTTACGCTGATGATACAGCGGTGGCAGCTCAGGGAAGAACCTTCAATGAAGTCGAAGTGAAGCTGACAGATGCCCTGGGAGACTTAGCTCTATACTATGATAAAAACCATCTGAAACCCAATCCCACAAAAACCCAGGTATGTGCTTTCCACCTGAGAAACAAGCATGCCCGAAGGTTGCTGGAGGTGGAATGGCGTGGTCAGATGCTGGAACACAACAAGACGCCAAAATACCTTGGCGTCCGTCTGGATAGAACTCTGTCTTACCGATACCACTGTCAAGATGTTAAGAAGAAAGTAAGTGCCAGAAATAATATCATCCGCAAGCTAACTAATACAAAATGGGGAGCACAACCACACACTCTCCGCACTTCTGCCTTGGCATTATGTTTTTCGGCCGCGGAGTTTGGAGCACCAGTATGGGCAAACTCTGCTCACGCAAAGAACGTCGACGTGGCTCTAAATGAAACGGTCCGTATAATATCGGGTTGCCTGAAACCGACACCTATCGAAGAGGTATACCCCATTGCTGGAATTGCTCCACCACCAATCAGGAGAAAGGTCACGTCAGAGGTAGAACGGAAAAAGCAGGAGACGGACCGAAGACACCCCTTATATGACCACCAAACTCAGCCAAGCAGACTAAGATCTCGGAAAAGCTTCCTGAAAACATCAAGATCCATCCCCGAAGCGCCAGAGACGCGCCGAATACACCTATGGCAAGCGTCAACTACTGCGACACATTTTCCTCCCTCGGAGGAAATGGCTGCTGGACACAATTTACCGTATCCGACTTGGAAAGCGCTAAACAGACTAAGAACCGGCGTTTCACGTTGTGCTAGTAACCTGAAAAAATGGGGATACCAGGAGGACGATACCTGCGACTGTGGCGCGGTTCAGACCAGCCGGCATCTACTATCATGCACAGAGATGAGAGAGACCTGCACAGAACAAGACTTAATTATAGCAAATGACAGGGCCATCTATGTGGCCAACCATTGGAAATACAGAATTTAAAGTTGTTGGTGTTCCGGACACGGAAAGTAAGTAAGTAAGCACCCGAAAAGCTAGGGAGTGGACGGCCTCCCTGACAGCGTGCCTGCATGGGCGCCCATGTAGATACTCGTACAACCCCAGCCTTGGGAACATTATGTGTGTTTTAATGAAACAGTGAGACCCACATTTCCGAAGATCGAACCGGTCACTGACCTACCTATCTGACCGCCCAAAACCTGGAGTGGTATATATCTGACCCCCAAGTTATAACACCACCCCACCCCATCGCAGTGCATAACGAATGAGGAGGCTTTGTACTGAACGTTTCCTTGGATGCCTCTGTATAACTTTATGTGGTTAAACCACCTGATTTTAGGGGTAGCTAGAAGAGCTTTCCTCTATTTAATGACTTGATTTTGGACTTGTGTCCAAAAAATGTGTGTTCCAGGCAGCGAGGCATCGACTTAGTCCGATGTTCCCCTATCCGCAAATGTCCCCGGTAAATAAAGTTCGCTTACAGTTTTATTGGATCCATGATCTGACAGAATAACTTCATTTTAATTTTTTTAAGAAATTGGCTAAGAGAACTAAGATTGTTTATGTCATTTATCTTTTTTGGCTTTTCTTCTTCGGTTCGTGCCCCAGATAATTTTTTTGAATCCATTTTTATTTAAATAAATAAAAATAATAACTTTAAAACGTCAAGATTATGTTTCTGCAGTAATGTGAAACTGTAATTTAATAATAGTACCTACTGAGTACTTAACAAATATACTTTTATATTAATTGAATGCAACACTAGATTTTTTAACTGCAGAGTACAACTGACAAACTATTCTGTATTAGTATAGGTATAATCACATGAAATAATACTAATCTAAATCTAAAAATCTCTAAACTAAACTTTATGTAAAATGTTTATTTTAAATATTATGTTTTTATGGGATTAATACTCGATACCTATTAATAAGTACATAATACTTAAATTACACAGGCGGCAAGAAAACAGTATCACAATCGTGTTTATTTTACTAGAAATCATTCATTTCTTCTCATAACTGCTGATACAAAACTTAACAAGTTGCAAGAAATTTGAAGAAAATAAACAAAGCATTCTCATTTAGAGCAAAGTTGTTTGGTTGAAATATAATATCTTTGACCAATAAATTATATTACTACATGGTAAGAATTCTATGCGGCATTGCATATTTTTGTATATTTTACATGTGTGATATGCAAAACTAACAAACACTGATTAGGGTATTATGACGAATTTAAACCACATTTAAAAAAATGAATTTTTCTATTTTAGTATTTTGCATAACACCAGCAGAAAAAAAGCTCATTCTGGCGCCCCCCAAACAGAGGCGCCCGCCTGCAGTGCATCCCTTGCAGGCCCGTTATAACCGGCCCTGAGAGTTCATATCGTAGATTCTTTCATGTCTACCATTTATCAGTCTGATTGCCTTTCAAATTATAGAAGGCTCAGATTAGAAGATGTTACCAAGAATCTTGCTTTTTTATCATTGGATAAATATTCGATTTCACATATCATTCGATTTAAAAACTTGTTTTATACAAGTCAAGTTATGCCATGCAGATTATTCTGTCAATTGCACTGTTTTATTACGATAAAAGTGACAGCGCCTCAAATTCGTACGAGTAATTGCTTCACATTTATAAAATAGTATGTGTTTACTTTAAAATTTAATTAAAATAAAATTATTAAACGGAACAATAGTCATGGAGCGTCGGCATTTAACACGAGGCTGGACTTTCACAAGCTTATGTTGTACGTCATCTTGACGTGTCTCGGAGCGTGATTTCGCGATTTTAACGTGGATATGAACAATTTTGATAACGTGACCAAACTTTCAGGTAGAGATTACATGAAGCTGGTTTGCATGCCAGACGTACATTGAAGGTTCATATGTTAGTTCATGGAAATCGTAGAATCAGATTAAGGTGGGCATAACAACATGTCGTTTGTAACAACAACATGTGCAAGAAGAGTAAGAGTTTTGAGAGGAAGGCATGTACAGAATGTTGTCCTTCCATGTACCACTACTGTCGGTTCTGATTTGCGTTACATGCAGGATAATGCAAGGCCACATACTGCTACAACAGTAAGAGATTGGTTTCATAATGGGGATGTTACACTTTTATCGTGGATAGCACAATAGCCAGATTTTAATCCCATCGAGCATTTATGAGATATTGCTATGGGATATTATATGAGATATCAGGGACGGATTGCCCTTCATCTGAACAATGTTTATATTAGAAAAGGTCCTCAAAATCCAAAAATGGAACCTCTTCCTTCAAAACTAGATTAATAATTTAATTTTAAGCATGCCAAGGCAGTGTTAAGCTGTAATTAATGCTGCTGGAGTAAATACAGATTATTAAACACATTTGTTGTTAGATGTTTATGTTTTATGTTAACCCGCGAGTAGTCTCGCCGTTAGATATAATCTCACATTTTATCCTTTTCTCGATAACTTGATGAAAAATTTTGCAATTTTGAAAAAATTTCGTAAGTGCCTCGAGAAAGGGTGTAGTAATGCGTAGGATTTTTTTCTTCTTCTTCTTTTTGTGGAATTTATGGTTTTGGGGATAGCCAATTAGTTTTAATAATTGTTAGAAATATTTCTAACATAACAAGTAAGTAAAAATACTATAAAATAAAAATTTGTTGTAAATTCGTATTTAAATTCGTATTTTGAGATAGAATCTAACACGCGACTATTCACGTTACAGAAGTGAGCGCGACTACTCCCGGGTTAAAAATTTTCATTATACCTATGTATTAGTGCACTTGTTAGCTTTTGTTTGATTATTTCATCATAGAGGGCTGATATGAATGAATGACGAATCAGGCATTATAACGGTATGTAAAATTGATGTACATAATACAGGGTGTCCCAGACTAATTTAGCCACGCTATATCTCTTAAACGAATAGAGATATTCGAATAGGACAAAAAGTGATATATTCTACTTGTAATACACTTTAATATGGCGTACAAAAAAATCATCCCCTAAATACTCATCCCTTAGTTACAACCCCTAACTTTAGTTTTTTTAATAGCACCCTGTATATTTTTTATAGTTTTGAATGTGGTCTTTTATCGTCTATTCAACACATTTTTTGAAAATAAAATCGGTTCGTAAATAACCAAGAAACTATCAGTTTATTTTTGTTAATTATGTGTCCCAGACTAATTTATCCAGGCTATATTTCTAAAACGAATAGAGATTTTCGAATGGGACAAAAACTGATCTATACCATTTATAATACACTTTTATATGGCGTAGAAAAAATTCATCCCCTAAATATTCATCCCTAACTTACAGGGTGCTATTTAAAAAAAATAAAGTTAGGGGTTGTAACTAAGGGATGAATATTTAGGGGAATTTTTTTTTTCTACGCCATATTAAAGTGTATTACAAATGTAATAGATTAGTTTTTGTCCCATTCGAAAATCTCTATTCGTTTAAGATATATAGCCTGAAAAAATTAGTCTGGGACACATAATTAACAAAACTAAACTGATATTTTCTTGGTTATTTACGAACCGATTTTATTTTCAAAAAATGTGTTGAATAGACGATAGAAGACCGCATCCAAAACTATAAAAAATATACAGGGTGCTATCAAAAAAATTAAAGTTAGGGGTTGTAACTAAGGGATGAATATATAGGGGATGATTTTTTCTACGCCATATTAAAGTGTATTACAAGTAGAATAGACCACTTTTGTCCCATTCGAAAATCTTGATTCGTTTAAGAGATATAGCGTGGCTAAATTAGTCTGGGACACCCTGTATATGAGAAAAAACTTTTTGTTCTATTGACATTTTCAAAGTGTTTATTTTAAGTTGGTGTGCTACCTGTTTCAACATTTCTGCAGTTATATCATAATCAACAACATCTGGATATGGTAATGTGAAGCTTGCAATATTGATCCATGCTTGTGCCCACATATTTCCTAAAAATTAAAAAACAATCGATACAATCCCTAAAAAATTAATTATTATATACAGTAGTGCATCAGAACACTAGGTTTTTTCTATTGTTTTAAATTTTTTAATGATTATGAAGACATCTTACCTAATAAATGAGCAGGAATTGGTCCCTTCTCCGGGACAATATCTCCATATTTTTGTCTTAGCTTGAACCTCACATAGGCGTGAAGTTCTAAGTATAAAGGCTTCACTTGCTCCCATAAAGCTTGTACTTGGTCTTTGAAAGTATCGTCTTCGTAGTCTAAGAGCCACACTTCCGCATTATCAGTAAAGTTGTTTAATTTAGCTGCCTGGTTAGATAGGGTCACGTAGGGAATGTAATCTGCTTTGCACTTGCTAAGGGCCTTTCTCCATTCTACCCATACATGTTTCAGTTCCTTTTCATCTCTTGAATTTGCCAAAATAGCTGTCAATTCTAAAAAAATTATATTATAAGCTTTAAAAATAAATAAAACTTAGAAAAATATTTATACTTAATAGGGAGTTTAGTCAAGGGAAATCAGAAAATAGGATGTATAGAGTGAAAAAAATATTATAAAATGGCTGTTGATGTTTCGTCAACAATATTTGCATAAATTAAATACAATATTTTTATTGCCAGTAGTTGCGTTTGAAAAATATATTTCCAGAACCAAAACAAGGATAAAACAGATTGGCAAAGACTCTGAAAGTAAAAAAGAAGAAGAGAAGTGATATCAGAAAAAATGTCCTATGCCCCAGATTCCGAATACCGATCATAAAAATCCTTATTTGGTCCCACAATTTTACGTGGTAAACTATATTTTTTAAAAAATATTGGAGTAAATGATATACACCAGACTTATATCCTTACTCCAAATACAGGCAGGGAGTTGCATTACAGCTGATATGAATTCTCAAAAAGCTTTTTGTAACTTTGTATCCTTATTACAACTTATTATACAAGGCAAAATTTGAAGAAATCGAAATGTTTGAAAAATGAAAAATATCCTGGCTAAAGAACTTGAGGGAATGCAGTAGTAGAGAACTATTTAGAGGGGCGATCAACACGGTCCGCGTAGGCATGATGATTCCCAACCTTTGATAGAACATGAAAATTGAAGAAAAAGAAAAGACTCATAAAACCTGAAAAAATATATAAATGGATTTAAAACAATCAGGAATCCTCTACTAATCACTAACTGCCATCTCCTACTTATTGCGAATATGGCTTACCAGTACCCCACGAAGGAGTAACCTGGCGACGAATTTCTTATTTAACTGAACATAACAGTGTTACACTTGTAGGGGTTCCATATCTTTGGGGAATATATGGGCAATGAAAGAACCAAAGATCCAAAGGCGGTCGTAATAATGCCAAAAAGAATCGTTTGCATCCGGAATAAAACCTAACACAACACAACTCTTAATGAGAAAGTAGACCCCGTCAAACAGATGGTAAAATGTATACTGGACGGTCTTAAGCTGATAGGAATTTCTAATAGGACTAAAGTACTGTGGAAAACAAACACGACTCAATTCAGAGTAACAGGCTTCCTTACTAGATTTGCACCAGTCAAGGAACACCTGCATAAAATCTTCTTCTTCTTCTACGGCACTACAGCTCAAATTAAGCCTTGGCCTCCTTTATTTTTTGCCTCCACCCTTGCCTGTCTGTGGCTGCTCTTCTCCGGCCCATTGCAATCTTTGTATTCTAATTAAGTCTGACAGGGGCGTTTCCTTATAAAGTTGATTAAGCTCGTTTTTGTATCGACTTCTGAAGATTCCGTTTTCCCTCACAGGTCCTAGTATTCTCCTAAGTACTTTCCTTTCGAATGTGTCGAGTTTGTTTTTGGATGTTTCTTTCAGGACCCAGGCTTCACTGCCATAGCATGTCATAGCATTGGTCGAATTAGGGTTTTATAAATTCTCATCTTTGTATTTCGGTGGACACTTTTAGACCGAAATATATGGGAGAGGGCAAAATAAGCTGTTTTTGCCTGCGTTATTCTCTTCCGTATTTCTCCATCTTCTGATCCGTCGGCATATATTTCTACTCCCAGTATGTAAACTTTTTAACCGTTTCAATATCATCTTCATGTATAATGTTTTCTGGGACTATATTTCTTCTCGTCTGAGTCATTATTTTTGTTTTTCTGTGTTAATTTCCAGACCTAGCTTTTTGTTTGTGTTTTTAACTCTGCATATGTTTCCTGTGCTCGTGTTGATGTTCTACTCATAATATTAATATCATCAGCATAAGCGGCCAGTTGAACCGTTCGGTTGGTCAGTAGATTTCCTCGTCCAGTTTGCATTTGCCTAACCGCATACTCCAGTGCCAGGTTAAGCAATGTTGGGGCCAGCCCATCTCCCTGCTTTAGTCCCTGCGAAATGTTGAAAAAGTCTGTCCGGTGGTTTTGTATTCGTACACATGTCTGAGTTTCATCCATTGTGGCTTTAATGAGTCTTATTAGCTTGTGTGGTATTGCCAATTCAGCCAATATATAGTATAGTTTGTTCCTTTTGACTGAGTCGTATGCCTGTTTGAAGTCTACAAACACATGAACATCAACATCGTGTTCCCATGCTTTGCTCAAGATCTGTTTGACTGTAAATATTTGATCCAGTGTCGATCTTCCCCGTCGGAAGCCGTCTGATACCCTCCAATAATATTTTATGCTAGTGGTTGGAGCCGCTGGTTTATAATATACGTGAGTAATTTATATGCTGTACATAGTAGAGAGATTCCAGGTTAGTTTTTGCACTGGAGTTTGTCTCCTTTTTTTCACCTTCATAAAATGGGACTGTTTTATAGAGGGTTAAGCTACTGAATCTGTAGTAGAGAACATGAAATAGTAAATATTATCTGAATAACTACAAAGCACTTTTTAAAGGCTACCAAGTGACTATAGAAGACTAGTAAAATATTACCAAGATACAGGTTGTCAGAATTCTAGAATGGGTATCATGGATGACAGGTTCTACTAGTATACACCACAGATGAAGTAGCAGTCAATACAGTGGACGTCACTCCGTGAACATGCTCCAAAGAGGGAGAAGACTGTACAATTTGTCGGAAAGGTGATGGCCACCATTTTCTGTGATTTACAAGATGGGATCAATATCAACTTCCTATAAAAGAGAAAAACTGTAACAGAGCTTTACTATGCCGGATTATTGGCTCGATTCGAAGCCGAATTTCAGAAAAACAGCCACAATTGGTGAAGAAAAAAATACTCTTCCACCATGACAACGCTTCGGTTCACACCTAGCTATCGTTATGGCCAAATTGGTCGAATTGGGCTCCAAATTGTTGTTCAATCCAACGTATTCTCCAGATTTAGGCCTGCACGACTTCTTTTTGTTTCCAAGCTTGAAAAAGTCAATCGGCGGACAGAAATTTAAGTCGAATAAAGAGTTATTTACTGCCACGAAAGCCTACTTTTCAGACCTATAGAAAAGGTATTTTTCAGACGGGTTAAAGAAGATGGAGCATCGCTGGGTCAAGTGTATCGAGCTTAAAGGAGACAATGGTCAGAATGGGTCACCACTTTTCCAGAATATTCGTTTTTCTTTTGAAGGCTAAGTACCTATCAGACCGCCCGAGTTTATAGGGGTCTGCGCAAGTTTTCAGGACTTGTATAACAGTTAATGGAAGATGTACAATAAGAAAAATTGGACGTTGTACTGTCTAAGTGGAACAATTTTTCAGAGGATTTTAAATCAATATTTGTTTGTTATTCATTTCTATATATAAATACCAGAGTCTAGACCAATCTTCATTGATTTGGAAATCAGTAGATCCCAAGCTTCTTAAATAGAATAGAACTTAAACAACTACTATTGGCAATTTAGCTAAACTAAATACGAGCCCCTTCCCATTTCAGTTGGTCCACCTTTGGAATTTGCAGTTTATTTATGGCAATTACTACAAACAAATGATAATCTACATATTTTTATAAGTTCCGATATTAATTATTATTTCCTTTTTTATTAATATTTATTGAAAACATTACCCTTGTGATCTTTTTATTTATTTCAAACAATAATAATAAAAAATCGCTAAATCGTGGCCTTTGCATCACTTGCATTGATTTTTTTCATAATTATCTTAAAATCAGAGCTAGCTGTGAAAAATTATATTAAAACAATTGTCAATTAATGTCAAATAGATTTTTTAATATTAAAGCCTACTACCGTTTGTTGAGATAAAATTATAAATGTGAATAAGTGGAGATAAAGTGATAGATAAAAACATTTTTGTTTAATCATCGATAGATTTTTGAATTCTGGAAAATCCAATTCGGAAATCGCGAATATGCTTCAATTGTCAATGAGCATCAAGTTAGCTAAACACCTATCACAAATCGATTCGAAAGTAGGTGGATAATTTGCCGCTAATTAGTCGTTAATTAGTTGTGAAAATACCGATTTTGTCGTTTCTTTTTTTTTTTATTTTTTTAGGTGCTTTGCTAACTTGATATAAAGTTAGCAAAGCACACCTCCGAAAAATGACTTTACAGCGTTCGTAGGAGAATCGGAATAGGATTAGTTTTTGCCGCTAATTAGTCGCTAATTAGTTGTGAAAAAATTAATTTTCTAAATTAATTTTTTTTTTGTTTTTTTGGGTGCTTTGCTAACTTGATATAAAGTTGGCAAAGCACGCTTCCATAAAATGATTTTAGGGATTTCGTAAAAGAATGAAAATAGAATGAGAATTTGCCGCTAATTAGTCGCTAATTAGTTGTGAAGAAATGAATTTTCTAAATTAATTTTTTTTTGTTTTTTTGGGTGCTTTGCTAACTCGATATAAAGTTGGCGAAGCACGCCGCTATAAAATGATTTCAAAGTTTTCGTAAGGGAATGAGAATAAAATGAGAATTTGCCGCTAATTAGTCGCTAATTATTTGTGAAGGAATTTTATTCAGAAAAATTTTTTTTTTTGTTTTTCACGGTGCTCCGCTTACTCGATATAAAGTTGGCAAAGCACGACTCCATACAATCATTTTAGGGTTTCCGTAGAAGAATAGCAATGGAATAAGAATTCTTTGCTAATTAGTCGTGCATTAGTTGTGAGAATACCAATTTTGTCGTTTTTTCGTTTTTGACGGTTCTTTGCTGACTTGATATAAAGTTCGCAAAGCATGCATCCATAAAATGATTTAGGTTTTTTTTAAGAAGCATGGAAATAGGATCAGAATTTGTCGCTAATTAGTCGCTAATTAGTTGTGAAGAAATTAATTTTCTAAATTAATTTTTTTTTGTTTTTTCGGGTTCTTTGCTAACTTGATATAAAGTTGGCAAGCACACCTCCGAAAAATCATTTTAGGGTTTTCGTAGAAGAATAGGAATAGAAAAAAAATTTGCCGCTAATTAGTCGTGAATTAGTTGTGAGAATACCGATTTTGTCGTTTATTTTTTATTTTTTATTTTTAGGTGCTTTGCTAACTTGATATAAGGTTAGCAAAGCACACCTGCAAAAAATGACTTTCGAGCGTTCGTAGAAGAATGGGAATAGAATGAGAATTTGCCGCTAATTAGTCGCTAATTAGTTCTGAAAAAAATAATTTTTTTAATTAATTTTTTTTTTGTTTTTTTGGGTGTTTTGCTAACTTGATATAAAGTTGGCAAAGCACGCCTCAATCAAATGATTTAAGGGTTTTCGTAAAAAAATGAGAATAGAATGAGAATTTGCCGCTAATTAGTCGCTAATTAGTTGTGAAAAAATGAATTTTCTAAATGAATTTTTTTTTCGTTTTTTTGGATGCTTTGCTAACTTGATATAAAGTTGGCAAAGCACGCCCCCATAAAATGATTTTATGGGTTTCGTAAAAGAATGAAAATATAATATGAATTTGCCGCTAATTAGTCGCTACTTAGTTGTGAAGAAATGAATTTTCTAAATTAATTTTTTTTTTGTTTTTTTGGGTGCTTCGCTAACTTGATATAAAGTTGGCGAAGCACGCCTCCCTAAAATGATTTTAGTGTTTTCGTAAAAGAATGAAAATAGAATCAGAATTTGCCGCTAATTATTCGCTAATTAGTTGTGAAGGTATTTCATCCATAAATTCTGTTTTTTTTTTTTTGGTTTTTACGGTGCTTCGCTTACTCAACATTAAGTAGGCAAAGCACGCATCTTTAAAATGATTTAAGTTTTTTTGTAAAAGCATGGAAATAGGATGAGAATTTGTCGCTTATTAGTCGCTAATTAGTTGTGGACGAATTTTTTTAGCAATTTTTTTGATATTATTTTTGTTGTTTCAGGTGCTCCGCTAACTCGATGTAAAGTTAGTAAAGTACACGTTCAAAAAATGACTTCAGAGCGTTCGTAGGAGAATGGGAATAGGATTAGTTTTTGCCGCTAATTAGTCGCTAATTAGTTGTGAAAAAATTAAATCAAGTTACCAAAGCACCTAAAAAACAAAAAAAAATAATTTAGAAAATTCATTCCTTCACAACTAATTAGCGACTAATTAGCGGCAAATTCTCATTCTATTTTTATTCTTTCACGAAATCCCTAAAATCATTTTATGGAAGCGTGCTTTGCCAACTTTGTATCAAGTTAACAAAGCACCCAAAAAAACAAAAACAAAATTAATTTAGAAAATCAATTTGTTCACAACTAATTGGCGACTAATTAGCGGCAAATTCTGATCCTATTTTCATGCTACTACAAAAAAACCTAAATCATTTTATGGATGCGTGCTTTGCGAACTTTATATCAAGTCAGCAAAGAACCGTCAAAAACAAAAAAACGACAAAATTGGTGTGTTCACAACTAATGCACGACTAATTAGCAAAGAATTCTTATTCCATTGCTATTCTTCTCCGGAAACCCTAGAATGATTGTATGGAGTCGTGCTTTGCCAACTTTATATCGAGTAAGCGGAGCACCGTGAAAAACAAAAAAAAAATTTTTGTGAATAAAATTCCTTTACAAATAATTAGCGACTAATTAGCGGCAAATTCTCATTTTATTCTCATTCCCTTACGAAAACTCTGAAATCATTTTATAGCGGCGTGCTGCGCCAACTTTATATCGAGTTAGCAAAGCACCCAAAAAAACAAAAAAAAAATTAATTTAGAAAATTCATTTCTTCACAACTAATTAGCGACTAATTAGCGGCAAATTCTCATTCTATTTTCATTCTTTTACGAAATCCCTAAAATCATTTTATGGAAGCGTGCTTTGCCAACTTTATATCAAGTTAGCAAAGCACCCAAAAAAACAAAAAAAAAATTAATTTAGAAAATTAATTTTTTCACAACTAATTAGCGACTAATTAGCGGCAAAAACTAATCCTATTCCGATTCTCCTACGAACGCTCTAAAGTCATTTTTCGGAGGTGTGCTTTGCTAACTTTATATCAAGTTAGCAAAGCACCTAAAAAAATAAAAAAAAAAAGAAACGAAAAAATCGGTATTTTCACAACTAATTAACGACTAATTAGCGGCAAATTATCCACCTACTTTCGAATCGATTTGTGATAGGTGTTTAGCTAACTTGATGCTCATCAATTGTCACAGTATAGTGTAAAAAATATAATTAGGAGATAAAAAACCACAGGTTTGGTATTACCAAACCTATAAATGCAGGAAAAAGTAAAAGAAACGAAGCAGATCGAAGGGAATTAAGACGCATTATAGTGAAAAAACGACGTGCAACTTAACTAGATTTAAGTGTTTTGTGGATTAACCTCGTTGGAAGACACGTTTCTAGATCAACCTATCACCGAGAGGCCCACAAAGTAATATTTGCTCACTTACAAATTAATTGATAAAGTTGAAAAAATCAATATGAATTGTTTTTGAAACATTTCATTTTAGTATCTCCGACTAATCCAGTCTTAACATTACAACACAAAAAAAAATATATTAAAATGGTCGAAAGAGCATTGAGGCTGGACAAATTGACTATGGGATGCAATAAAATGGAGTGATGAATCCAGATTTGAAGTGTGTGTTGGAGTCGAATTGGAGACAGTGGGAGTCGAGCTATTCGCAGGTAATATAAAAAGATTTTGGTCTGGGGCAGCATGTCGGCGAAAGCTGTGGAAAAGTTGCATTTTATCAATAGAATTTTAAATACGGGCAAATAATATTTGAAGATTTTAAATAATTTCTTACCGATTTTGGAACAAAATCATTTAAACAAGTTAAAATCAGCGAAACATTTTGTCTCCCAATGGGATGGCATAGGTTGCCATAAGCCAAAAGAGTTTAAACTGGATTGGAAACCATGATATTCTACTTCTGGAATACGTTTATAAGAGTCTCGACTTGTCCCTGAGAGAAACTTTCACGCCACTTTGTGGCGCGAAATATAAAAAACATTGGGGAAACATCCTGCTAGGTCCGTCAAAGAATTGAAGCAAAACTTGGGAACAAATATGGGATTCATTTACACCAGAATGTTGCCAGAATATTGTAAAAACTATGCCTCGGGCAATTTTGAATCTAATTAAAAATAAAATGGATGTCACTCAGATGTAAACTTTCACATTTGTTTTGTTAAAATTAGAAATGGTTTACGTTTTTTTTAATTTGTTGTTATTCTGTTTAATTATTCGTTTTTATTAATTTAAAATATATTTTGTATACTTCTGGACATCCACAAATTATCGGTGAATTAAAACTTTGAAAGTTTAGGTATGCTTGACCATTTTTTTTTTGTTCTATAAAATTGGATTTTCTTTTCAATCTGCATTGGGCCAACTGATATGGGAAGGGGCTCGTACATACAAACTAAATATAACTTTTAGTTTGACGAGTGAGACAGGGCTGTGTATTTTCACCATTACTATTTAATGTATACTCCGAAGAGTTATTTACACAAGCAAGACCGCAGACTCTACAAAACACAATTTGTGATACTGAAGAACAGTTTGGTTTAAACATAAAGAAAACAAATACCATGGTTAGCTGTAAGAACCATGCCTCGGAGAGTACCTACGTTTAACCCTCCGTTAGTCGCTATCGGTGTCACACACCGACGACAGAATCATTTTCGGTGCAAGACTCCGTAGCGACTAACGGTGTAGTTATTACTTTATTAGCATAACTTGCAGTTCAGGTAAAGATTTAGCATCTTATTATTGCATTTTATCGGTAAGTTTTGGTCAAATCTTATTTATAGATGTCTTTGAAGCCGAACAAAAACGTTTGTTGGAATTTTGGGAAATGGTTCCTAGCGACGATGAAAATTATTTTGACGATGAGGGAAGTGAAAATGAAATCAATCAAATTGAGAAACGGGATGGCGGAAGTGAATCGGAACAAGATGTATCCGACGAGGAAGAAGAAAGTAGAAGTAATACCTTAGCGTTTATTGGAAAAGATGTGTTACCAAATGGAAAAAGGCTGTTCCACCGAGAAATGTTAGAACAAGACAAGAAAATTACGTAGTACGTTTGCCGATGTCGAGGTTACCTACACGTGACTTGAAGACTCCCAGTGACATTTGAAAATATTTTGTGAATAACGCTATATTAGAAATGATTGTGGAAAGTACGAACAGATAGATATTTATTTATTTATCATAATAGATAATACACAAAACAGAAACATTGCACTCCACACCTGTACAAATTACATAAGAATTGTCAAGGCAAGGAGCGCTGTATAATTATCATAAAGTATTACAAAAATTTTTACAAAAATTAAAAACATGAGACTAAACAAATAAAGAAATAAGCATTGTCAAATTAAATTAATCAGAAACATTCAATATATAAACAAAAAAAAAGAAAAAAATAAAATAAAAATAAAAACACTGGAAATACAACAAACATTGCCAATTGGTTTCTAGGTCTTAGTTTTAATATAACGGACTATTATCTCTTAAAGATAGTTGCATTATGGCTATTTTTAATGTGATAAGGTATATTATTGAACTGTACAATTCCTTTATGAAACAAGCTTTTCATTGAACTGGACTTGTTGGTTGTTCTAACATAAAAATTTATTGAATTTGCAGCTCTAGTGCTATGGTCATGAACATTTGCTATCGGGACCAACTGACTGTTCAAATACTCAGGCAATAAATGGTTTACCATCTTAAATAAGAATGTCATAGATTGGACATACATAAAATGTTCAACTTTTAACCAATTTAAAGTTTTCAGCATATCTTGAATTCGAGTATATCAATTGCATCTCAATATTACTCGCATAGCCTTATTTTGGAGAATTTGAAGCCTGTCATAATTAGAACATCCTGTATAAATCAATGAACAACAATATAAAAAGTGAGGTAATATTAACGAATTATAAATTGTTAATTAATTTGAAATGTCAAAAATGGTGATACTCTTCGAAAAAAAACCTTTTTTTTCCCTATCTTTCTGCAAATGTAATCAACATGTTTACTAAAAGTTTGAACCATTTCAATTTTTTCATTATTTAATTTAATGTGAACATCCAAACTTAAGAATTTCCCGAAAAGAGTATTATTGCCAATAAAGATATATAGACTCAATAAGAAATAACTTTGTTCGGGATCGGGATGCTAGACACACTGATATATTAGAAGTGCAGGCACTAATAGTGTTAATAGTTATTACGCAGCACTCCTGAAAGGTAATCGTGTAAATCGAGTTTTGGAAAAATGATGGATCAAGCATAGAAATTTTCGTCTAACTATGTCGCTCCAACGATTTAAATTTCTTCTTCGATGTATACGATTCGATGACAAAGCAACTCGTGAAAACAGACTAAAGGAAGATAAGTTGGCTCCTATACGATTTTTTTTTTTGATACTTCTGTAACTCAGTGTAGAAGTGGATACAGTCTCTCCGAATATGTCACCATCGATGAGATGTTACCCGGATTTAGGGGTAGGTGTATATTTTGTCAGTATATCCCATCAAAACCGAACAAGTACGGCATAAAAATTGTTGCACTCTCTGATGCTTCAATGTTTTATACCGCTAATTTAGAGGTATATGTTGGCCAACAACCTGAAGGCCGTTTTCAAGTTGGTAACAGACCTATTGATGTTGTTCAACGGCTATGTAAACCTATTTATAATTCAGGCCGGAATCTTACAATTGATAACTTGTTCACAAGTATCGAATTAGTGAATAGGGTATATGTGAAGAAAATTACAGTAGTGGGAACCATTAGGAAGAATAAAAGAGAATTTCCGTCTGAATTCACAAAACAAAAGCATCCTGTAAATTCAAGTATGTTTGGTTTTAATCAACATATAGGTCTGGATCCTGCGTACGAAAAAAAAGTTGATTAGTAGCAAGCTGAAAATTTGTTAATAGCTTAAGGGTGTCTAGTCGGATAAACTGTGATATATGGGAACACTGGAACAGAACAAGTTTTAATAGGGAACTTGCACATTTTTTTTATTACATAATAATGTTCAGTTTTGTATAAAAATGAGATTTCCAAAATTTCACGCTTCAAAAACTCATAATAACTTAGAAGTACAAATTTAAAGTCTTCGGTATCTTAAAATAGGTCAAACGGCACGTGATGTCACTCAGTTTAACTATATGGTTCCGTTTATGGTTATAATTAGGTATATTCTTCTTCTTCTTCTTCTTCTTTAGTTTATTGGCCTCCACCTATTTTGGTATACCTCGTCGCGAAATAAAGAAAAAATATTTATATTCTATTAACATTTATCGTATGTCATTGTAATAATATATACTAGTTTGTTGACATTGGAGTTTGATATAGTTATTGAAGGAAAGGAAAGAAGGTTTACTACGGAAAATAAAACCATTTTGTAAAAGTACAGTTTTCTATGAATAGTTCAAACGATCAAAACACTTGTAACGTCAAATAAATGTATTTTCTACTGACGTTTATAACGTCTAATTTAAAATTCTGTTTACTTTATTGGAAAAATGTAAGTGTACAAACGAATGACGTCACGACGCGTTTTAGTCCACCTGTTTTAATTTGAATTTTTAATCGCCTTTGAGGACCAAACGAAAGACCTACAAAAATTTTTATTTTTGATACATGTTTTAAATTATGTTCTGTTGTGATTTATAACATTGTTTCGAATTTAAAAAGTTATGCAAGTTCCCTATTGTGGAACAGGTTAAAAATTTGGAACGGTCAGACCACGAAAACGGCACATTTATTTTGTCCGACAGAACAGACTTAAACTCTCCGAACAGAGATTAAACTCTCATGCAAAAATCAGACTGCTATTTATCACCTGTCATAATTCCTGTCATTTGACATATTCTACATGTTCCACTCATTAAAACGCCCATTTGGTGATAAATAGCAGTCTGATTTTTGCATGAGAGTTTAATCTCTGTTCGGAGAGTTTAAGTCTGTTCTGTGGGACAAAATACATGTGCCGTTTTCGTGGTATTACCGTTCCAAATTTTTAACCTGTTTCACAATTAAAACTTCCTCTGTTCCAGTGTTCCCATATATCAAAGTTTGTTCGACTAGACACCCTTAAGCTATTAACAAATTTTCAGCTTGCTATTAATCAACTTTTTTTTCATACGCCGGATCCAGACCTAATATTACACTAGTTTCTCATATTCCTAAAAAAATAAAAATGTATTGCTTGTATCCTCACTACATCATGATAATGCAATTGATTATGGTAGGGGTAATCAAAATAAACCAAAAATTATCTCACTATACAATTAAACAAAAATAGGAGTCGACATGGTAGACCATCTCAGTGTTAATTACAACTGTTCAAGAAGCACAAAGCGTTGGCCAATGTTAATATTCTATACCATATTGAATATTTCTGCCATTAACTCAATGGTTATCTTTAATGAAATCGATAATAATGAAAAAAACTGAAACGACGTGATTTTTTAAGAAACCTTGCAAATGGGCTTATATATCCCTATTTAAAAATTCGAGTTACTACTAGAAATCTGCCAGTTAGTCTCAAACGCCGAATTCGCGAAATTTGTGGCATCCCAGATGCAACTTCTGCAATTACAGAAAGAAATGAGACAAAGGGTCGTTGTGCATTTTGTACTACCAAAAAGAACAGGTGCACTCGCTTTTCATGCATAAAATGCAAAAGATTCATGTGCCTTGAACATATTCATGGAATATGTCAACTTTGCCTAAGTGAAGCTACAAAATAAAATGTCTCACTAAATCAAGTGAAATGCTTACTTTATATTTTATTAAAAACGTGAGTTATTTTTTAGTTTGTTTATTCCTTTTAACTAAATATTACGAAGTGTTTTTCCATTTCAAAGATTTTACGAACTTTTGTTTTTACGTGTATTTTTATATTACAAATAACAATATATTGTATGTATATTGTTGTTTTTCAATAAAACATTTTCAAAAATATTTTTCAGTCATTCCCATACACAATATAAAATATTTGTATGAATTTTATAGCAATAACTATTTTTTTTAAATTGTCGGTCTCTGACACCGTAGCGACTTTTGGTGCTCCGTTTATCCTAGCGACTAAAGCAGGGTTAAGCCGTCGTTCCCTGTAGGCTAGTGTGTACGTACATCGACACTAAGTTACTTGAAACAGGGTTAAAGATGTAAATGGCGCCGGAACCTGTCAGAAAGGGCAGGTAAGAAGGGCAGCCATAGCCATTAAAAAGGATTCAGATAAAAAATGAAGATATTGAACCAGTGGACAAAATGAAATATTTAGGAGTCTGGATAAGATCTAAATCCAAAATCAGAAATTCGATCAAGAATAGAGCAATAAGCTTTTTTGAGGAAAAGGAAATTTCTTAGTATCCCAAAACCCACCACTTTGGGATTCGAAACTGGTTTCTTAACTAGTAAACAGTGTTTCCGATTAGCTCTTAGTTTTTATCAAAACTAAGGTGGTTTTACTTGTTAGAAAATTATCAAAGTTGGTATAATAGTGTATTATATAGTGCTTAATCCGATTTTGGGATCAAACTGTAAGTTAGATCATCTTTATTACTATTTTTTAATCAACAAACAGTAAACAACGGTTATAAATACCAGTAGCGAGGTAATTAAGTAGCTTATTTACTAATGAACCTGTCCAAGTACCAGGGCCGTAATCAGGCAACATAGGCTCAATATGCAGGAAATTTCAGAGAAGAGAACTTCTGAACTTCAAAATTCTCAAGATGTTATTAATCGATCCAATCAATCAAAATTATATTCAACCGCTCTGACTCAACCTAACAAAAAATTTCCAAGCAAAAACCAAGCCATTTTGTTCAATTCACTTCCAAATACCAAAATTGAAGATTATTTAAATGCCATAGCAACTAAGGTCGATCCCAATAAAATTCTCGCCATTTCCAGGATTGTAAATGATAAGAGATAATGGAACCATAGTTCCCCCCATCAATACCTCACAGTATTATAGAGACTGAACTACAAAATATTGGAATTCATCAAATAACTCCATTGGATTTTCTAAGAATAGGAACAACTAACTCTTTATGTAAGCATATCTTGAGTTTCCGACGATATACTTACATTGCACCTAAAAATCTGGAAAATATTCCTGAGTCTATATTAATTAACTATGGACAAATCAATTATCGAATCTATTTTTCACTTGAAAAACAATCATGCTTCATTTGCAAACAACAAGGTCATCTAGCCTCTCAATACACAAGAAATACGAACACTCAAACATCTATCGAAAACTTATCACCTACTTCTCAACCAAATTATATCCAAAATTGCCACCCCAACCTAAGAGATGCTCAGCCAACTATCCATCCTTCACAATCTTCACCACAATCTACCAGTCCACAATCAACAGAAACAGCCAATACTTCTCTATTAGATTCAAATCCCATTCAAACACCTCTCCAGCCAGATAACGTTGAAATGAATATTCACAGCCAAAATCAACTTCCTACATCCTCTGACACTCAATCGTCTAAACGAACGGTATCAGAAATAACGTCTTCTCCAACATCAGTAGACCAGAACCCATTTAAAGAACCTCTCCGTAAATCTAAGAAAGCAAAAACTGTTCCTGAAGATAATAGGAATTTAGCAGAAGATCTTACTAAATGCACTAGTTCTTTTTTCCAAGATAATTCTGATAACGGATATCTAACCCAGGAAGAATTAATTGATTTCTTCGAAAACGCACACGGCTCTGCTGATCCTCTCAGCATTGCTAAAACGTATACAGAAGATATCGAAGGACTACTCAATTTTTTAACTAAAATCCATCCAGCATTAACTCCCAAGTATCTGAAAAGTCGCTGTACAAGATTAAAAACTAAAATTAATAAACAGCTATTATTATCCGCTTTCTATACTGATCACAGTGAATACAGCAGCGACGCCTCTGCTGAAATTTAATACAACAACATTCAACTGTATACTGCAATGGAACCTAAATGGGTATTACACCCATTTAGAAAAACTTAAATTAATTATAGCTAAATTTAAACCATCTGTAATATGCCTACAAGACCCACTTCAAAGAAGATAACTCTCATAATTTAAGGAACTATACTCCGTATTATAAGAACAGAATAACTGCTAGCCATGCTAGTGGGGGAGTAGTAATATATGTCCATAACTCATTTAATACCGAAGTAATACGTTTAAGAACTGAGTTGGAGGCAACAGCAGTATCTATAAAAGGCCCCCACAAAGTTAATATATGTAATCTTTATTTTCCTCCGGACTAAGACCCATCCATAAATGAAATGACTGAACTCTTCAATCAAATTCCAGAACCGCGTATTATATTAGGTGATTTTAATGCTCACAATATACTTTGGGGAGGCAAAAAACAGATTCCTTGGGACGTAAAATCGAACAAATTGTTACCGATTCTAATATGAATATCCTTAACGATGGAAGAATCACAAGGTTCAATATTTCCACCGGAAATGGGTCACCAATAGATTTATCCCTTTGTGACCCTGTCTTACAACCAACTCTGTCGTGGGATGTGACATCTCATTTGCATGGAAGCGATCATTTTCCTATCCTAATTATGAACAATAACCATATCTCCTCGTCAGTTCCGTCCAATAAATGGTGTTTGAAAAATGCAGATTGGTCTCTTTATTCCTCTTTAATTTCACAAACAATTTCTCAGTTGGTTCAGCCCTTCGATACAGATATTGATATCAACTCCAAAGTACTCCATTTCGTACAGTTTTTAACGTCAATAGCTCACGAGTCCGTAGGTTATTCAAAATTTCCAAAAAAACGTGCCCCAGTCCCGTGGTGGAATTCTCATTGCGAGGCAGCAATTAAAGAATCAAAAAAGGCATTTTATAAATTTAGAAGGCACCCAACTTTAAATAGCCAGCTAGAATTCAAAAGATTAAGGGCGTACTGTAGATACACCTTAAAGAAGAGTAAGAGAGAAGCCTGGAAAAAATATGTATCATCTTTAAATTCACCTACCTCGACTTCTGAGGTTTGGCAAATGATAAGCAGAATGTACGGGAAAAAATCATTTAACACCATTCATTACCTAGAACACGATAACCATATTTATTCAACTAAGCAAGAAATAGCCTCCGTACTAGCAAACGTATACGAACAACATAGCAGTGACGAAAATCTCTCTACAAGTTTCCTAGTCCATAAAAATGAAGTTAATAATGCCTGTATAAATCTTGATGATCACAATAATTTACCTCTAAATGTTACATTTACGATGGACGAACTGTTAGAAACGTTAAACAAAGTTAAAGACACTAGCCCAGGGCCTGACAACATACCTACGACATTTTTAAAAGCTATGCCAACGGAAGGCAAACAATATCTTTTGGCTCTCTATAATTTCATTTGGACAAATAATGTTTTCCCAATTGATTGGTACGATTCCATTATTGTACCAGTTTTTAAACAGGGCAAAAATAAATCGGACCCAGAGTCTTACCGACCAATCTCTCTAACTTCTACTATGTGTAAAGTACTTGAAAAAATGGTAAGCAACCGACTAACGTGGTACCTAGAAGATCGACAGCTACTTAGCCCTATACAAAGTGGATTTAGAAAGTCCAGGTCTACATTAGACAACATAGTGGATATTGAATCCGTAATTCATGAGTCATTTGGATGTGGTCAAGTATGTTTGGCTGTATTTTTTGATATACATAACACGTGCATATGATACAATTTGGAGATCAGATATCATAAGAATTCTGTCAAGTTGGTCGATTAAAGGAAATATTATCAAATTTATTAATAATTTTTTTAATAGGCGAAACTTCAAAGTTCGAATAGACAACTTTCTTTCAGACTCCAAAATCCAATTAAACGGTATTCCTCAAGGGTCTACTCTTAGTGTTGTACTTTTCCTTATTGCCATCAATGACATCGCTAAGTCACTTAGCCCATTAGTCAAAGCCCGTCTATTTGCTGATGATCTTGTTATATTCTGTCGTGGTAAAAATATATCAACAATTACGACCCATTTACAGCAAGCCATTTACAAATTAGAGAACTGGTCTAATACTACTGGCCTAGAATTTTCACCTACTAAAACGAAAGCAATGATTTTCAGTAAAACTCCAAAGAAATACATAAATCCACCGAAACTCTACCTAAAAAATATACCAATAAAGTATTCAGAATCGATTAACTTCTTGGGAGTAAAACTAGATAGCCGACTATCGTGGCAAGACCACATCCACTTTCTTCGTCTCTCAGTTCAAAACGGCATTAACTTAATGAAAATTATATCTCATAAACAATGGGATGCAGATTTCCAAACTCTTATGACTGTATACAAAACCCTAATCCGTTCAAAACTAGATTATGCTGCTGTTGCCTACAACTCAGCAAAAGGTTCACTATTGAAAGTGCTAGACACAGTTCATAATTCATCAATTAGAATTGCACTGGGAGCACACTACACAAGATCAGTTGAGAGTATGTATTTTGAATCAGGTGAACCATCCCTTCAACTCAGGAGAGAATAACTTAGCCTCATGTATGCCTCAAAAGTATCAACTAACCCACAGCTACTTGTTTATAAAAACACATTTACAGATAGATTTCCATCGACATTTAATAGGGGGAAAAGATTGGATCCTCCGTTTTATCATCGAGTGAGCGCAACGTTACAAAGCTTAGACACAATTATTCCATCCACTTACAATATTTTTAAAGTCAGTCAAAGCATGCTACCATGGACAATTGCTCTCCCTGATTGTAATACAAACCTATCTGCATTCAAGAAATGTGACACACATCAAGAAACAAGATCATGACAAAATGGCAAACAAATTGGAACAAATCAAACTCTGCATTAAGAACAATCAAACAAAGTGTATTGCCGTCGAAACATCCTACTAAGAGAAGAGACCAAGTGCTCATGTCCAGATTGCGACTTGGTCATACGAAGATCACCCACGACTTTATATTAAAGAAAGAAGCCCCTCCAATGTGTTATGTGTGTGATAGTGAACTAACAGTGCAACATATAATAATAGACTGCCCCCTCTACGTTATAGAACGACAACATCAACAGTTACCAAATACATTTAAAGATTGTTTAAGTGAAAATAATTCATTCAAGACTCTCAATTTTTTACGTACTATAGGACTAATTAACCAAACTTAATACTTTGTAAAACTTTGTAATTTGATGTCAATACAGTTCATTGCTAATAACCCTTTGTGGTTGAAGCAAATTGTAAATACTGAACTATTAATGTTAAGTTAATGAGAAAGCTGGAAGCTTTTGAGATGTGGCTTTTTGGAAGAATTTTGAAAATACCATGGCCCGATCATATTACGAACGAAATGGTGTTGGGAAGAGACAGAGAATTTTGACCACTATTAAAAGGCGAAAGACAGCATATTTGGGGCACATAATTAGAAATGATAAGTGAGGGTGGTTGCAACTGATTATGAAGGGTATTATCGAAGGAAAAGGGGTCCTGCAACCTTCATTAGTGGAGTGGGCATTAGAAGAAAAAGAACATATTGGTAGAGAAATTTCAGAATAACTAATTCTTACCAGGTTCTAAAGCTAGATCGCAGTTGGTTTTGTTGTTATAATCACAAATTTTTGCCTTGGAGTACACAGATTCCATGTCACTAATATGTTTGTTCAAAGCCTTGAGTTCTGCTTCTGGTAAGGCTGCGCGTCCAAGAAGTGAGTAGGACTTAAACTGCCTCCTCAGATCGGTAGAAGAGAAGCGTTTCCAATCGAACTGCTTCACTTGCTTCCAGATTTCTTTACCTTGTTGGGCGACTTCCGCAGTTACATTTAACTAAAAAACAGTGGATTTTACTAAAAAATTGGTTATTATAATATATAATAATAATAATTTAATAATATTTATTTAGGAATAACAATAAAGATTTTTAAAAAATAAAAAGCATAATGAGTACTACCTAAATAAACATAAATAACTCACTGAAGTTGAGCTACCTTGTATATATATTATTAATATACATACAAAAGTAGCACCCCTCGTGCGTGAGACTTAAAAATATAATATATTAACTTACAATATAAACAAAAACAAAAAATATTTAACAATTGTATAAATGTATACAGTTATATGGGAATTTATAAAAATACTAAAAACTCTAACATTAAATAAGAAAAAAATAAAAATATACTAATTTTACTATATGTAATTTGTGATATAAGTGTGTCCATCAATTCAAGGAATGTTGCAGTTGATAATAAAAATCTCTATAGATGTAAACTTTATTTTCGATATTTATTTCATACTTAAGTTTATTTATTAGAATTGTCCATTAATAAGTTCTTCGCAAAATTTTGTTGATTTGCTCCCAATCCATTGTTTAATTTCATATTTATACCTATGTTTTTTATAATTTTTAAATTGTTTTAAATTATCCGGTAGTAAATTGTACAATTTGGGCCCTATGTAACCAACATATCTTTGGAGGATGGATTTATTACATTTTGGTAGAATTGCATTATGTTTTATATATCTAGTTTGATGGGCATGACTGTTAAAATTTAATATTAGGGAGTTTTTGTGCACACAAATACGTAAACGTAACGCATCTTTTTGACATATACGCTTGCGCATTAATGGTTGAACTCCCGTATCGCGATACGTATTACCTAAGGTTACGGGCTGGTACGTTAGGTTCATACGCATCCCTATCGAGCCGAAAGTCACCGAATGCACACGAGGATCTTGCCCGATTACCTACCAAATGAACATTTCATCAGCGTACTAACCGTTTATAAACATTTTAAGGTTATATTGGTTATTGGTTTAGTCTATTTGAGTAAAATTATTCTGTTTGTAATTGGAAATTGGAACTTCATAATAGATTTAAAATTTTATTGTTTTTAAGTTGTCTATTAATAAAGCAAAACAAACAAATCTTGTATTAATTTAAGAAATACGCACAGTGATCACCACAATTAATAACTAGATAAACAAATGACCTAGTTTCAGTAA
Organism: Diabrotica virgifera virgifera; assembly: GCF_917563875.1. Classification (NCBI taxonomy): domain Eukaryota; kingdom Metazoa; phylum Arthropoda; class Insecta; order Coleoptera; family Chrysomelidae; genus Diabrotica; species Diabrotica virgifera. The sequence goes on along the minus strand of NC_065443.1, from coordinate 284,670,832 downwards.
AATTTTCAAATAAATATTACCACACTATTTACATTATACCTACTGGAATTCTGATGTAGGTATACTGGAATTCTGATGTAGGATAATAATTTACAACTAAAAAGTAGGTATAAACAAAAATAAAAAAAATTTAACCTAAGGAAAAATAATATTTTTATATTTAAATAGAAGCAATTAAAACCATACAATTTCATCATTCATTTATCTTTTTTTACATTAGTATATTAATTGTATATTGTGTGAACATTGTTTTATTTTTTTGAATGTCAACGGAATTTAAAAGTGACTTTACGATTTGCTTTACGTTACGTTAAGGCAGTTACAAAAACTACCTATTTTAACATTCATCCTCTACGACACGTTAGTTGCTTTACGTATACGGAGATGCGTACGTTACGTAGCAACAAAAACTCCCTATTATCTTTTTTTCATGTATATGTATAAGGGCTTTATAGCAGAATAATTTACGTACAGTTAAAAATTTACTTTCGTTATATAACAGCTCACTAGAATATCTTAAATTTTTTCCGTATATAATTCTAATTATCCATTTCTGAATAATATTTATAGAATGTAAATAATTATTGCGTATTCCACCCCATCCTAAAAGACCATATGTGAGTTGAGATTGTATAAGTGCATAATAAATAATTCGTAAATGAGTTATTCCTAAAAATTGTTTTAAAAATTTAAATCTTGATAAGAGTCCTCTTAGTTTATTTACTATATTATTTGCTTGGCTGTTCCATCGTAAATGCTTATCAATTATTATACCTAGATATTTAATTTCGTGTGTATGTGGAATTTCATTTTTTGCATCAATTTTTAACGGGCCAAGATTTGGAAGGTTATTAACATATGATGTAAATGGCATATATTTTGTTTTTTCTACATTTAAGGTAAGTTTATTAAACTGAAACCACTTTTGAATTGTAGCAAAATCTGTTTCAGCTTTTTGTTTTAAGTTATTCCATGTATTTGCATCATAGAAAATAGCTGTGTCATCTGCAAAACTTATTATCTTACCTGTGATATTCAATCTAAATAGATCATTAATATAAATATTGAAGAGAATTGGCCCCAAGACTGTTCCCTGTGGTACTCCGTAAGATATAATTCTTCCTTTACCGATTTCTCCATCTATAGAAACATGTTGTTGTCTATTTAGCAGATAACTTTCTAGGATGTTATATGCAAGTCCTCTTATACCATATTTTTGAAGTTTATTCAGCAGTATTTTATGTGAAACCGTATCAAATGCCTTTGCTAAATCGACAAATATACAAAGAGATGGTTTTGCGTTATCAAGAGCTTTGTAGATGTTAGCTGTTAGAGTACAGATTGCATCTTCCGTTGATTTTCCCTCTTGAAACCCATATTGACATTCAGATAGTATATTAAATTTTTTAAAAAAATTTGTAAGTCTTATTTTAATTATTTTTTCAAATATTTTGCCTATATTTGAGATCAGTGTTATAGGCCTATAATTTTGACAATATACATAGTACAATCATTAAAGCTTAAAATGGATAAAAACCTCGCAATTCTAATTGCCTTTATTGATCTTCTTGAAAATTTGGAATTAAGTTCATTTTACCCTCCTCTTCAAACTTGACTTGGTCACAAAGAATGCTTTTTATTTTTAAGGGGTGAAAACTTTCCCTTACTCCAATAAATTTAAAACTTATGAATTAAAGCGGTAATGGGCTATAATTATGTTCAAATATGTTAAATGTTGTTTGTTTCGAATCATGACTTTTATATTTTGATATTTTACAGCTCAAAACCCTTAAAATCAATCCCACCTACAAAGATTATTTAAAAAATATGGTCAAGAAACGTGAAATTTTTTTTTTATTTTTGATCGTACTAGGGGAGTTTGTTTCCTTCAAGTACAAGAAATCTGACACTTAATTTTTTTAATAATGCAACCACCAAAAACCACCCTTAAGAATGAAACTTGGGAAAAAATTAAAAGTTAATAAATGGAAGCAGTTATAGACATCAGTATGTTTAAACATGTTAAATTTTTGTTATTTTTTTACAATGCAACTAATAGTTCGATATTTTATATGTAACTACCCTTAAAAACTACCCCTTATACAGTTATTTAAAAAATGGCTAAGATTATGAAATCATTTTATTTTCGATCTTAAATAAAAAATATATATGATTTAAATATAAAAACCTGATACATACAAGTTTTCAATTTCATTCAACCTCTAAAAACTACCCCTTACCATAAAAATTGGAGGAAACATCTTTTTGAAAGCTTGAAGTAATGGAATTCGTTACAAATATGAAAATTAATTGTTGCTTATGATATAATGATATATTTATAAAATTTGTATCCCATAAAAATATTCGTTTGAGGGAAATTAAACTTTTTAAACTTCACATTTTGATGATAATGAAAAATATTTTTTATTTTACAACATTAAATTAAGTATAAAGTTAATATGATTTTTGAAGTTATACCTACTTCTTTAGGCTCTATGGGAGTGAAATTTAATATGCGCGAATTCATCAAAAACCTTGTTCCCCGGCGCAGACGCATTATACCTTTGCTCTGATTGGGTGTTCAAATGACATGACAATAATTGTTCAATATGGAGGTTATGGATAAACAACATTGTAAATTAGCATTGTTTATCTACGGACTATCTGTTTATCTACGGTCTATCTGTCTATCTGTTTATCTATGGTCTAGTTATACAATGCTAATACAATGATATTAGTTTTTATTGTTGTGAGGACACAGGCAAGCAAAAGTATAAACTTTTTAAATAGTTGTAAAAGCAATAGGTACGTACTTAATTGTAAATGTTTCAGTATTGTAATAAAAAATTACATAGGTACTTACGTATTTGGAAAATGTATGTACATATCTATTAGTAGGTAATGCTTTGATTTACATAATTTAATTACCAACAAAATTTCTACTACTCTTCATCTAGTATACCTATTGTTTTCTTACTCTATGTTCTGTTGTATTTTAATATTTTAATTCCCTTTGTGAACACACACACAAAAATCAAACTATTTTGATTAAATTCAGAACTGTCAAACAGTAAAACGTTCAGTTAGCCTACCTTCCCACATGACAAGTACGAGTAAGTGGTCAAGTCGGGTGACTGGTGTGTGTAAGTGGATTTCAAGTCTAAGCACGCGGGTTCGAATCGCAATGCAAGTTCATATTTTTTTATTTTTTTTATACATTTTATGATTGTGAATATATTCGTTATATAATTTTTTTCAGAAAATGCGTATTTAGGTAAAATTTTTGCCAACAATAATTATTATTGTTCAGAAATCATTTCTTTGGTGCATTTTTTCAGTGTGTTTGTGTGTGTTATATTCTTTTATTTTTTAACTTTTGGTATTGTTTTAATAAAAATATTTGGAAAGTAGTAAGTATTAAAATTAGTTTAGTATTTAAATAAAATACAAATAAATTGTTTAAAGTACATATATTAATTTCGTTGGAATCATATAGTAGAAGTATAACTTCTTACGTGCGTACAAAGTACACACACATTCTTTATTAAAGTATATATCAATAATTTAATTTCAACTTCCAAATTTGTCTATTTCTTCTGCATCAACTTCCTTTTCTTCTTGATCGACAGGAGAACTATTTTGGCAGCTATCACCAGAGCAAGAACCGCAAGATTGATTGCAATATAATCCAAGTTTGCTTCACCCACAAGTTGAGCCACATCCTTTTTTGTAATTGCAAAATATTATTTTAAGTAGTTCTTCTGGTGCAGGAATATCCGTCATTTAGTTTGGTACCAAGGTGCCATTTACTTTTGTCCATCCCCAATCAGCAAAATTGAGAGTTTTGTTGCTCGATATGTAAATAAAAGTAGTGATGAGCAAAACAAGAACAAGACCAAGACCAGCCTAGTCTTGGTCTTGGTCTTGTTCTTGCAAGCTTGGTCTTTGTCTTGGTCTTGTAGCTAAAAGGCAGTCTTGGTCTTGGTCTTTCACTAGCCGGTCTTGTTCTTGGTCTTGGTCTTGCTGCAAGAGTCTTGCTGGTCTTGCTTTTTTGGTAGTAATAATTTGAACCAAACAATTTCGAATAAAATGTACATTGAAATAAATAAAGATTTGAAGAATGAAACTATATTTTTTGCTTTAAAATTTTACAAGAATGTAGAATGTAGTTTCAAACGGATACCAATTTTAACATTATACATTCACCTAATTATTTCATTAAAAAGTATGAATGTTTCAAATGTAATGGTTTATTTTCAAATTTCAATTTAAAGTTGAGTTGAGACACAACCTGCTTTTTATACATTCAATAGCATATGATATAAAAGAAAAAAAAAGTAAAAAAAAAGAAGAAAAAAGAAAAAGTTATGAGTTATATTTTATTTTATTTGGAGGAAATACGCGCTTTATTGAATTATACATATTTATATACAAGGAAAAAGCAAAACTGTGTTTTTTATGTGGAGAATAAATTAAAAAACCTTCAATTTTAACCAGATGTAAAATTATTATTGAAATGATGTATCGAACGTGAACACTCATTAAAAAAAATTATTTTCAGTTTATATGAACGTTTAACCTATAAAGTTTGTACACATACTTAGTAAACATTCTGCATATACAGGGTGGCTGTATAGTGTGACAAAGCTCGATATCTCGGAAACTGTTTATAATAGAGAATAACTGAAAATAGAAAAATTAGAGAAAATCATTTTCCGAAGAATCCAGTATCACTCAAAAAAATTTCATTACTTTTAGCTTTTAAGTTCCAATTAGAAACAAATATGGCGGAAAATCTATTATACTGGAAACTGTTGAACTGTCATAGGAAAAATTTTATTTCTGTTTCTACATATACACTGTGAGCTTCGCTGGTGTCGCTCCCAGCGGACTACTAATTCAACTTTCACCGGTAATTTTTAAATTTATTATTTAATTGTTATCGCTTAATATTTACAACGCAAAAAAGTAATTAAATTGTAATAGATTTTTTTTAAGATTTTGCTAATCATTTTGACGTTCTATTGACAAAATATGAATTTTTTACTTCGGATACTTTCACAATTATCGTGTAGATGGCGCTAAGATTAATTGATTAATAGATTAATAGAACATTAAAAAAACTTAAATTCAGTATTTAAAACGTAAGTATATTTAAGGTAAAAATATATACCACAGCTTTGACCAACTAATATTTTTTATAATTAATGTTTTTAATTTTAATTTTAAATTAATCACTTTGACATTTATGTCAAATTTCCGGTAAAGGTTTACAGACTTGTCACTACTGGCGCTCGCGAATTTGTAAATATCCCCTCTACGTACGAGCTCACAGCGTATACGGTTTTTTAAATGTCATTTTTGGGTACTACAGAAACGACGTCATCAGTATTCTTTTCATAAAATGTGTTCTTATACGACAGTCTAATATGGAGTATTTTTTTTTAAATTCGATTGTGCGCCCCTTTTTTTACGTTCGATTGCTTTTTTTGTTATTTGAGTGGCTTGCTTACGTTAAATACCCTGTACTTACAGTCGTAAAATTATAAGATAACGCTAGAAAAGTTAGAAGAGGGATGTTAAAACGAATTCCCCCTTAATCTGTTTTACTACCGATCAAAGTAAATATCAAAATTGCTGATTTTTAGCTTAAAATATTATGTATTTTAAAAATTCGATATTGTTTAAGGTTTATTACAATGTAAGTATATAGGTATTATTGAACTAAAAAATAAAGTTAAATAATAAGAAAAAAATGTCGCAAAAAAAGTGCAAGAGTCTTGCAGGTTAGTCTTGGTCTTGCGTAGTTTTGCAAGGTTCGGTCTTGGTCTTGGTCTTGGTCTTGAACACCTGGTCTTGGTCTTGATCTTGCAAACCAAAAGACGGTCTTGGTCTTGGTCTTGGTCTGGCTGCAAGACCAAGACCAAGACCGCAAGACTAAGATCAGTCTCGCTCATCACTAAATACAAGCAGAACTGCATGTATGAAAGAATAAATACTCCAAAAACATCAAAATTTAGACGCTTCGTAATTTTCAAACATTATCTCTAGAAAAATGTATTTGGTTTTTTAACAATAACTCGGCTTCCCTTTAAGCTTTTTGTATTCACTTTCATATCATTTTGTTGGCAATTTCACAACCTATAAGTTCATGAGAGTTACAATCTTTTTAGACCCTTTTGTTCGGAGAATTTTAATGTTAAATGGCTAAAAAGACGCTCCTTTTGCATTGAAATCAATATCTTAAACGCCTATATCTCGCTTAATTTATAAGATACGTGAATTATAAAAAAAGCAAAATTTTTAGTAAAAAAAAAAGCTAAATTTCTGCTCAGAACACGTTTCTTCATAAATCCAATAGTTTTTGAGATATTTTTAAAAAACCTGTTTTTTGAAAAATCGAAACAAAATAAAACAAGTTTTTTCAAAATGTAATTACTCTACCTACATAATTCAAACTTTTGGAACGTATCGTAGGAACACAAATAAAGTTAATTTTATATGGGCTATGATTGATATTAATTTTGACGCACATGGCATACATTTTACCGTCATTTTTTCTTTTATAAATTCGAGGTATTTGACTAATTTTCGTCATAGCTTGCCCAATTTTCATGTTAGAGGCTTTGATGAAAGCTTATCTTAAAGGTCTAAAAAAGTACTTTAAAAATATTTATTAACATTTTCTATGAAAAATGAATCATTTTTCCCTTATTTGAGCTCAAATTTTTACATAAATTTACAAAAAACAAAAAATTTGTTTTCAATGACTCATAAGTTGCTTAATATTATCTAAAAAATTTAATTAAGACCTCCTTTGTTTCCTTTGATTTCCTTGTTTGCTTATAAGCTTCAATTTTAATGAAACAATGAATTTTTCCAAAAAATGCGTAATTTTCGAGTTATTCGCGAAAAACTATTGAAAACGTGTTTTTTTTTGGAACCTTCAATCGCGAATAACTCGGAAATTATTAAATTAAGTAAAAAATTTTATTCTACATTTTCTTCATAAAATTAATTTTTTTATCGATTCCCGGTGTCATTTTGAAATTTTAAATTTCCATTCCCGAGAAAGGGTGGCATTCTCCATTAGCACCAAGTCAGGTTTGTTATTTGCATCATTTTTGAGCTACTGTCAAAATTTCAAACAAATCCATAAAGGCCTTTAGAATTGCGAAGTGAATTGCTTGAATGAATGTATACTAACAAAAGAGATATTATTTATATATGGAATTCCTAGATTTTATAAGCAAGATTAAGACGTTACTTAGACTTACAGTAATTTCAAGATTATAATCCGTAATGTTAGAACCATAATTCCATGCAGCTATCATTGCCTTATTCAGATTTTCCTGAATCTTTTTATTAGTCACTCTTATAAAATTATAAGCAGCTGCTTCTTCCTCTTCTATATTCGGATCCTTGCCACTGGCGGCAAGAACAAAATACAGAATTATGACTATCACAGCCACCATGGTTACTCTGAAACAAAAAAAGATTGTCAGGATTTTCTGCATTAATTCAGCATTTAGGTATATAGTCTCTAAAGAGAAATAAAAAATTATTAATAATAAATATAGCCATTACTATAAATGACGCGAATATAAAAGGTAGCCCAAAGAAAACAGTCGACCTCGATATTTGGCAGTACTTATTAGATTTTTTCTACGAGCGTGAAAAAATGTCTACTTTCGCGCACGCATTTTAGTTTAGAAAGTTTCACTTTTCCGCACGCGTGTTACCTTTCCGCACGCGGTTTTTACTTTTCCGCATGCGCGTGTTAATTTAGATATATTAATATGGCTTTAAAGTAATTATAATACATGCAATAAACTAATATTTAGATATTATTTACTAATTTATTTCAAATATATCTTATTATATTCCTGTTTTAATGAAATTAACGCGACAATTCAATGAAATAAAATTATTTTGACATAATTAGTCCTGTCGCCAGGGGGGGGGGTACAACGGTCTCCTGTATTCAGATGGACTTACCCAAGTTTTTTTATGTATTTTGACCCGTAGAACATGAATTTTTTGGGTAACAGTTGATCCGGATGTCGATAAGATTGTTATAAACAAAGAAATTGAGAAATTACATAACAGTGATTTCTCGCAAAACAAAACATTTTTTTGCATTTTTTGGTCCATTCTAACCAAAAAATGTTCCTACAAATGCTTTCCTAGGATGCATAGTTTTCCAGATAAACGCTGTTAAACTTTCAAAAAATAGAAAAATTCCAATTTTTGAATCCGAATAAATTTTGATTAAAAAATAAAATAGCAAATCCGCTTACCGCATTTGAAAGTTTAAGTCAAATTATATCGGTTTTAATTATTTGCATTGCTAAAAATTTATTATCTTATTGTTAAACAAAGCTATAAACACCTAGTGCTTGAGTGATGTTTTCAATGATTTCTCATTTAAAATCGAACGAGTAGGTAGAGTAGGTACAAGTGCAAGCGAGGCGAATTCTACGTAGCATGCATTAAAACGCATGTATTAGGCACAGGAAACACTATGTGTTTATAGCATTTTTTAACAATAAAAAAAATAAATTTTTAGCAGCACAAATATTCAAAACCGATATAATATGACTTAAACTTTCAAATGCGTTAAGCAGAATTGCCATTTTATTTTTTAATCAAAAGTTATTCGGGTTCAAAAATTGCAATTTTTCGATTTTTTGAAAGTTTAACCGCGTTTATCTCGAAAACTATGCATTCTACGAAAAAACTTGTAGGAATATTTTTTGGTAAGAATGGCCCAAAAAATACAAAAAAATGTTTTGTTTTGCAAGAAATCGCTGTTATATAATTCCTCAACTTCTTTGTTTATAACAATCTTATCGACATCCAGATCAACTGTTACCCAAAAAATTCGTGTTCTACGCCCCAAAATACATAAAAAAAACTTTGGTAAGTCCATCTGAATAAAGGAGGCCGTTGTATCCCCCCTGGCGACAGGACTAAATATTCGTTTAAAGTTTTGACAACTTCGTTTTCGTGTTCATATTTTGATCCTCAATTTTACTCCGAAAAGTCTTATTTAAAATATTGAGTAATAGACCAGGGCGCATCTGTAATATATTAGTACATTAATTGGACGTTGAGAGGTGACTCAAATTTTTTGCAGAAATTGCTTGAAAATAACTCAAATAATAATATTTGAGTTATACTCCCTCCCAAAAAGGTCCGGAACATTGTTTAAACAATCAAAATGTCAAAAAATGAAGGAAAAATTCGATTTTTTTCTTCGTTTTTTGATTATAACTTTAAAAGTATTCATTTTCGGGAAAAGTTGTACTAACGTAAAAATTGCGAAATTAAATTTCCTACAATATAAAATTGGTTAAAAATTTTAAAAATGGTCACCCTTGTTGCAAAATAGCAATAATTGCGAAAAAACCATACAAAAACAAGTATTCGCATTTTACGTTTTTCAACTATTTATGCTACACTTAGGACCTTCATATTTCACCCAGAAAAACTTTATGATACAGTTAAACAATACTGTAAATTTCATTAAGATCGGTTTAATAGATTTTGCAGAATAAATTTTGAAATCCAGCTTTCGCAAAAAAAAATCATTTTTTCAAAATGTTACAGGACTGAAAATAAAGCAGATAGCAAGTTGAATTTTTGCTTATAGAATTGTACTGTATCTTTTATTTGCAATTTGCATAACTAAAATCGATTAACTACCACGGCGTCAGGATTTTTTTAAATAAAAATTAATTATTGGTGCTACGCGCAGGACAGCGGATAGTTTGCTCTGATTGGGCATTCCAATGACCTTTGATAATGATTGATAGATTTTAATTTTTATTACATTTCGATATAAATAAATAAATTTGTTTATTGCAAAATAAAAACACATACTCTATCCTTTGAAATAACACTTTTTTTAGCAAAAATTTCTTTGTTCATATATTTTAACTTAGAGAATAAAAGTTTATTATTTTTAAACATATGCAATTGTTTAAACAATATTTCACAAACAATAATAAAATTAGTTTGATGTTTATGGAATTAAAATATTAAAATACAACAAAATATAGAGTAAAAAAATAATATATTAGATAAAGATTGGAAGAAATTTTGGTGGAAATCAAATTGTGTGAATCGAACACCGCTGTCCTGCGCGTAGCACCAAAAATTAATGTTTATTTAAAAAATTTCCTGACGCCGTGGTAATTAATTGATTTTAATTTTTCAAATTGCAAATGAAAGGTACAGTACACTTTTATAAGCAAAAAAAATTCAACTTGCTACCTGCTTTATTTTTAGTGCTGCAACATTTTAAAAAAATGAATTTTTTTTGCGAAAGCTGAAATCTATTAAACCGATTGGTTTTAACCAATAAATTTTTTTTAAATATAAATTTTTGACCATGTCTATATTGCAGGAAATTTAATTACACAACTTTTATGTTAGTACAACTATTCTCAGAAATGAATAGTTTTAAAGTTATAAGCAAAAAACCAATAAAAAATCGAATTTTTCCTTCATATTTTGACATTTTGATTATTTAAACAATGTTCCTGACCGTTTTGAGTGGAAAGATAACTCAAATATTATTATCTGAGTTATTTTCAAGCAATTTCTGCAAAAAAATTTGAGTCACCTCTCAACGTCCATCTCAAAACAGATGCGCCCTGGACTATAAATATTTATCGTCGTATATGTCGTCGGTAGTGCGGCCGATATGTGAAACAATTGCACATTTAATGATACAAGCATATAATTTGGACCACATATACTACACATATAAAAGTTCAAATTTAGATTTACAAAAATGGCGGGCATTCAAAATGGCGACTAAAAATATGTGTTTAATAGTACCATAACTTTTGAACGAAAGGTCCGATTTCAACCAAATTTGATATATAGGTTCTTTTTCAATTTACAAGATGGATGTGGTGAACCAGAAGAATCGGTTTACCAGAAATTGTGTTTTTACTAGTTGTTTATGTAAAAATATGTTTTTTTTTCAATTTTTTCCCTCTGTATATATCAGTTTTTCAAAAAGGTAATACCGCAATTGAAAAAAAACGTAAAAATATTTTGTAGAAGATATTTTGAACTTTTTAGTTATGTTAATTACCATTTAATAAATGCATAACGTATCTTCACATGTACCCTATGTGTGGCCGATTCGTGGAAATATTATAAGAATTATTGTGCATTTAATGGTAGAAGCATATAATTTGGACCACATATACTACACACATTAAGGTTCAAATTTAGGTATAAGGCCATCTCAGATTTTACCTTTTACAAAAATGGCGGGCATTCAAAATGGCGACTATACATATGTGACTAATAGCACAATAACTTTTGAACAAAAAGACCGATTTCAACCAAATTTGATATATAGGTTCTTTTTTTGATGTGTAAGACCAAGGTCTTGAACCGGAAGAATCGATTTACCAAAAGTTGTGTTTTTCCTGATTGTTATGCAAAAACATGTTGTTTTTTTACCGATTCTTTCACCCTGTATATATTAATTTTTTTTAAAGTTAATAACGGCGTTGAAAAGCGCGTAAAAGAATTTTCTAGGAAATATTTTGAACTCTTTAGTTCTGTTAATTACCAATTAATAGATGCATAACGTATCTTCATATCTACCTATGAACCTATGTGCGGCAGATTCGTGCAAATAATATAAGAATCATTGTGCATTTAATGGTAAAAGCATATAATTTGGACCACACACACTACACATACAAAGATTTAAATTTAGATATGAGGCCATCTCAGATTTTGTTTTTACAAAAATAGCGGGCATTCAAAATGAATCTTCCGCCCATAGGTACATGTGAAGATACGTTATGCATTTATTAAATGGTAATTAAAATAAGCCATGTGAAGATACGTTATGCATTTATTAAATGGTAATTAAAATAAGTGAAAAGTTCAAAATCATTCCTAAAAAATATTTTTACACTCTTTTCAATGACGGTATTACTTTTTTTTTAAATTAATACATACAGGGTGAAAGAGTTGAAAAAAAAACAACATATTTTTACATAAAAAACAGTAAAACCACAACTTCTGGTAAACCGACCCTTCCGGTTCAAGACCTCGATCTTATTCATCAAAAAAAGAGCCTTAATGCCAAATTTGGCTGAAATCGGCCTTTTCGTTCAAAAGGTATCGTGCTATTAGTCACATATGTATAGTAGCCATTTTGAATGCTCGCCATTTTTGTAAAAGTCTGTGAAAATCTGAGATGGCCTGATATCTAAATTTGAACTTTTGTATGTGTAGTATATGTGGTCCAAATTATATGCTTCTACCATTAAATGCACAATAATTCTTATACTATTTGCAAGAATCTGACACACATAGGTACATGTTAAGATCCGTTATGCATTTATTAAATGGTAATTAACATAACTAAAAAGTTCAAAATATTCCCTAAAACATATTCTTACGCCCTTTTCAATGGTGGTATTACCATTTTGAAAAATTAATATATACAGGGTTAAAAAATTTCTTACATAATATAAAATAGTTTTACATAAAAAACCAGGAAAAACACAACTTCTGGTAAACCGATTCTTTCAGTTCACGACATCGATCTTGTAAATCACAAAGAGAACCTATGTACCAAATTTGGTTAAAATCGAACTTTTAATTCAAAAGATATCGTGCTATTAGTCACACATGTATAGTCGCCCATTTTGAATGACCGCCATTTTTGTAAAAGGCAAAATCTGAGATGGCCTCACATCTAAATTTGAACCTTTATATGTGCGGTATTTGTGGACCAAATTATATGCTTGTATCATTAAATGTGCAATTCTTATAATATTTGCACGAATCTGCCGCACTACGGTATATGTCGTCGATTCAGAGTGGTGGACTGCGTTCCGTATTCTAAGTGAAAAATAAGATTGTTTTGTCTTCGCATTGCAACTGAATAAAAATGGTATTCATTTTTATTTTTATTAAATATTTATTATTCCTTAATACAAAAATCGGTTTTACAAGTATGATGTTTCCCACAGACACTTCAGCTTTTCATGTAGTATGAAATGTATCATAATGAGCTTATTTCATTGTTTTACACTCTCTATACCTCTGTGGTTACAAGGGTCAAGATCGGCTAAGTAGAGAGAACGGATCGTGGTCTTAAAACTTAAATAACAGATTAATATGTACTTTACGTAGTAATATCATCAAGTATGTAGTCCATTCTTTCACGGTTTTTGCTCTAAATTTTAAAGAACCGCTTGGATTGACATGAAATTTGGCATACGCATAGCCTACATGTCAAAGAAAAAAAGTGATATTGTGCCGATGTGTGCTTTTGCCCTGGGGGTGACTTTCACTCCCTCTTGGGGGTGAAAAAATATATGTCCAAAATAAGTCCGGAAATGGGTAAACTGACTAATTTTAAGTGACTTTTGTTCTATAGAGCTTTTTCGCCAAGTCAACACTTTTCGAGTTATTTGCGAGTGGATATGTTCATTTTTCAACAAAATAACCACATTTTTAGACGGTTTTTCGTAAATAACTCAATAAGTAAGTATTTTATCGAAAAAACGTTCTCAGCAAAAATATAGCCTATAAAAAAGTAAAAAAAAATAGTGTACGCGTTAGGTCTCTGGATCTCGTAGAACCAGAGTTATAGCTAATGAAAAATAGATTCATATACACCAAATTTCAAATAGAATATTTCGACGTGAAATATCCAAAAAATTAAGCACTTTTTGGGGAAAACCTATTATAACTTTTTAAAGTGTTAAAAAAAGCTTTCTTTTTGTTTTTACAAAAAGTTTCTAGCATTAAATTTAAGCAAGTTACGCTCAAAATAAAGTTGGTCCCTTTTGTTTTTGCAAAAAAAAATCGGGAAGACCACCCCCTAATTAGCAATTTAAATGAAATTAATCGTTACCGCTCCACAAATTATTTTACTTATGTTGTGTTTATATGATCTGTAAGTTTCATCAATTCAAAGTGCTTATTTTTAAAAAAAATTTGGTTTCAAAATAAAATTTTTAAAAATTTAAATTTTGAAAAATATGATTTTTTTCAAAATAACTTAAAAATTGTTAGATATACCAAAAATCTCGAAAAACAAAAAAAGTCAGATTTGCTTTTCTGAATATCATGTATGTTTTTGTTTTTCTATTAGACAAAAATTGATTAGGATTTGGTGTTTCTAAATTTGCATACATTCGTGATCAGTGACTCGTTCAACCCATTTTAACTACAGTGCTTTCAATAATAAGGACTTTGAACCGATGAAACTTACAGATCATATAAACAATATATACACGAGTCAAGAAACTTGTGAAGTCGTAACGATTAAGTTCATTTAAGATACTAATTAGGGGGTGATTTTCTCGATTTTTTTACCAAAACCAAAAGGGACTAACTTTATTTTGAGAGTAACTTGTTTAATTTTGATGCTAGAATTTTTTTTTAAACAAAAATGAAGCTTTTTTTAAACACTTTAAATAAGTTGTAATGAGTTTTCCTCGAAATGTGCTTCATTTTTGGTTATTTCACGTTAAAATATTCCATTTGGAATTTGACGAATATGAACCTATTTTTCATTAGCTATAACTCTGCTTCTACTAGGTGTAGAGACGTGATATATACCTACACCATTTTTTTAAATTTTTTACAGGCTATGTTTTTGTTAAGAATGTTTTTCAACAAAATAGTTACTATTTGAGTTATTTGCGAAAACCGTCTAAAAGCATGGTTATTTTGTTGAAAAAATGAACATATTCACTGCCAAATAACTCGAAAAGTGTTGACTTAGTGAAAAAACTCTATAGAACAAAAGTTACTTAAAATTAGCCAGTTTATCTATTTCCTGACTTTCTTTGGACGAATATTTTTTCACCCCCAAGAGGGGGTGAAAACCACCCTCAGGGCAAAAGCACATATCTGCACAATATCACTTTTTTTCTTTGACTTGTTGGCTATGTGTATGCCAAATTTCATGTCAATCCAAGCGGTTCTTTAAAATTTAGAGGTTTTGCAATATTTTACCGTTAAAGAACGGACTAATGAGGGTAAATACAAAAACATGTAGGTCTTTGTAATTGTTTTCAGAGATATTTTATTTTTTAACTTTTGCGTATTTTTTAGGTCGTTACACGATAATCACAAATTATATATAAATAAAAATGTTAATAATTTAAATATTGAATCAATAATTATTATCAATATTGATTGAGTATCTATTGTTTTTTTTTAATATGAGTCTGTAAGTGAGTGTTTATCATCACTTGTTGTGAAGTCTTAATACAGAGATTAAGCAAACGAAAAGTCAAGAAAGATGAAGAAGATATCTTCGAACTGGAAAAGGCAAAATGGCTGCTCACTGAAACTTATTGTGTACAGGGTGAGGCAGATAAAGGGCCTATTAGAAATATCTCGAGAACTCAAGGTAAGAAAATGATGAAAATCGGAATACAGGGGTTTTGAGGTGTGAACTATTTTATGAAAATATTTTGGTCTCTTTGCTACTTCCGGTTATACCGGAAGTTAGTTGTAACTTCGTTTTTTTTTAAAGGGACACCCTGTATATTTTTACATTTTTGGATTCTCCTTGATTTCTTCTTTCTTAAAATATAAGTTTTTGTAATATTATACAGGGTAGGTTAAAAGATAATTACGTTTTTTTTATTAATTTCGTAGCAAAATTCACACCCTGTAGAATTGTAGTAGTTTGACATAATAAACTCTGTTTATGTTCAAATGATTTTTAAGATAGTCTACTATGTTAAGAATTATTGGTATAGCTAAATTTTTCCTTTTTTGTATACAGGGTTGGTCGAAACTCAGAATGAGTATTTTCTGAGTTTTCTTAAATGGAACACCCTGTATTTTAGTATTGTAATGAAATGTTATTTTAGGGTATTTTTTAATTCCTTAAGCAATCCCTATACCTAACTGCTTCAATTTGTGAGTTATTGGTGATTCAAGCCAAACATTAATTGCAACACAAAATACCTGAAATTTTATTAGATTGGCCGTAAAAATATTCAATCACAAATAATTTTTCGGAAATAAATACATACTAATCGAGACTGATACTTAAAATTGTCAATAATGGTTGAGCTATCAAAATATCTACGTAGTTAAGATTGTTGGTGCGATTAACAATTAAGCACAAATTAAAGCAGTTGGGTATAGGGAATGCTTCAGAAATTAAAAAGTACATACCATAAAATACCATTTCACTACAATACTAAAATATAGTGTGTTCCATTTAAGAAAACTAAGTAGACCATATTAAAAATCATTTGAACATATAAAGGGATTTTGATGTAAAACTAATACAATTCTACAGGGTGTCAATTTTGCTACGAAATTAATAAAAAAAAACGTAATTATCTTTTAATCTACCCTGTATAATATTACAAAACCTTATATTTTACGAAATAGGAAATCGAGGAGAATTAAAAAATGTAAAAATATATAGGGTGTCCTATTTAAAAAACGAAGTTACAATAAACTTCCGGTATAACCGGAAGTAGCAAAGAGACCAAAATATTTTCATTAAATAGTTCACACCTCAAAACCCCTATATTCCAATTTTCATAATTTTCTTTACTTTAGTTCTCGAAATATTTCTAATAGGCCCTTTATCTGCCTCACCCTAATATATGTGGAGTAAATACTCAAATAATTCGTGAAGTTACGGAAGCAAGAAAGGCATTTTCTAAAAGGAAATAAGTTACGTTACCGAAAGAAGTGAAGAGATTATCTAGGGACGTACAGAAGGGGACCTATGAAGAAAAAATCGACCATGTATCTAAAAGTAAGAAAGAAGAAGAAAAATAAAGTATAGCGTTTTGGGTAAAATATAAAATTTATCAACGGGTTTTTTATTTAGAAATACTATGTTTTCGTAATGTAAAGTGTATAAAGGGATAAACACTAAATAGAAAATAAGAATGAGGGTGACACGTGTGGTCTAAATAGCAAGAGATAAATCACTAATTAGTAAAAGAAGTATCGGTTGACCGCGCAAAAAAAAGAGTGACAACCTTCCATAGAGGTATCTCTGAAGATACTAAGACTGTGCGGAGTCTTAATATCTTCACCAGGAAGCCTATACCAGGATATACCAGACAAAATATTATAGTAAAGTCTTACCTGTATGAAATATGTCAGATGGATATATAATAATAATTATTAATATTACATACGTTCAAACACAAGCATTCAAAAACAATATTTTTTTATCATTCAATGATTTATATGGAAACAGTATAAATTAATTAAATTTCTATTTCTATAGATTAATTAAACTGTTAGTAATAATATGTTTTGATTATAGGAAACAATAGAAATTATTGCACATTACATAGAATCCTTAATTTTTTATTGAGTGTGTTTGTGTACATAAAGATAACCGATATCGCGCTCGTTATTTGACGTTCATATATAATATTTCGTAAATATGCAACTAGTAGAGAAGTCCATATGGTTCAATAAACCCCTTTTCCTGTGGATCTCACAACAGCGTATAACAGAGTCCACCTAAAAGACATAATAACTGAAAGACGAAACTGACATGGAAGGAATATCTGGACGCCAAGTTGAAGAAGACCGCTGCAGCTTACTGGGGGTGCAGAAGAGCTTTCGGAGCCAAATGGGGTCTGCAGTCGAAAATTCTGCATTGGATATGTAAATCCATGATAAATCCTATACTGACGTATGCGGTAATCGTGTGACGACCCCGGACTAGACTGTCTTCAGTCAAGGTCCAATTGGCTCACCTACAGTGGTTGGCATGCGTTGTTATCTCAAGAGCCATGAGAATCACTCCCACAGTAGCTCTAGATGTTTTGCTGGATTTACCTCTTCTACATCTCATTTCAGAGCACGAAGCCATGATGGCAGCCTATCGACTCAACTGCTCTGGATACTGGTTGGGAATGAATGGGCGGATGGGTCATTGTGACATTTGGAGAGAGACTATCGAGTGTTGTCCTGTACTTTCTATGGTACAGGACAGCATGACCCCTCAATTTGAGATCTGATCCACCTTGTTGGTTCAATTTTCTGACCGGGATAAGTGAGTAGAACAAGAAACCACACTTATCTGTCGGAATGGGCTCACCTGGTTTACAGATGGGTCTAGAATTGACGAGCGGGCAGGTGCTGGAGTGTATGGTAGTGGAGCCGGATTTGAGTCTAGCCAGGCTCCCGGCTCTCATGTATCAGTCTTTCAAGCCGAAATCTTTGCAATACTGGTATGTACTCAAGAGACTACAGGCAGGGATGGCTCAGGCTCAGCACCATCTCTATCTGCTCTGACAGCCAGGCAGCGCTAAGGGCTTTGGAATTGGCTATCCAACGGTATATAAAACGTCTCTCTAGCTCATTTAGTTTCAGAGATAACAAAACGAGGCCGTAGGACAACACGAGAGCACGAGAGACGACATTAAGCACACGAGAAGAACGAGCGAAAATTGTACTAACATCCGTGAAAATATGAAGTTTTTAACTTTACGATTACTATTTTTAATGTACAAAAAATATTCCAAAATTTTGCCGAAGGACCATGTCTCTGGTATAATAATCAAAATTTTGGCGGAGGCGCATATCTGGTATAATTAAAATTTTGGTGGATGTTTTTGGTGGAGGCGCATCTCTGGAATAATAATTAAAATTTTTCTCGAAGGCGTGTATCTCTGCCATAATAATCAAATTTTTCGCAAAAAACTGGTGCAAGAACACTTCGCTCTCTATCTCAATAGGTTCGTCCGTCAGTTTACTCTTTTTAATGCTTTTAAAATTTGACCAAAATACAGAAGCATAAAATCAAAGGCTATTATTAATCAAAAAATTTTTCTATAAAATATTTTGTAGAACACCTACGTTTTTTAGAGTTTATACAATTATTCTAGAGAAAAGCAACTGCCGAAAGGCCACATTTACTCGAAGTCAATTGCTCGAATAAAAAAGAAAATTGTATATCTAAAATATTTATTCACAATAGTACAAAATATAGACATAAGAAAGATTGTATAATAGGACAAATTATATGATATTCCACGTATAAAAATCGTATATTAATTTATGCTGAAAACATCTTTATTATTAATCTTAAATATGTTTGAGCTTTGGAAATATAATAAAAATAACGGCGGAAATTTATTTCCGCTCTAGAGCAAGAACAAAGTTTAAATGAACTAAAAATTGAACACTGTGGTCCTTCAGAGGCATTTTTCAGTATGTCACAAGTGACTGCAAAAAGGTAAGTCCGTGATATTACACATTTATAACATTTATTATAATCTGACATTTAAGTTAAATGTGACAGTTGTCAGAATCGTAATCAGCCAAATATAAAAAGGGTATTGCAGTTTAACCCTTTAATTTGCAATTTGGTATAAAAACAAATCAATTGTGTTTATTGCATTTATAAAATGGTATTTTCTTTGATTTGTATAGTCTTATAAATTGTACAGATTATGGTCGTATATATAATTCGTAAATCATTTTTTGTTCGATTATAGCGCCATCTATCAACAATTAGAATTAATGTTATAACAAACTGTGATCACGGACGTATCTTTTTTCTGTCACTTCCAAATTAATGCGTTAGAAAGAAATCGAAAAACTGTGATGCACTGAAAGATGCCTCTGAGAACGAGTATCCATAAGTGTCAATCAACCTCAAAATTGTCATAGAAGATATAGAGATAGTGTTGATAGGTTATTGCGTTTAATAAACAATTATTATGAACCACAAATTAATATCTGTGATTATATACGTGGAATATCACATAATTTGTCCTATTAAATTTGCCTCTTTTATATACCGACAAATTTTGCATTATTGTGAATAAATATTTGGACATATAATTTTCTTTTTTATTCGAGCAATTTGTATTTCTATCAATTTTTATATCGAGCAATTCATTTTCGAGCAGTTGATTTTGAGTTATTGATCTCTAGCAATTGCGTTCGACCAATTGATCTAGAATTAAAATTATGCCACATTATCTAATTATGAAACATTATCTAAGGTGCAACGAAGTTCACCGGGTCAGCTAGTTTATAATATTTTTACTGATTGAAAGAAATTTTCTTTAATACGATTTGCTATTTCAGTGGCCGATGATATGTTAGTGATAAGCCCTTGAAGAAACGTCAACCTCACCACCCAAAATAATCATCAATTGTCCAAAAAATATAAAAAGTATCGAAAACCTCCACTTTTCACCCTCCGTAACTCAGGAACCGTTGATTTTATAACAATTATGGATAGGACCATTTTTGTTTTGAATTTTATGCAGAACGTTTTTGTATGGAACATTGTTTACGCTTACACATAGTTTTAGAAATATTGACGAAAAACGTAAAGAAACTACTAATTTACCGACTTCTCCCCCATCTCCCCCCAAAACGGACGCTCAAAATGGTGTAACTTTTTATTAAACAATATGTGGACCATATAGAACAATTTGGTGTTGGAGGAAAACTTTTACTTTGGATGTCTGGGTTAGGCCTTTTTTTGGACCAATTATACTATACTACCTCCGTAACTTTGGAACCATTCATTTTAGAAGGATTATGTATAGGGTCTTTTTTATTTCAAATTTAATGTAGAACATTTTTGTATAGAAAGTTGTTCATGCTAAACCTTATAGTTTTAGAAATATTGACGAAAAACGTAAAAAACTACGAATTTACCGACTTCTCCCCCCTCTCCCCCAAAAACCCGACGCTCAAAAAACCCGACTTTTTTCTGAACATTATATGGATCATATATAATTTGGTGTTGAAGGATAACTTTCACTTTGGATGTTTGGGTTATGTCATTTTTTGAATCAATTCTATCATACTAATTATGAAAAATGATAAATTTGTAATTCGGAAAAAATTGACAGAAATAAGTTCAATTTTGCTACCAGTGGATTGTTGGGCTCACTGCATACGAATATCATAACGACGTTGGTCTCAGAGGCACCTGATGTCCAAGATGGGCCTGATCTCCTGGAGTTTTATGAAAATTGAATACAGAATCAATGCAAACTCCTTCCTCGGGGTTTTAATGGTCACTGAACACTAATATCCGACCGAGGCACATCCGAGCTCATTATTCGAATTCCGAACTATAGACAAAGATCTGATCTTGTAAAAAAATGTTTCAAGTGCTTTCCCCACTTTTTCGATTCTTAATAGAATTTCGTTTTTTGGGTTACACTAGCTGTTGATATTGGCTCCCAAATATTTTTTGGAAATTAGCTGTTCTATTATATTATGTTCATTGTCATACAAATGCACGTTTAATATTATTTTTGAAAATGCTAGAATTTTAGTTTTCAAAACATTTAGATTTAAACTGAACATTTCGCTATGACGAACTACCTAATTTATTATAGTTTGTAGTTCTTATGCATTGCTTATATTAGGTTTATATCATCAGCGTATCTGATGTTATCTATGCTGGGCCCTTTCCACCTTGTATCTGATCTAATGCTTCTCTAAATATATATTCCAGATACAGATTAAATAATAGCGGTGATAAAACGCAACCCTGTCACACTCCTCGTCGGATTCGTATATCTTCGGATGTTGTGTGCTCTATTTAAATTAGGTATTGTTGTTATTTTGGGGGAATATAGTTAGAAATAATTCTTAAGTCTTGTTCAACAATTAAATTTCTCCTCAGATTTTCGATCATCTTTTGATGGTTTACGTAGTCAAATGCTTTTCGATAACCAATAAAACATGATTACACAGCCCATCAAAAAAAATGTTTGTCTTGCTGCTGAAAAAATCAACTGATTTTGGTTAATTCATATGTGCTGAATCCAAAAATAAAAACCTTTTCTTTGTATCAGCTCTAGTTTTCGAGATATGACATACTAATCAAATACCTAAATATTCTTACATTTCTCTATATTCCACCACTATAATTGCAATATGTTTATAGAAAGAAACCAAAAAATCATTTTGACGATGGGCTATTTCTGTCTTGTGAATATAAAGGGAATTAATCATAACAATCGACATACGTGGACATATCCTAACCTGGATTCAGCAATAAGACCAATTCCACGTCAGATTGAGCAGATACCCATTCCAATATTTAGCAGTCTACCTATGTTACCAGAGGATAATGTCGAAACGTTATCTGACGAACTACAGACTAATAGATTTGAGGAAGACTTGGAAGAAGAATTTGATTTTGAAGGGGATTTAACACGTCCTGAGCGCTTTACTCAGGAAGAGCTAAGCGATGCTATTAGAGATTTGAACCTTCCGTAGGATTCTTCCAAGTTACTTGCCTCCAGACTAAAGGAAATGAATCTTCTTTACCCAGACACCAAAATTATGTACTACCATAATAGAGAAAAAGATCTTTGGCCTTTTTTTCTCAGCAAGAAAATATGGTTTTTTGTAACAATATTAAAGGATTGTTAGAAAAAATGGGCGTATCCAGATCACTGGCGTCTTTATATCGACAGTTCCAAACGAAGTTTAAAGTGTGTCCTTCTACATAATGGCAACAAATATGGAAGTATACAAATTGGGCATTCTACAAAAATGAAAGAAGAATAATATAAAACAATATCGCTGATGCTAAAAAACATCAAGTATGACCAACATCAGTGGGCGATCTTTGTTGATTTTAAGATCGTGAACTTTCTAAAGGGACAACAAGGTGGCTATACAAAATATCCAGGTTTCCTGTGTCTTTGGGATAACAGGACTTGGGACCAACACTGGAGTAGAAAAATGTCGTTCTATAGATGCTTTAGTTCAAGGAGAAGCTAACATAGTTAACGAAGCATTGGTCGACCGAGAGAAAATAATATTACCTCCGTTACATATTAAACTAGGGCTGATGAAACAATTTGTTAAGGTACTAGACCAGAATCGTCCTTGTTTTGAATACTTGTCTAGCAATTTCTTGCACTTAGTAAAGAAAAATTGAAAGCCGAAATAGTTGATGGGCCTCAGATACAACTTATAAAAGATTCGCATTTTACAGAATCGATCACTGAAATTGAATGTAAAGCATGGTGCTCTTTTGTGAAAGTTGTGGAAAATTTTCTTGGAAACAATAAATCGGAAAATTACCGGGATATAGTGAAAAAAATGCTCATAAATTTTAACAAACACGGTTGTCATATGAGCACCTTCACAGCCACTTAAACCGTTTCCCAGAAAATCTTGGTGACCTTAGTGAGGAACAAGGGGAACGCTTTCACTAAGAAATCAAAACGATGGAAGAGAGGTATCAGGGGAGATGGGACACTCACATGATGGCAAATTACTGCTGGAGTCTTCAAAGGGACCGTCCTTTTAAAGACTTTGCAAGAAAATATAAAAGGAAGTTTTAAGGTGACGGCGAATAAGAGATTTGTGCTGCGATTCTGGTTATGTTAAATGAAAAGTTAAGTTTTTTTGGCAGATATAGGCTATTGATTATGTACTATAGAAAGGAACTATAACGTTAACGGGGTTTTACTATTTCATATGGTCAATGAATCTCTATATATGAAAAAACCGCGGAGTGCTACCATTTAAAGGGGTGCGTTTTTGAGCAATGGGTGAATTAGTCCCTGGGCACAGGTTACATTAGGGTGAGTTCTATGCACTTTTGGTACAAATACGTCTACATAAGAATTATTCCTGGTTAAATTTCCTATCTAAATATAACTCTTTAAAGTCAAAGATACTTTTTTTACAAAAATATATTCAAAAGAAAAAGCACAAAGAAACCCAAAAGAAAGAAATTTTGTTTTTTGTCCCATAACTTTTGTTCACGGGGATATAGGTATAGACATTGCTTCACAGAAAAAACACTTACAAATTTTGTCTTTAAAATGGTGTTTGGTAGAGGTCATTAGGATTTACAGTTTTCGAAATATGATTTTTCAAATTTCGCCACTCACAGCAATTTTGGGCAATTTTCCTTGTTATTTTGCAAAGATTGTTCTGTAACTTTTTTCTACGTAGCTTTTGGTATATGCAATGTTACATTTAATATGAAGAAAAGTCAATTACCCTTAAAATGGTCTATTGCAGAAGGCAGTATGGCTATTTCTAAGCAAGATATGGTTTTTCAAACTTTTATACTTTTAATGATTTTTGATATATTTTACGATTATTTTTAAACCATTTTTAAATTTCTCATTATAACTTTTTTTATTGTATATTTAGATATATACATTGCTAAATACAAAAGAAAGCTTATTTTATTTATTTTAAAATGGTGTATTGTAAAAAATTCTAGGACTATTTTTAAACGAGATATGCTTTTTCAAAATGTGACATATACACATGCAATAGGTCCTCCCACTAAGTTGGAACCATATGGAAAACTTTTTTATTATCAACTTTATGAAGAAAATTTATTCTTTATAAAATGCTCTGCATAGTCTAATACCTAAGATTCAATCATCAGGTATAAAATTTTATCAATAGAATACGAGGTATGTTAAAAAATATGAATTTGGCTCAGGCGTAAAGTACCTTTATATTTCACAATATCGAAAAGTGTTATTAGGAAAAGTTATTTGGAATTAAAAATTACGTTACAATATGCAATCATACTTTTCTAATTGAAAAAATAAAATATTTTAAAATTTGTCTCAAATTACGGATAATCTTGGATATTCTACGGATATATTGTCTCAAATAGTCCTTAATTTTTTTTGCAATACCCCATTTTAAACTAAAGAAAATATGCTTTTTTTGTTTCACAATGTGTATACCTAAATGTACAAGAAAAATAGTCATAATGAGAAATTTAAAAAATAATCATAAACAATATAAAAAATCATTAAAAGTATAAAACCTTGAAAAACCATAACTTGCTTAAAAATAGTCATACAACCTTATACAATAGACCATTTTAAAGGTAATTGACTTCTCTTTCTACTAAATATACCACTATATATACCTAGAAATGCGTAGAAAAAAGTTACGGAACAATGTTTGCGAAATAATGGGGAAAATGGCTCAAAAATGTTGTGAGCGCCGAACTTTGAAAAATCATATTTCAGTAACTGCAAATTCTAGAGACTTTTACTAAAAGTCATTTTAAAGAGGAAGGATAAATGTTATTTTTCGCTGAAGCAATAGACCTGAAGCAATAGACCTATATCCCTGTGGAAAAAAGTTATGGGGCAAAAAACAAAATTGCTTTCTTTCGTGTTTTTTTCTTGCTTTTCTTGTGAGTATATTTTTGTAAAAGAAAATATTTTCGACTTTAAAATGTGATACTCTGATAGTAAATATAACCTGGAATTATTTTACTGTAGACTTGTTTGTACCAAAAGTGCATAGAACTCACCCTAATTCACCCTGTGCCTAGGGACTAATTCACCCCTTTCTCAAAAACACACCCACCTAAATGGTAGCACTCCACGGTTTTTTCAAATTTAGAGGTCCATTGACCATATGAGATAATAAAATCCCGTTAATGTTGTAGTTCCTTTTAGCTCTCTTATTTTGAACATAATCAATAGCCTGATATGTGTGATGATTTTTGTAAGTATATTGTTGTACAATAGACATCTTACTTTTTATTCGTGTTTTGTTTATTTGATGGGTAGCAGCACTACTTATATGTATATAGTGCTGCGTTAAATTACCCCATATGTCAGCAACATGATCCGTTGTCGTATTTTCTGAAAACGATCTGGTGTAGCAAATCTGGTGGCATTTTTTGGATTCAGCAGATCACACTACCTAGAAACAGTAAAAAAATTTCCGGCAGCAAACTGTGTGTTTACCAGTGTTATACATCTGCATTTTGCATCGTTGTGTTAACGCATTTAAGACAAAAAGAGCTTATTGCGTTCCAAATCCGTTTCGAAATCCGAATTGAGTGTCGCCCATCCGAAACTAACACCTCACACTTTTTATAAATTCGTGTATTGATGATTTTAAGAAAAGTTTTAAGGGCACGAGACATCAAGCTTAATATTCGATAGTCATGGAATTGTAAGAAATTGGGTTTCTTGGTAATCTTACGAATGTTAATTTTAGCCAGTCAGATGGTATTTTACATGTGTCGTGTACCTTATTGATTAGCTCTGATATAGTTGTTCCATTTTATTTTTTCCCATGTATCATGATTCATTTTCAAACAAATTAAATATCAAAACATAAAGCAATACGTACGTCGATGTGTATATACATTGTGTACACTATATAGGTACTATATACTACACACATCGACGTACGTTTCACTTTATGTTTTGGTTTAAATTATTTGAAAATGAATCATGACGCATGGGCAAAGATAAAATGGACCCATATCAAGGCTAGCTTCGTTGTCTGCATTACATTGATTCCATTTTTCTGAGCTTTTTCTGTATAAATAATTTCTTCTCCGAATATTTCTGAACCTTTTTCATTTATTAGATCATCCGTAAATGGTGGATCACAAAGTGCTCGTCGTCAAAAAGTGTCTAAATATATTCTTTCGATCTCTCCAGTTTGTCTTCTGTAAATATATTTATGTATTTCGTTATTTTTTAATATTTTATCTTGTTTTCTTCTGTTTCTACCTATCATTTCTTTTATATCTTTTAGACATCAAATATATCTTATTTCCTCTGAAGTTGTTCAATTTCTAGGCATTTTTTTTGCCATCCAGATTTCTTTAGGTTCTCTGCACTTTTTTTATTGATTCGTTTGTATTCTGTTAGGCTTGTTTTATGTTTTCGTCTTACGTTGATGAAATCCATGATATCTTGCGCTATCCCTTCTTGTTTTCTATTGTTTTTAGTGAGGTCGATGTCTTCTTCGTGTATAATTGTTATTTTCGTTGTTAGAGCAGTTCTATGAGTTCAAATCTATCTATCGTTTTTATTTTTTCTTAATCTTGATACATATTTCTTTTTTCCTTTCAATCTTAGTCCGTTGTAAGATGTCTATTTTGCTTGTCACTTTTTCTCCTTTAACTTTCAGAAATCTTTTTAGTCTAAAATCTATTTTCTGGGTTTTAATCCCCATTGAGGTTAGATCCAGGGTATGTTTTCGTAGATTTTATGTTCTTTTTGTTGTGGTCGAACAAAATAAAGTTATTTTGATTTCTAACAATTCTATCCTCTCTGTCTGCAGGTGATTTTCGAGTGTATAGTAACTGCCTTTTCGAATGCATAACTTCTGTTATTGATTTTTTTGCCTTCGGAAAAAAAATATCTATGCCAAATTTAAATAAAAATATTCGTTTAATATCATATAATACATAATATTAATTTAACTTTTCCTGAAATTTAGCTAATTATTCTGTGGATTCCTTGGGCTTATCCTTTGAGACTAACTCCTGCCTAGTCCTTACGCATACTGCAATTAAATCAAGCATATTAGTATTATCATATTGTATAGAAATAAATAATATCTACCTCTTTTGCTCTTTTCCCAACCAACTTGAACTCCATTTTTGGCATTCTCTTGCTTCAACCATGTAGTAAGAGGTTTAAAATATTCCAAAAGTCCACTAGCGTCCATGGTTCTTTGACCTGTCAAAGCTTCCATTGCATCCGGCCATGGTTTAGAAGCACCCATTTCAAGCATTTTTCTACAAGTACAGAGGTACAGTTAGTAAACAAGACTTTGTTCCAATGCAGCTATTTACCAATAATGAGCTGATTACAAAAGTATACCATTTAAAATTCCTGGCATTTTAGATAAACAATACATTAAACCCTGATAAAGAAATTAAAACTCATAAAAATTGGAAGAGGAGAATATATAAAACTTAGATGCTCTGCAATTCTCAGCTGAACTTTCAACTAAGAATCAAGTTCCCAAAATTACGCCAGTAAATGGGAGCAAGAATAGGGTATTATCTCCGAATTCTATCCTACTGCATGGATTTTAATGAAATTTTGGGCCTAGCCTCTACTTATCTCCTAATTCAAAGTCTACCCTATGCAGATGTGTGCTTTAATCTTGGGGGTGGTTCCCACCCCTACTTAGGGGTCGAAAATTTTTTGGTTAAAATTACCACGGAATTCGCTAGAAACCTAATTCTAAGCAAAAACTGTTCTATAATTTTTTTTGAAAACTCAATAATTTTTGAGATATTCGTGGTTGAAAATTGGCCATTTTCATTGAAACATAATACCTTTTCGAACGGTTTTTTGCGAATACATTAAAAACTATGCATTTAACTAAAAAAACTATATTAAACATTTTCTAGGTTACAAAAAAAACAAAGAGACACTTGCCTTCATAAATCTTTTAGTTATAATACAAAAAGAGATTTGGTAGGTGAAAATAGTTTGTTTTTTGGTACATTCTCAAATTGGTGTATTCGACTTGAAATAAGAGATAAACAGTCAATATTAGGTGTATAATGCTGCTAATACCTTTTATAGTACTTATAAAGGCCTTGAAAATGAGCTATATTAAATGTCCATTACATTAACACTAAGCGAGATATGCTGCAAACAAAATTGATAACTAATGTATTTTAAGAAAAAATGAGAAGTAAGTTTGACCCCCATCCACCAAAATGTAAATGCATCGTTTGCCTTTCACAATACCTTTTATTATAGTTAAATAGGGAGAAGTGTATTTTTGAAGTGTGTAAAATAAATAATTCCTAGCTGAGCGCTTTCGGCTTACAAAGCCATCTTCAGAGCTATGGTCAAAAGGTTCAAAATACCACTATGAAGAGAGATGGATCCCATGTATGATATAAAATACTTCTATTTCTTATGCAGTTTTTTATTTTATGGAAAAAAAACCTTGTCTGACTGTTAAAATGTTAAAACTATGTTTTTATTTTAGAGGTCAGAATGCAGATTCTGCATGTTGACACCGTAGACTTCAGATGGTAAGGTTTCTTGACCTTACCATGATCAAATATTCGTTATATGTAATATAATTTTTCGTGTGAAAGTCCTTTGTGCTTGTGATAGATGTTTTACCTTTTCTGACCTCTAAAATAAAAACATAGTTGAGATTTTTTTAACAGTCAGACAAGGTTTTTTCCATAAAATAAAAAACTGCATAAGAAATAGAAGTATTTTATATCATACATGGGATCCATCTCTCTTCATAGTGGTATTTTGAACCTTTTGACCATAGCTCTGAAGATGGCTTTGTAAGCCGAAAGCGCTCAGCTAGGAATTATTTATTTTACTCACTTCAAAAATACACTTCTCCCTATTTACCTGTTGTCATAAGTGTGTACAAAACTATTTCAGTCTTTACATTTTTATTATAGTGTTATTTCTATGTTCAAAAAGTTGGACGGGTTTAAAATGAATGGTTTTTGAAAAAAAAATAAAAATACAGAGCGCATTTTTAAATTTTCTTAAAAATCTTCCTTTTTCTCCATGTAACTTGATAATATAAGAAATACAGTAAAAAAAAATAGAAAGAAAATTTTTATCTGAAAGAGCCCTACATTTTTGTGTGGTATCTTTTTTTGTTTCTCTTATCTTTTTCGAGTTACATGGAGGAAAAGTAAGATTTTTAAGAAAATTTTAAAGTGCGCTCTATAATTTGATCTTATTTTTTTCAAAAAACATTCATTTTAATCCAGTCCAACTTTTTGAACATAGAAATAACACTATAATAAAAAGTATTGTAGAAGGAAAATGATGTATTTAAATTCTGATGGATGAGGGGTTAAAGATACTTCTCATTTCTTCTTAAAATCCATTAGTCATAAATTTTTTGCAGAATATCTCGCTTAGTTTGAATGTAATCGACATGTAGTGTTGCTAATTTTAAAGGTCTTTTCAAGCACTACAAAAGTTATTAGTATCATTACACACGTAAAACCGACAGTTTCTCTGTTATTTCAAGTTGAATAAAAAGATTTGAGCATGCAGCAAAAATACAAACTCTTCTTACCTACCATATTCCTCTTTGTATTTTAACTAGAAGATTTATGAAGCAACTAATCTCTTTGTTTTTTTATAACCTACAGATTTATTTTATATAGTTTTTTTGTTAGATGCATAGTTTTTAAGATATTCGCAAAAATCCGTCCGAAAAGGTGTCATTTTTCAATGAAAATGGCCAAGTTTCAACCACGAATAACTCAAAAAGTTTTCAAGTTTTTGAAAAATAGTTATAGAACAGTTTTTGCTTAAAATTGGGTTCTCTAGCCTCTTCCGTGGCTATTTTAACCAAAACATTTTTCACTTCCGAGAAGGGGTGGGAACCACCCCCAAGATAAAAGCGCACATTGGCATAGGGTAGACTTTGTTTCTTGAGCTATTACCCAGTGACTGTAAAAATATCAAGTAAATCGATGCAGTAGGATGGAATTGGAGCCAAATACCCTCATTGACTAAATATGGATGTAAACCCGGATCATAAAGGTTAATGTGATGAACAAATTAGAAGCCTTCGAGATGTGGTCATATCGTGAAATCATCAATATATGGGTTCAATGCATTGCAGACATAAAAGTCTTAAACAGAATAGGTAAAGGAGAAGTTTACTTAAAGAAGATGATATAAAAGAGAAAACAATATCTGGGGCATAGAATGATAGGTAGCAGATACTGGATACTGCAGTTAATACTCAACGGAAAGATGAAGGGAAAAATAAGAATTAGTAGGAAAAAATATTCGTGGCTCCGAAACCTTCGGCAATGCACTGGCTTATCAGTAGATGAATTTTGTCACATGCCGCACAAGAACGAGAACAATATCGTCAAATTTTCACGGAAGCTACCCATGCCTAAATTTTGGGCAGGGTACTCAAAGAAGAAAAACAAAAGTACAGATTAAATTAAAGCATATCTTAAAAATTGAAAACTACTTGTATGCAAAGGATGTACAGATGCAGAATTACATCCACGGGGAGAAGAGAAAATCATGCCTCTTCTTGTGTAGTGTTTACTTACTTAAGAGCGTTACCAGCATCAGTATTCTGATAAATATCACATTCATGTAAAGGTTTTTTAGGATTATTTGGCTCATATTCTCCTGCTTTTTCGCACACAGCTTTATGGAACTGGAACTGAACGACGAAGCTTATGAAGTACCTGCAAATAAATAAAAGTTAAAAAATCACAATTTCAAAAAAAAGTTCTCAATAATGATGGAGTCCTTCAATTTTTTATCGTACCTACCTGAGATATGGAACGTCTGCAACTACGTGGTACTTTGCAGCTGGATCAAAATCTTCTTCAGACCGATCAACTGGAGGTTCAAGTCCTTGGTACTTTTCCCTTAGTTCCCACCACTTACAGTTGTAGTTTTCAGGAGTAGTTTTTCCTGCAAAGATATCCCATCGCCACAAGTCGATCAAGTATCCGAATGGCAAGAATGCGATTTTTTCTAAACCAATCTAAAACGATAAAATGAATTAAGAGTCAAAATATTTAGTTGTTATATATAAAAAAACAGTTAATATATAAATAACTCCTATTCAATGTATATGGAGAATCCATCTTTTTGAAGAAGCATTACAATCTGAAAGTGAAGGAATAATAATTAACGGAAGAATAATTAACAACAAAAGATATGCAGATGACACCGTGATTATGGAAAGCTCTGCCAAACAACTCCAACTACTACTAAACAAAACAAATAGTTTTTATGAAAAATATGGACAAAGTTATGTGATTATGGAAAGCTCTGCCAAACAACTCCAACTACTACTAAACAAAACAAATAGTTTTTGTGAAAAATATGGACAAAGACTTAATTTATGATAACTAAGAAAATTAATATACAAACAAACATACATTAGGAAAATGTACCGATGGAAATGGTTGATAAATACAAATACCTTGGAACCTGTAAATAAAACGATGATGATCAAACAATAGAAATAAGGGCCAGGATAGAAATAGCAAGAAATGCGTTTGTAAAAATAAAAAATATTTTCTGCAAGAAAGATCTTAGATTAGAACTGAGAAAAAGAGTTAGTGTTAATAACTTAGTGCGCGGACGCTACGTTGCTACACCGGCTGTCGGATGACAACGAAGGCGTAGCCCGCTATGCTCTAGTGGAGATGGGGGGGGGGGTTCGTTGAGACTTCTCTTTCAAACTTAATATAGATGTTAACTGGGCGCCAGGCAGATTTGCCCCACGGCCCACGCCTAAAGTAGACTGCAACTCCAAACCTACCAAATTTTTGCAGTACCAATCATGTGGTGTATGGAACAAATGAAATTAGACGATACCTCACGTAAAAATTATCTATTAATAATAAATAAATAAAAAAAAAAACAATAAATTAAGTCTGTAAATAAATATGAAATAATTAATAATAGAATCTTCTTCTTTAGGTGCCGTGTCTGTATTCAGACGTCGGCCGTCATCATGTTTACAATTTCCTGAATTCTCTCTCTATCGGCTGCTGCGCGAAATAATTCTTCTACTTGCAGCCACACCATTGTCTAATATTACGCAGCCATGAAAGTTTCTTTCGACCAATCCATCTCTTTCCCTCCACTTTTCCTTGTATTATAAGGCGAAGCAGATGGTATTTAGGTCCTCTAATTATATGGCCGAAGTATTCTGTTTTTCTCCTCTTTATGATGCTTATGAGCAGACGTTCCGAATTCATCATTTGAAGAACATCTTCATTGGAAGTGTGCGAAACCCACGATATCTTTAGGATTCGTCGATAGCACCACAATTCGAATGCTTCTATTTTGTTTAGCATTGTGGTTTTTAACGTCCATGTCTCACAACCATACAATAGGATAGACCACACATAACATTTCAGCACCTTCTTTCGAATATTCATCGACAGGTTTCTATTACATAAAACTGGTTTCCAGGTCATAAAAGCCTTCCGTGATATTTCGATCCTAGTTATTATCTCTTCATCAGAGTCACAATTTACATTTAACCAGCTGCCAAGGTACTTGAAATGATTTACCCGTTCTAACTCCTCTCCATCAAGAGAAAGCTGACCTTGATCTATATTAATCTTTTCAACTGCCATCCAGTAGTGTCTAAAGATCTTGTAAATTTTCAGCAAGAATGGCTGTATCGTCAGCGTATCTAATATTGTTGATTACTTCTCCGCCTAGCCTTACTCCCTCTTGTCTCTCATTCAAAGCCTCCCTAAAGATTTCTTCAGAGTACAGATTAAAAAGGGTGGGTGATAAAACACAACCTTGTCGTACTCCACGTTTTATCGGCAGTTTTTCAGTACGACTGTCTCCAATTTGGATAGAGGCTACTTGATTGTAATATAAGTATTTCAGCAGTCTTATATCGTAGTGGTCAAGTCCTGCTGCCTGCAGGCAATCGAAAAGTGTATCATGTTGTACTCGGTCGAATGCCTTCTCGAAGTCGATGAAACAAACATAAACGTTCTTTCGGAATTCACAACTTTTTTGTAATAGAACGCGCATACAAAATAGTGCTTCTCTAGTTCCTAGACCATTTCTAAATCCAAATTGCTTATTACCCATTCTAGTTTCGCACAGAAGGAATACTCGGTTTTGTATAATACGTAAAAGTATCTTAAGTGTGTGACTCATCAAACTGATTAGTCTAAAATCGCTGCATTTGGTGGGCCTGCTTTTCTTTGGTAATGTTATAAACAGTGACTCCAACCAATCATCTGGTATTTTTCCTTCGTTGTAAATTTTGTTAAAGAAAGTAGTCAAGTAGGTAATGTTTTCCTCATCCAAAAGTTTAAGTAGCTCAACAGGGATTTGATCTGGTCCAGGTGCTTTATTGTTTTTGGCTTGTTGTATTGCTTTTATGACTTCTGACTTCAGTATACTGGGACCTCTGTCTAATTGGTTGTCACAGGTAGTATTTGGAGCATTTTCTCGAGAAGCATCGTCAAAAAGGTCACTGATGTGTCTCTCCCATTCTTTGCACTGTTGTTCGTGATCACAAATTTTTCCGTCTGCGGTTTTAAGTACGTGAGCATTTTTCTGTTTTCTAATTCCGGAGGTATATTTAAGTTTCTTGTGGAGGTTGAAACTGTCATGCTTTTTTTGGAATAATAGAATAAACTGAACAAATATAACAATATTGAACAACCACAACGATAACCTACCAAGTAACTAGTTGCGACGAAGCAAATATGGCCTCTAGCCCTCAAAATTAACCAAAAATTATAAGCGTCGCGTGAGCTCAGGCGGAACCGCTGTAAAACACAAACCAGTATAACAAACCGAAAACGCACTAGGTACTACTCACAAGTAAACTAAAATTAATAAAGCTTGATGAACATAAACGCATAAAAAAATAAATTAATAAAAATCCTTATCTTAAATCTGTGGTGAGGTATCCAGCGATGTATCCAATAAGAAGAGTAACCAGTAACGAATTAACTACGTGATCAAACAATTGCGAACACAACGAAACTAAAAATTGCAAGAAGAAATTGAAAGTAAATGGAGACCCTTTGGCCAGAAGGGTTTTCAAGGGGGTACATATACAAAGAAAACTCTTCTACTTCCCACAGAGTATTTCCACCAATAACTAGGTACTATCTACCCCTATCTACTTTGTGGTTAAAGGCCTAATAACTCATGGCTTTTCCTTCAGAATGGCTTCAAGGAATCATCACGGCATCTTTTTAAAATTGTGACTTGGAGATAGGTCCCGTATCATACGGTGTGAACTTGACAACTACAGACAATGTACCTACAGCAACACTACGATATGCCCGAGTTCAATTTAGCATAAGTTCAGGCCGATTTCCCCAATGAGGGTGTCTATAAAAGCCCAATTGCCTGAAAACTTATGTTCCACACCAGCACAACAATTTTAGAATTTACGACTGTCAAGGTGACGCACCGTAACGTATCCATGACAACCCTTGCCAAATTTAAAGTCTGCTATCTATTCGATTATTTATTTGAGAAAATAGGAGAAATGTGAGAAACCTAATGAAAGAGTGGAATAATCTTATTAATGAAAATAATATATAGATGGTCGAATTTTTAAAACGTAACACTGAGATGCTATTGTCCTTTTCATGAGCATTTTTCAGTGCGTAACAAATGATAGGAAAAAGGGTAAGTCCGTGATAATACACATTTATGACATTTATTCTAACATGACATTTTAGTTAAATCTGACAGTTGTCACATTTTATTTTAAATTTGGAATAAAAACAAATCAAATATATTTCTTGCATTTATAAAATAGTATTTTCTTTGATTTGTATTGTCTTATAAATTATACAGTTTATATTTGTAATATTATTATCTAATTTAAAAAAAATTATTTTTTTTATTAGGGTGCCATCTATCGACAACTAGAATAATCACCGAACTAGAATAATTACCAAAGTAATCACCGACGTGCCTTTTTTTCTGTCATATACAATTTAATGCGTTAGATAGAAATCGAAAAACTGTGACGCACTGAAAGATGACCATAAGAAAAAGAATATATGTTTTTGATACTGCAATACGGACTTGAAAGCTGGGCATTGAAGCAAGAGAACATAAATAAGCTACAGTCATTTGACATATAACGTTACAGAAGGATATTTATAATAACATGAACACAGGAGAAAACGAACACGGAAGCATTGCGAGAAATGGGCAAAGAATATGAAATAATTAACACAATAAAAATAAGAATGTTACAATATCTGGGACACGTAATGAGGGGACAGCGATATGTAAATCTAAGACTAATAATACAGGGAAAGATAAGAGAAGGAAGTAGTATAGGAAGAAGGAGAGGGTCATAGTTGAAAATTTTAAGGGACTGGTTTAAATCAGTCCCATAGAACTCTTCACAGCAGCGCTAGATCGATTAAAGATAGTTATGATGATATCTGATATCCAATCTTCGATTAGCAGGCATCACAGAAGAAAAAGAAAAACTAACCTTGTATAAGTTGTTGAGAAGCTGTTCATTGTTATCAGCTTTGGATGTTATTAGTCCAATTTTCCGCAAATGTTTGGTGGAACTGAATGATAAAGAAATCAGGTCTCCAACAGCTTCGTGGAATCCTACAAAATAAAAATTAGAAACTGTCCAAACACATTTGGCGTTTTGCATAAATACCATCATTAGCTCCAGTCCGGTATGGAGTAGGCTGATTGCGGTACTGTAAAAAGTACTCTATGTGTCCCATTTCGTGGTGAGCTGTGTTCATATCCTCATAATTAACGTCAGTACACATTTTGATCCTAAAATATCAAAATTTAGAGTTAGAATAAATAATTGGTACAATAACTATTGTAGAAAATAATGACTAAAATACGAGCTACAAAAGAAACATACTTAGAAAATTAATGTTTGGAAATTGAAAAGAGAAAACGTGCTGCATCTAATATACAGGGTGTCCCGAAAAGATTGGTCATAAATTATACCACAGATTCTGGGGTCAAAAATAGGTTGATTGAACCTCACTTACCTATATACAATAGTGCACACAAAAAAAGTTACAGCCCTTTGAAGTTACAAAATGAAAATCGATTTTTTTTCATATATCGAAAACTCTGAGAGATTTTTTATTGAAAATTGACATGT
Source organism: Diabrotica virgifera virgifera (assembly GCF_917563875.1). NCBI lineage: Eukaryota > Metazoa > Arthropoda > Insecta > Coleoptera > Chrysomelidae > Diabrotica > Diabrotica virgifera. The sequence continues at coordinate 284,634,424 of NC_065443.1, read as the reverse complement.
GGCATTTTTACGACAGCAATATCTTACAAAAAAAATTAAGTAAAATTTGTGCACCCCATACAAATTTTATGGGGGTTTTGTTCCCTTAAACCCCCCCAAACTTTTGTGCACGTTCCAATTACATTATTATTATGGCACTATTAGTTAAACATATTATTTTTAAAACTTTTTTGCCTCTTAGTACTTTTTCGATAAGCCAGTGTTTATCGAGATATTTTGAATATTTGTCGAATCCACCACATATTTGTATATGGTTAAGTACGGTTATAGAGACCTGTTAATAATCTGAAAATTTATTTATAATTTACATTTTTAGGTATATTTTGAAAAAGAAGCTACATCTCGATAAAAGGTGACTTATGAACAAAAGACTCAGAGACAAAAGTTTTAAAAACACTGTGTTTAACTAATGGTACCACAATAATAGTTTAATTGGAACGTACACAAACATTAGGGGGGTTTAAAGGAACAAAACCCCCATAAAATTTTTACGTAAATATATTGAAAAAGAAGCCGCATCTCAATAAAAACTGGCTTATCGAAAAAATACTAAGAGGCGAAAAAGTTTTAAAAACGTTGTGTTTAACTAATGGTACCACAATAATGAATTAATTGGAACGTACACAAAAGTTTGGGGGGGTTTAAGGGAACAAAATCCCCATAAATTTTTTATGGGGTGGACAAATTTCACTATAATTTTGTTTTAAGATGTTCCTGATATAAAAATTATACATATCCATTTTCAATAAAAAATCTCTAATAGTTTTCGATATATTGAAAAAAATCGATTTTCATTTTGTAACTTCAAAGGGCTGTAACTTTTTTTGTGAGCATATTTGTACTAAGGTAAGTTAGGTTCAATCGAACTATTTTTAACCCCAGAATGTGTGGTATAATTTATGACCATTCTTTTCGGGACACCCTGTATATCCTACATATAAAAATATAAGAAGTGACGTCAGTACAAAAACATACAAATAATATCGTTGATAGATACGGTAAACTGCACTTGAGAGCAAAAATAATCGACTCACTTGCTGAATTGTACACGTTAGAAGTCTCGAATTTCCTAAACCTGTTGTCCGATTCGAGTGATTTTTTTAGTATGTTACAGCCTTATTCTTTAAGAAAATCGATGTAATATTATTATTTCTAGACAGGTAAAGGTCATTTTATACCGAGTGTAACAATTATAGGGTGTTTTTTTTCTTAAACGTACCTAACTTTTTTATTATCCAACATAAGCAAATGAGTCAAAAAAGAAAATGTTAATAAAGCCTAAGCCTACAATTGAATTTTAATTTAAATATTTTTTATATGCTAGAATACTCCACAGGGTGTTCCGAACTTTAAAAAAAAACACAGTATAATTGTAACACCCGGTATAAAATGACCTTCACCTGTATAGCAACAATAATATTACATCAATTTTCTTGAATAATAAGGCTATAACATACTAAAAAATCCCTCAAATCGGACAACAGGTTTAGGAAATTCCATGTGTACAATTATTCAGCAAGTGAGTCGATTATTTTGATGTCAAGTGTAGATTAATATCACTGATTTGGATAAAATAGACAGATGATTAGTAAGAGGAACTCTTTAATGATGAAAGGCCCAATCTTGAAATTAAAACATTGGTGTCAGAACCTAACATAGCTATGGACGAAGTTGACAATAAATTTTTAAGAGAAAGACGAAAAGCCGTAGATACAAAGTTTACTAGTTTTATACAATTAGTATAATTGAAATAAAAATAATAAACAATATTTTAAATCCAAGACTTTTCGTCAAGAAACTGCTTTCTGGCTGCATCCTGTATCTCCGGTTTTTACAATATATAAGCACAAGAGACGACGAATATAGAAGAAAGCAAATAAAGGACACTTTGGCCACATATTTACCTTCTTTTCGTCTAGGAAAAGGACCGAAAGACAGTTTCAGGTACTCAAATGTGAGTAAAGATGAAAAAGGAAAAGCAGTTTTAGTCTTTATTTGATTCAGAGTTGGACCACCATCTCCATATAGCTATTTCAGCATCTATGCATCCTCAGTGAAGCTATGCAGTCACAACTCTAAAACAAATAATACCAAACAGGGTTGTTGATATTTGTTTCAGAGTCGTGACTACACAGCTTCACTGAGGATACATAGATGCTGAAATAGCTATATGGGGATGGTGGTCCAACTCTGAATCAAATAAAAACAAAAACTGCCTTTATCTATCTTTATCAATTTTTAAAAGTATAGACTGGTGCTCATGTATGGGTGTGAGCTCACCTACTCTGACCAAAGCAATTAAAAAAAACTTAGATGTTTTGAGAGAAAAATCCTTAGAAGAATCTTTGGACCTTATCACGACCCTAATACCATCCAATACCGAATGAGAACAAATGCTGAGGTCAAGCAGATGTATAAGGCGAGCGACGTAGTCCAAGAAATTAAATCTCAACGTCTAAGACGGCCATGTTCATAGACTTCTTAATAACCGCCTTGCCAAGTTAACCTGGTAGGAAGCCCGCACAGGAACAAGGTCTTAAGGACGCTCACGAGTGCGACGGAGAGACAATATATGGTCAGATCTAAGAACAATGGGGCTACCCACTGACTCAACTATCATGGACGGCCGTTCGAGATGCAAGCGAGTTCTGCAGTCAGCCAAGACCCACCCTGGGTTGAAGGTCGTACTAGAAGAAGAAGAAGAATGCATACATGTTCACGAATGATGAACCTTTAAATAGAATATAATTTAAAGATTTAAGACATACACAATTTACGTTGCTATCAATAGAAAAAATGAGTTAACACGTAAAAAATACTTCAAAATTAGTCACCTGAAGTCCTTTCCATCGTAGAAGTCCCAGGCTGAGGCATGACAAACGATTTCCCTATCCTTCGGCTTCTCTATGATTGATCTCTGCCAGAACAGATCGGGCATAGCTGTTAAATTGATGGACTTGAAAAAACTTTCGGCCGTTTCAAATATCTTCTTCGCTGTGAAGTTCTAAAAAAATGAAATATCTTGTTTAGGCTTTAAACAAATTGTTCAATTGTATATTAATACAGATATTTTCTCAGATAGACTACAAAACTCGAATTTTATAAGTTTCACTGGAATTCCTTCTGGACCACACGCTTTTTATTTTTTAGTGATTTTATCATTCTCTCAACGAATTCGTCATTTAGTTCAACCATTTGACCATTTAAATTGTAGTGCTTAGGTGATGTATTTATATGCCCCTGTCTATTTTCTTGAAGTTCTTCTTTGTAATGGGTTTTCCATTTCTTTAAATCTATAATTTGAAGGTTTCTATTATTTCTGTTATCACTTCTTAGATTTCGGATGAACTTCCAAGTATCTGAGCATCTGCTTCCACCAAAATGGCATTCCACTTCCTCACATCTCTGTTCCCAGGTATCGTTCTCATTTTTTGTTAATTTTTTTTTTAGATTTGTTTAATTTGGTTAATTCTGCATGGTACTGGGTTGTATCATAATATGTATGTCCCTGTACGTGGTATCCATATGGAAAACTTTTTTATTAATAATTTTACGAAAAAAAGTTATTCTTTATAAAAAGTTCTGCATAGTCTAAAACCCAAGATTCAACCATCAGATATCAAATTTTCTGAATGTTATACGAGGTATGTCAAAAAAAGTTTGAATTTCACTCAAGAGTAAAGTAGCTTTATTTTTCACAATATTCAAAATTGCTGTTATGAAAAGTTGTTTGGAATTAAAAACTATATTTTAATATGCAATTACATCTTTCTAATTGAAAATTTTTTTTCTTAAATTATGGATAACTAACATTATTTTCAGTTATTTCAATTCTGATAACTCTTTTATTATTAATTTTACGAAAAAAAGTGATTATTAATAAAAGTTCTGGATGGTCTGAAACCTAAACTACAACTACCTTATATGGGCCATTCCACGAACATACGCCTGTTTTGGATTACTTCGACAACGAATATTTTACTGTGCAACATAAGAAGTACGAAAGTAAATGGCGCTAATAATTATTCCAATAAACAACAATGTAATTTGCACTTTACTTTCGTTCTTCTTATTTTGCACAGTAAAATATTCGTTGTCGAAGAAACCCAAAACAGGTGTATGTTCGTGGAATAGGGTATATAAAATTTTACCAATTTTATACGAGGTATGTCAAAAAAGCTAAATTTATATCAAAAGTAAAGTACCTTTATAGTTCAGAATATTTCAATTAGAAGGATGTAATTACATATTGGAACATAGTTTTTAATTCTAAATAACTTATCTTAATAACAATTTTCGATATTGTGAAAAATAAACGTATTTTACTCTTGAGCGAAATTCATATTTTTTGACATACCTCGTATAAAATGAATAAAATTTGACATAAGATGGTTGTATTTTAGGTTTTAGACCATGCAAAACTTTTTATTGAGAATCACTTTTTTTCGTAAAATTATTAATAAAAGAGTTATCTGAATTGAAATAACTGAAAATAATGCTAGTTATCCATAATTTTTCAAAAAAAAAAAAAATTCAAGTAGAAGGATGTAATTGCATACTGGAATATAGTTTTTAATTCCAAACAACTTTTCATAATATCAATTTTCAATATTGTGAAAAATAAAGCTACTTTACTCTTGAGTGATATTCAAACTTTCTGACATACCTCGTATAATATTCAAAAAATTTGATATTTGATGAGTAAATCTTAGGTTTTGGACCATGCAGAGCTTTTTATGAAGAATAACTTTTTTCTTAAAATTAATAATAAAAAAAGTTTTCCATATGGATACAACTTACAGGGACATGCTGTATGTCTGGTGATTTCAATCATTTATGATACTTTTGTTGTTTTATTTGTTTCTGTTGTTCAACATGTTTGTATTTTTCCTGGTATTTATTATCTCCTCCATACGTAATACTTCACTGGCTGCTTCCTTAATCGCAAATGTTATTTTGTTGTATATTGTACTGGTGCTACATGCCGGGTCAATTTGATCAAGTTTTTGGTCCAGTCTGCTCTATCATAAGGACCTGGTATTGTCGTCATATAGCCCACTTAGTTTAAATTTTTACTCTTTGATTATTTCTTTATTATTCTCTTTCGATATTTCATTTGTTCCATGGTTGAAGGAAATTTGGGCTCGAGATATTCGTATATAATGATCAGATCCACATTCTACACCTCTGTATACCCTTGTGTCTTGGATTTTCCATTCTGATTATTGTTTTATTATCATTATCATCATCATCATCATCATCATCATCATCATCATGGCATTCACACTCCTAGCGGGATGATTGCCGCCCTCTTTGGGCTCGTCTGATTCATTTGTCGCAATGAATTAATGCGCATTAACATTTTGTTTTACAATTGGTTGTGTGACTTGGCATTTTCTACAATTTTTCTCCATTCGTTCCTGTTTTGCTTGTGGTTGCCCATTCTCTAACTCCGATCTTCTTCAGGCCCTCGGCTATTTGGTTCTCTTATCTGGATTTGGGTCTTTCTCGTGGTCTGCCTGATACCGGTTTCCATTTGGTAATTTTCTTGATAACATCCATCTGAGACTGTGTGCCTTGATAAATCTGACGATGTCTTCTCCTTTCAGAAGTTCTTTTACATCGTGGTTCATAAGTTTTCTAAATTCATTATTACCTAAGTTTAGTCGACCTGCTATCCTCAGATTTTTTTTCTCTCTAGGTTCCTCAATCTTTCTTCCTCTTTCTATGTCAGACACATTACTTCAACACCATAATATGTGGTTACCGGTCTAATTGCTGTTCTGTAAATTTTAAGTTTAGTATTCTGAGTAAGTTGTTGTATTTCCAGTAGGTTCTGTTTCCTGCCTGAATTCTTTCATTAATTACGATGCTTCTATCATTAGTTCCATTAACTGAGACCCCAAGATATCTAAAGTGTTCTACCTTTTCAAACTTATATTCACCAATATTTAAACCTGTCATATTAATTGGATTTTTTCTCGAGCATAGTAGGTATTTTGTTTTGTTTTGATATATTTCTAAGCCTCTTTTGGGTGCTTCCTTACATAACTTCGTAAATTCTTCCTTTAAGTGTTTAGGTTTCTACTAATTAATGCTATGTCGTCAGCATACGCCACAAGTTACGACTTCGATGTTATAGTTGTACTTTTTATTTCTGTAGCTCTTATCTCTTATTGTTCCTTTTATGGCGACATTAAATAATAATGTTGATAGAGAAGAGAGTCGCCTTGTCGTACTTCACTTGCTATTTCTATATTTTTGGTGATTCTGTTATCTGTTATTATTGCTGCAGTCGATCCTTCCATTGTCATTTTCGTAAGCTTTATTAGTTTCATTGGTATTTCTAGGTTTTTCATGTCTTTTATTCGAAAGGGTCTTGTTATGCAGTCAAAGGCTTGCTTGAAATCTATGAAAAGGATGTGTAAGTCGATATCATATTCGTAAAATTTCTCAATTGACTTTGTGACTATGTGTACTGCGTCTATTGTTGACCTTCCCTTACTAAATCCGTGCTGATAGTCTTCTATTTTAGTTTCAATGTATTTGAGAGTCTTTGTCCGATTAATGATGTCAATATTTTGTAGCAGCTGTTTAACAGTGTTACTCCTCTATAGTTGAGGCATATTGTGATGTCCCCTTTCTTTAGAATCGGAAATATCCATCCAGTTTTCCATTCTTCGGGCATTCTTTCTTCTTCCCAGATCCTTATTATTAGGTCGTATGTTTTCCGCTGTAGTTCTTCTCCGCCTCGTTTTATAAGCTCGTTTGAGATTTCATCTGGGCCTGCTGCTTTCTTTTGTTTTAGGTTTCTTATCACACGTAAAAAGTCCTCATATGACGGTTTTTCGATTTCGATTTCATCATCAAGGTATGTTTCTTCTGTATATTCGAGATAACTTTCTCTCGCCTTAAATAACTCTTCGTAGTATTTCTCCCATATTTTGGCATCAATCATAACTGTTGATTTCTTCTTGTTTTGTGATTTTATATATATAAAACTTTACATTATTCTTGCTATTTATACTTCCCACTCTTCATTAACTTCATCAATCCACATCTTTATTTTGTTTGTACAGCATTTGTCTGAGTCTTTCTTTTTTCTCCTGTACTCTTCCAAATTTCCTTCCCTACCTGTTTTCAGCTATTTCTTTTGAGCTAGATTTTTTCCCTGGTTGCTGTTTCGCAGACTTCAGCGTACCATTTTTCTTGACTTTTTATTTCTTTGCATCCTGTATTGTTTTATTATAATATAGTCTATAATCGATCGATAATAGTTATTGTGAGTTTATAATTCCGTCCTTTAATTTTCATTTATTGCGGTTATCGGTAGTATGACTCAGGGATTAAAAACTTAAATAAGGTCTGCATATTCTGACCTAATTCCGTTTGTACTATACCTGTTTCAACATTTCTGCAGTTATATCATAATCAACAACATCTGGATATGGTAATGTGAAGCTTGCAATATTGTTCCATGTTTGTGCCCACATATTTCCTAAAAATTAAAAAAGCAATATCAAACTACAAAACAATTCATTAAAAGCTTATTTTTAATAACAAAATAAAAATTTTCAGTGTGATCAATAAAAAATGAATTAAATATGTACAGGAGTGTAGCAAAACACTACATTTTATGTACGACTTTAAATTTTTAATGATTATGAAGACATTTTACCTAACAAATGAGCAGGAATAGGTCCTTTCTCCGGGACAACATCTCCGTATTTTTGTCTTAGCTTGAACCTCACATAGGCGTGAAGTTCTAGGTATAAAGGCTTCACTTGCTCCCATAAAGCTTGTACTTGGTCTTTGAAAGTATCGTCTTCGTAGTTTAAGAGCCACAGTTCTGCATTATCAGTAAAGTTGTTTAATTTAGCTGCCTGGTTAGATAGGGTCACGTAGGGAATATAATCTGCTTTGCACTTGCTAAGGGCCTTTCTCCATTCTACCCATACGTGTTTTAGTTCCTTTTCATCTCTCGAGTTTGCCAAAATAGCTGTCAATTCTAAAACAAATATGTTATAAGCTTTAAAAATAAATAAAACGTAGAAAAATATTTTTAATTATTAGGGAGTTTAGTCAAGGGAAATCAGAAAATAGTATGTATAGAGTGAAAAAAGTATTTAATATTATAAAATGGCTGTTGATATTTATTGCTGATATTGTCAGTTTGTTGATTTTTTTTATTGCCAGTATTTACGTTTGAAAATAGTTATTTCCAGAACCAAAACAAGGATAAAACAAATTGGAAAAGACTCTGAAAGTAAAAAAGAAAGAAGTGATCTCAGGAAAATCTCCCATGCCCCAGATTCCGAATGCCGATCATAAAATCCTTATTTGGTCCCAAAATTTTACAATCAACTATTTTCAATGGGAAATAAGCCACAATTTTACCAAAGAAATGATTTTATTAACGTTTCGACGTCCAAGTCGGGTGTCGTTACAAAATACAAAATAATACTAGATTAAACAAAAATGTTGTTGTTTAGCAAAAAATTCTTCTAATAATAATTTATTTAATCTGACTCATTCATATCGGCAATTCAGACATATATTATACCAATATTGCCAATATTGATGAGTTGCGTTCCTGGGACGACTTTACTAAAAGATGGTTCATTCGATTACATGAAATCAACCTCAACTCAAAAAACATTTTGTTTTTTATTAGCGTCGAAACGTTAAAAAAATCATTTTTTTGGTAAAATTGTGGCTTATTTTCCATTGAAAATAGTTTATTATAAAAATGCCACAAGAAGATAGCTTCAGAACAACAAAATTTTACGTGGTAAACTGTATTTAAAAAAAATACTGAAGTAAATGATATACACCAGACTTATATCCTTACTCCAAATATAAAGAGGGAGTTGCATTACAGCTGATACGAATTCTCAAATAGCTTTTTGTAACTTTATATCCTTATTATAACTTATTATGCAAAGCAAAATTTGAAGAAATCGAAATGTTGGAAAAATGAAGAATATCCTGTCTTAAAAACTTGAGGGAATGGTTTGAATGCAGTATTACAGAACAATTTAGAGGGGCGATCAACAGGGTCCACGTAATCATGATGATTCCCAACCTTTGATAGAAGATGGAAATTGAAGAAAAAGAAAAGGCTCATAAAACATAAAAATATATAAATGGATTTAAAACAATAAGGAATCCTCTACTAATCACTAAATACTGCCATCTTCTACCTCTTGCTAATATGGCTTACCAGAACTCCACGAAGGAGTAGCCTGGCGAGGAAGTTCTTATCTGACTGAACATAACAGTGTTACACTTGTATGGGTTCCAGACCTTTGGGGAATATATGGCAATGAAAGAGCTGATGAATTTTCATATCAGCTTTTTTGTAGCTGGAATATTGTATGCGCCACTCATTTTTACGGCGTTTAGCGATTTTTTATTCTTGTAAAGAAATAAACATAAAGAAAACAAATACCATGGTTAGCTATAAGAACCGTGCCTCGGAGAGTACGTTAAGCCGTCGGTCCCCCTGGGTTAGTGTGTACATCGACACTGGTTACTTGAAACAGGGTTAAAGATATAAATGGCGCCGGAACAATCCGAAACTATCTCCCCGGCAAAAATGCCATACTATATTATTAATATTAGCTGTAAGAAGGGCAAAGTCATTAAAAAAGATTCAGATAAAAAATGAAGATATTGAACCAGTGGACAAAATGAAATATTTTAGGAGTCTGGATTACGGAAGATCTAAATCCAAAATCAGAAATTCGATAAAGAATAGAGCAATAAGTGCTGCCTTTTTGAGGATAAGGAAATTTCTAAGTAACCAAAGACTCCACTCTGCAAATCCGATATCGGATGGTAAAATGTTATATCCACTCTCTTCTTTTTTATGGGGTCGAATACTGAACTGTTAATGTTAACTTATTGAGAAAGCTAGAAGCTTTTGAGATGTGGCTTTTTAGGAGAATTTTGAAAATACCATACTAGTCCAGGGTAATAAGGTTTTTTCCATGACACTCGAGCAGCCAGGGTACTGAAGCGTTTTTTCGACAGGTAATACCTATAAGAGCAAATTGTAACTATTTCCTGCGTAGGATCTGGCGGCCATTTTTATTTATAAACAATTAAGTGTCAAAAAATGGTATTTTTCATTTTTTTTTTCAAATCAATGGAAAACAAAGAAACGTATGGTTTTTTTAGTACAAATATCTTCGAGATTATGGAAAAAGCTTTAAAATGACGTATGTATTACAAAGTTTGATATACTCATTTATTGTTAGTATAATTGCGAAAAAAGGTCGGAATTGCAAAAAAAAATATTTTCGCAATAACTGTTGTAACAATCAGTGTACAGCTTTGAAATTTTTGTCAAACAGGGGTTGTTTGGTGCTTAATATGTGATAAAAATTTCAAAGCGATTCATTCCATTGTTTAAATTTTATTCAAATTGTTTTTCACAGAGAGCATTTTTTTCAATAACATAAGTCAGAAGAAAATGACGTTAGAACCATTCCATAGGTGTAAAATGGAAGAGCATGATCTATATTTTCAACTTGGTTTAAAAAAGTGAATAAAAAATTAATTTACTAGTAATAAATAATTATGCAAAAGTATCGTAAATCTTTCCTTATAAACTTTTTATTTTGTTATACAGGGTGTCCCAAAAGTAGTGGAACGGTCGAATATTTCGCGAACTAAACATCGGATCGAAAAACTGAAAAATACGTGTTCAATCATTTTCAAAAATCTATCCAATGACACCAAACACCAACCCCACTACACCCCCTGGAGGTGGGGTAGAGGGTAACTTTAAAATCTCAAATGGAAACCCCTAGTTTTTCTTGCAGATTTGGATTCGTTACGTAAAAGTAAGCAACTTTTATTCAAGACATTTTTTCGAACTGTGGATAGATGGCGCTATAATTGAGAAAAACGATTTATCCTGATACCATAGGTAAATTATAGAAACGGTCTAATATCTCGAGAAATACACTTCCAAATGAGAAACCAAAAAAAAGGTTTTTAATACTTTTCAAAAACCTATCGAATAACACTAAACATGACCCTCCAACCCACCCCCTGAAGGTGGGGTGGGGGGTAACTTTAAAATCTTAAATAGCAACCCCGACTTTTTATTAGAGATTCGGATTCGTCATGAAAAATTAAGTAACATTTATTCGAGACATTTTTTAGAATTGTTGATAGATGGCGCTTTAATTGGAAAATTACGATTTATTAGCGCCATCTATCAGCAATTTTAAAAAATGTTTCAAATAAATGTTGCTTAATTTTTCATGACGAATTCGAATCCGCAATAAAAAGTGGGGGTTGCTATGTAAGATTTTAAATTTACCCCCCACCCCGTCTCCAAGGGGTGGGTTAGAGGGTCATTTTTGGTGTTTATCGATAGGTTTTCGAAAAATATTAAAAACCTGTTTTTTGGTTTCTTATTTAGAAGTGTATTTCTCGAGATATTAGACCATTTCTATAATTTACATATGGTATCAGGATAAATCGTTTTTCCCAATTATAGCGCCATCTATCCACGGTTCGAAAAAATGTCTTGAATAAAAGTTGCTTACTTTTACGTAACGAATCCAAATCTGCAAGAAAAACTAGGGGTTTCTATTTGAGATTTTAAAGTTAGCCCCCACCCCACCTCCAGGGGGTGTAGTGGGGGTTGGTGTTTGGTGTCATTGGATAGATTTTTGAAAATGATTGAACACGAATTTTTCAGTTTTTCGATCCGATGTTTAGTTCGCGAAATATTCGACCGTTCCACTACTTTTGGGACACCCTATATAAGAAATTATACATATTTATTACATTTTTTTATCAATTATGATATAGATGACATTACTTGGTAGTTGTGCACTTAAAACATGGTAAAAAAGTTAATTTTTTTTGGAATTGCATAATTATTTATTACTAATAAATGCATTTTTATTTACTTTTTGAAACCATGTTGAAAATGTAGCTCATGCTCTTTCATTTGACACCTGTGGAATAGTTCTAAGGTCATTTTTTTCTGACTTACGTTATTGCAAAAAAAATGCTCTCTGGGATAAAAAATGTCAATAAAATTTAAACACTTGAATGAATCGCTTTGAAATTTTTGTCACATATTAAGCACCAAAGAACCCTCATTTGACAAAAATTTCAAAGCAGTACACTAATTTTTATAACAGTTATTGGGAAAATATTTTTCTTTGCAATTCCGATCTTTTTTCAGTGTGATCAAACCAAATTTTGACCACCATTAAAAGGCGAGACAGCATATTTGGGGAACATAATTAGAAATGATAAGTACGAGTGGTTGCAACTGGTTATGAAGGGTATTATCGAAGGAAAAGGGGTCCTATAACCTTCATTAGTGGAGTCGGCACTAGCAGAAGAAAAAGATATTGGTAGAGAAATTTCAGAATAACTAATTCTTACCAGGTTCTAAAGCTAGATCACAGTTGGTTTTGTTATTATAATCACAAATTTTTGCCTTGGCGTACACAGATTCCATGTCGCTAATATGTTTCTTCAAAGCCTTAAATTCTGCTTCTGGTAAGGCTGCGCTTCCAATAACTGAGTAAGACTTAAACTGCCTCCTCAGATCAGTAGAAGAGAAGCGTTTCCAATCGAACTGCTTCACTTGCTCCCAGGTTTCTTTATCTTGTTGGGCGACTTCCGCAGATACATTTAACTAAAAAAACAGTGGAATATACTAAAAATTTGGTTATTACATATATACAAAAAGATATTAGGTTTGTTCTAGCAAAGAGTCAAAATAGTCAGAAACCGTCAGCAAACAGTTGGTCAGTGAGAGAATATATTACAGTCACCAGTGCTATCCTTTCTACTCGCGCTGGTCGACTATTCGCTGATGGTTTCAAACCGTTTGAAACTGATGCTAGAACAAACCTACTATTTATAGATGGAAAAAACCTAGATTTTATAAGAAAAAATCCAAATAGTTCAAAAAAGTAGAAAATTAGCATGATATACTAGATCTATTAGATAAATTAATTAAAAATAACATTAAGACGTTACTTAGACTTACACTAATTTCAAGATTATAATCGGTAATGTTAGAAGCATAATTCCATTCAGCTATCGTTGCCTTATTGAGATTTTCCTCATTCTTTTTATTAGTCACTCTTATAAAATTATAAGCAGTTGCTTCTTCTTCTTCTATATTTGGATCCTTGCCACTGGCGGCAAGAACAAAATACAGAATTATGGCTATCACAGCCACCATGGTTACTCTGAAACAAAAAAAAGATTGTCAGGATTTTCTGCATTAACTCAGCATTTATATAGTTTCTAAAGAGAAAGAAAAAATTATTATTAATAAATATAGCCATTACTATAAATGACGCGAATATAAAAGGTGGGCCAAAAAAAAACAGTCCACCTCGATATTTGGCAGTAGTTATTAGATTTTAAGGAAATGCCGAAACAGGTCGATTTTTATTTTTAAATTACAATTTTTTGATATATATTTCATACTAGTGACGTCATCCATCTGGTACCAACTTCTCTGATAATAACCTCCTTCTTATTCTTCATGTGCCGTCTTCTATCGAAGGTTGGCGACCATCAAACGATCGGTTTCTCTGTTTTGAGCCGCATGTATTATGTTCGCAGCTTCTGGTATTTGAAACCATTCTCTCAAGTTTCTCAGCCAGGATTTCTTCTTTCTGCCCAAACCTCTTCTACCTTCAATCTTGCCTTCGACGATAAGCTGTAGCAGACTGTACTTATCATTACGGAACACGTGGCCCAGGTATGACGCTTTCCTACTTTTAACAGTTGTTAACAATTCCACCTCTTTGCCAATTCGTCTCAATACCTCTGTGTTGGTCACTCTGTCTGTCCAAGGTATTCTCAGTATGCGTCGATACAGCCACATTTCTAGAGCCGCTAACTTCTTTATAGTTGCTGCTGTTAACGTCCACTCTTCTACTCCGTAAAGTAGCGTAGAGAGTACGTAGCATTTCGTGGCGCGCCATCGGAGGTTAACGCTTAGGTTGCGGTTGCTTAAGAGCTTTCTCATTTTTATGAATTTGGATCTTGCTATTTCAATTCGGATCCTAATCTCTACGTCTGGGTCCCACTTATCATTTACTGTATATCCCAGATATTTAAATCGGTGTACTCTTTCAATACGTTCGGCTTCAATATTCAGGTCGATATGTTGAATGTTCTTCTACTGATCACCATACATTTAGTTTTCTTTCTATTGATCTTCAGTCCAAATCGGTTGCCAGTTGTATTTACTCTATTTAGCATCATCTGTAAATCTTCGATGTTATCGGCCAGTATAACAGTATCATCTGCATATCGAAAATGACGATATTGAAAATGGTACGCCATTAATCTTGATGCCCTCATTGTACTCTTCCAGTGCCTCTAGAAATATTTGTTCCGTGTACAGGTTGAAAAGCAGTTGCGAAAGAATACAGCCCTGTCTAACCCCTCTAGAAATGGTTATGTTTTCACTCACCATATCGATACATTTTTGGCAAAGTAACGTAAGTGACATTTTTGGCGAAAATCATGTTTTTCCATTAAACTAACGCTATTAGTGTTTAGAAGGTACTGTCAAAGTGTAGTAAGCCTAGAATTACTTTAAACCTTTTTTTTAAACTATTTTAAAAACGTATGTCCAGAATTTTTTTAATCATACCCGCAAAAGAAACGTAACTTTAGCACTATTTCCATAATAATAACGTAAGCAAACGTCGTTTACCGCCATAATAACGTAAGTACCGGTCGGTTTCTGTTACTTACGTCAGATTTTCGCAGTCAGTGTTTGGCTTACGACAGTGACAGATTTATGCTACAATCAACTAAATGATTGATTTTAGGTGAGTTATAACGAAAAACATGTTTTTGTAGTTATATTTCAAAAAACTCGAAAACCTTAACTAACATTATGAACCTGTAAAACTCCTTTTCATATTTAATTTTGTTTATTTATTACAAATTATTTTGACATAGCCTGAGAAAAAACTTGGTTGAATTGTTTGTTAAAAAATCTTTGTAAATTTTGATATGAAAATGTAAAATGTTTGTGAAAAAATAAGTTAAAAATTGTAAAATTATCAATTTCAACTCTTGTATCAAGAAAACGGTTAGAAATAAAGAAAGATTGCTTGCATGTTTCTATTCTGATTTGCATAGAATAGTGCAGTCACTGAAGGTTTTAACCTTCGATTTCGTTAAACCTTCATCGATTTTCATGAAAATTGGTGAGTAATTAGAAAATACCTCACGGAATAAAGGTGACAGGATGCAAACTTGCGCTTTTATCCTGGGGGTGGACCCCTTCTCGGGGGTGAAAATTATTTTATTAAAAACAATACCATAAGTCGATAGAGGGACAAATTCTAAGCCAAATTTGATATATAACGTTATTAAAATAAATTTGCTTTTTGAGTTATTAAATATCAAATATTTTATTTTTTCATAAAAAAATGCCCGTTTTAAAGTTATTTTTCACGTATAACTCAAAAACTATAAGCTTTTACAAAATAGTTATTATTGACGAAATTATCAATCGTTAATATTGACGAAATCAAGATAATAAAAAAAATAAATACACCCCTTACTTAAAGAACTAAACTAATGTTAATTCAAAGTGAGTGATGGGTAATTGAGTGTATATTATTTTCGACGAATACTCAAATCTAAGTATTCAAGCTTAAATAACGAGAAAACGATGCACTTTATCGAATATACCTGTTAAGCACTTGTCAAGGTACTTCAGAATATCTATCAAATGAGCTGGAGAAGAAGTTAATAGCTTCAAAATTAAGCAAGTTATGATGAAAATAAGAGAACTCTTTCGAATTTTTTAGGAAAAAGTGAAAAATAAAACATATCCCATTTTCACAAAAATTAAACATGTATAGTAATCCTTACAAGAATTTCTTTATATTAGTATAAGTAATTATTCCAACAAGTTTAACCGGTTTAGAATGCATATTTTTGAAAATAAAAACTGAAATTTAAAAAAATCAGATTTTTTAAAATAATCGTAAGTTTTATTTTCTTTTGATAATAACTCTAAAAATACTCAATATATGTAAACAATGATATATAACTAAATTTTAGTTTTTTCCGTGTCAAATATTTTACCTTTTTTACTTAATTAATTGTTGTAACGTTATTTTGTGTTTCTTATAATAAACGATTGTTTGTAATTCTTTCCAAATTACTTTGAGTGCTACAATTTCCCGCTAAAGTAACGTATGTGTGTGCTTACGTTACATTTTTTATCAAGACTCAAGATTTTAGAACCCGTAAAATAACTTAAGTATCAATTAACCGCTAAAACTATACAAAAACTTTAAAAAATATTTTTCTTTATTAAACTGTAGACCTCAAAAAACACCCTGGTAAATTTTGTATAATTTAAATAAGCTTAACCAGGTTGAATTAAAAACATGGTTTTTCTACAAAAACGTTTTTGGTGACTTACGTTACTATGCCAAAAAGGTATCGATATGTCCATTCTTTATGTGGGCTGTGTGATTCCAATATAGATTTTTTATAATCTGGATGTCCTTAGTGATGTCCTGAAAGATGTAATAGTTCTATGAGTTTGTCATGCTTGGTAGTATCGAATGCTTTCTCATAATCGATAAAACAGGCGTAAACATCTTTCTGTTGATCCAGGCATTTTTGAATCAAGACTTGTATTGCAAATAGGGGCTCGCGAGTTCCAAAACCGCATCTAAAACCGAACTGTGTTTTATTTATGCTGTGTTCTAATTTTGCTCGTATTCTGGAATGGATAATACGCAAGAATACTTTAAGGGTTGTGACTCATTAAACTTATAAGGCGATATTGGCTACACGTCTTAGAATTGGATTTCTTGGGAAGGGGCACAAATATAGATTTCAACCAGTCCGATGGAATTTGACCAGTATCGTATATCTTATTACACAGTTCCAATACTACATTCATGTTGTTCTCGTTAAAAACTTTTAAAAATTCGACTGGTATTTCATCGCATCCTGTTGCTTTCCCACCTTTGGTTTGATCTATAGCTTTTATCACCTCACTCTTCAATATTTTTGGTCCATTCAGATCAAGAGTGTTCGTAGAAATATGACGATAATCCGTAAACAAATCTTTTATGTAAATTGCCCAAGTATGTAACTGTTCTCCTTTATCTACAATAAGTTTGTTGTTCTCGTCTATTAACTTAACAAACTGTTTTTTCTTGTAAGTATAAGTAACAAGCTCCAAGGCTTTTAAAAATTATAAGCCATGCGGGTGCCAAGATGATCAGAAGATGAGGGAATTTTAACATTTGTAATTCACGTCCCATCTGCTCAGCGTAGTAAAGCTCCAACGAGAAGGTTTCCTACGTACTCCAAAAAAAGTAAATAAATTAAACATTAACCCGGCACCTGCCACGTGGCTTTGCAAGGCATCAACTGCCACGTGGGGTGCTCACAGCACCCCTTAAAAATTTTCTGTGATCTACTTGCTTATAAACAAAATAATGTGTTGAGTTACACAAGAATATAAAAAAAACATGTTTTATTAACTTATTAGCTACTAATATATTGTAAAAGTTCAAAAATAAAATTAAACAGGTGTTATAAGCAAATTAGCAAGTACCAACCCATAATAAATGAAGTGATGTAAAATATCTAAGAAAATTAAAATTTGTTGAGTATAGAGAATATACTAATAATTTAGATCAGTTATTACAATAAAAAAATGTAAATCTGTTTATCAAAAACATAAAAAAATTTTACTGCCAGATGATCACACCCCAATTCGAATTTAGAGCTACAATTTCAGAATGACACTAAATAACCACTTCAAACACAAACAGATCTATGCTATATAATATTATTGAAAGCTACTATGACGCACAGGACGGTTAACAAATTTGAAATACCAAATATTTGATGAAAATATGTTATGGGGTGCTGGTAGCACCCCACGTGGCAGGTGCCGGGTTAAAAATGTATAAACATTTTTAATTTCATGGCAACCCGAAAATGCAGCAGTATTATATTCTATGTAGTTCAATCAGAGAGTCCAGGAAGAGTCTATACCGGTATCGGGGCTCTTTTGCCCTTCATCAGTAGACACATATCCTCTTCTCTCTGATTGAACTAGGATACTTCGACGCGTGCCGTCCCGCATTGCAACAACGGCACGCGTGCATTTGCAATTTGTTGTTTATTTCCAAACAAATATGTAAGTAATAAAAAAAGATCTTTACCTTTTAGATAAAAATAACATATTTGACGATAACACGAATAGTACATTCTTTGACGGTTTTTGCTGTAAATCTTAAAGAACCGCTTAGATTGACATGAAATTTGCCATCCGCATAGCTAACATATCAAAGAAAAAAAGTGATATTGTGCCGATATGTGCTTTTGCCCTGGGGGTGAGTTTCACCTCATTTTGGGGGTGAAAATTATACGTCCAAAATAAGTCCGGAATTCGATAAACTGACTAATTTTAGGCAACTTTTGTTCTATAGAGTTTTTTACCAAGTCAATACTTTTCGAATTATTTGCGAGTGAACATGTTCATTTTTCAACAAAACAAACACGATTTTAGACACATTTTTACGCAAATAATTCAAAAACTAAGTATTTTATCGAAAAAAACACTCTTAGCAAAAGTATAGCCCGTAATAAAGTAAAAAAATGGTGTATGCATGAAGTCTCTAAACATAGTAGAAGCAGAGTTAAAGCTAAAGAAAAATAGGTTCATATTCGCCAAATTCCAAATAGAATATTTCAACGTGAAATAAACGAAAAATGAAGAAAATTTCGGAGAAAACTCGTTATAACTTTTTTAAAGAGTTTAAAAAGCTTTATTTATGTTTTATTAAAAAAAGATCCTAGCATGAAATTTAAGCAAGTTACGCTCAAAATGAAAATACAGTTGGTCCCTTTTGTTTTGGCAAAAAAGAAATCGGGAAAATCACACCCTAATTAGCAACTTAAATAAAATTAATCGTTACCGCTTCACAGGTTGCTTTATTTATGTTGTGTCTATACGATCTGTAACTTTCGTAGATTCAACGTGCTTATTTTTGAAAAAAAAAAATGGTATTAAATTATAATTTTAAAAAAAGTTTATTTTGAAAAAACGGTTTTTTTTAAAATAACTTAAAAATTATTAGAGGTACAAAAAATCTCAAACAATAAAAAAAGTCGGCTTTGCTTTTCTGAATATTTTGTATTTTCTGTTTTTTTGTAATACAAAGATTGGTTAAGATTTGGTGTTTCTAAATTTGCATACACTTGTGATTACTGACTCGTTGAAGCCCTTTCAACTACAGCCCTTTCAAAAATAGTAACTTTGAACCGATGAAACTTACAGATCGTATAACTAATACATGCACCAGTAAAGCAACGTGTGAAAAGATAACGAATAAGTTCATTTGAGATGCTAATTAGGGGGTGATTTTCTCGATTTCCTTACCAACAAGAAAGGGACCAACTTTATTTTGAGAGTAACTTGTTTAATTTTAATGCTAGAAATTTTCTTACAATACAAAAATAAAGATTTTTTTAAACAATTTAAAAAAAGTTGTAATGAGTTTTCCCCAATAGTGCTTCATTTTTTGGCTATTTCACTTTAAAATATTCGATTTGGAATTTGACGAATATGAACCTATTTTCATTAGCTCTAAGTCTGCTTCTACAAGGTCTTAATATCCAATACATACACCATTTTTTTCACTTTTTTATAGGCTATATTTTTGATAGGTGTGTTTTTTTCGACAAAATACTTACTTTTTGAGTTATTTGCAAAAAATCATCTAAAAACGTGGTTATTTTGTTGAAAAATGAACATATGCACTCGCAAATAACTCGAAAAGTATTGACTCGGTGAAAAAACTCTATGGAACAAAAGTTGTTTAGAATTAGTTAGTTTATCGAATTCCGCACTTATTTTGGACGTATATTTTTTCACCCCCGAGAAGGGGTGAAACTCATCCCCAGGGCAAAAGCACACATCGGCACAATATCACTTTTTTTCTTTGACTTGTTAGCTATGTGTATGCCAAATTTCATGTTAATCCAAGCGGTTATATAAAATTTAGATGTTTTGAAATATTTTACCGTTAAAGAACGTACTAGAACTTCTATCTAGAAAATCACTATCTTTTTCGGTCACTATGGATATACACTTCTATCTATGATAGTCAAAATATTATTGTAAATTAGAAGTTTCGTGAAGATAAAAACCTCGAAATTCTCAATTAAAAACGTATTGCCAATTATCGTGATAATTAACATGAATCGAGTTTGGGTTAATAATTTAATAGTATTTTAATCACAACAGTGGTGTTGAAATTTATATAATAATAAACAATATTGCTTAACTCGTTATATAGTGTGTGCATCTTCACTCTCTCGCTTGATAGATATATTCTCGATTTTAATAATTGAATTCTCAAAATTACTTGAATGAAGGACTCAAATTTAAATAATCTCAGTCTTTAATTTATTTGATGATTTTGTAAACACTCATACCTTTTTATCCAAATATCTAGTAAAACATCTGATCAGTCAGCGAAACAAAAAAGTTTATTATAGAAGGATGATAAATCTAACAGAACGCAGAAAAAAGGGAAGATTTGTGAAAATACAATACAGAATTTTGCATATTGCCCAATAATAAACCGGGATAAAAACTTAAAAGAAGAGAAGAAGAAGAAAGATAAATCTAGCAGGACACAGAAATAAGGAAAGATGTGTGAAAATACAATACAGAAGCTATTGCGTTGCGTAATAATAGAGCAGGTGTGGGAGCACGCCAAATAGAATTCTATTTTGCTGACGTCACAAAATAGAATTTCATAATGGGAGAATCGACGGTTGATAGGCAACGTGACGTCACTAAAATAGAATTCTATTTGGCGTGCTCCCATAGCAGGATGAAAACTTGAAAGCATTAAAAACACATCTAACAGAAGGAATAAAAATATTCATAAGCTCCGTAACTCAAAAGGTAAAAGGCATGCCACGACTAACAATGATATACCAAATATTCCTATAGTGACAATCAACTCTCAAAAGATATATCAGAAATAATATCATCAGACATTGAAATGACAATAAGAGAAATGATAAACTATATCTAGATTCAAGTTCTATGTTCATGCATTCAAAAATGTAACAATTATTTCATCACAGTCATAATCACGCATAAAATGGGAAACATCACAGATCTTAAAAACTACCTACAGTAGGAGAAATGAAAGAATACCCATGAACGAACATATAAAACACGCTGTATTTTCCTGTCACTGTGTCACACAAAAAATTGGCCAGTGCAAGTATATGTAATAATTATTATTACATGTACTTGCGCTGAGAAATTTTCTTTGTGACACAGTGACAGGAAAATACAGCGTGTTTTATATGTTCGTTCATGGGTATTCTTTCATTTTTCCGACTGTACATATCATTCTTCTTTCCAACTTTCAAGTCAGAAAACAGAAAAGTTTAGTACCATAGATCATCTCCTCACTACGTAAATATTGATAGAGAAGGCAAACGAATACAATCTAGATTTATGTTTGGCTTTTGTGTAGATACTATAAAAAAAGCATTTGATAGGGTCGAGATATGGGCGATAGAGAGAGCTATAAATAACAGCAGAATAGAATCTAGGTACAGGCAACTCTTACACAACATATAAAACAGCAAACATAAGTCGAATCCGTAGAGGCGTAAGACAAGGAGATGTAATATCACCAAATCTCTTCACCTTAGCTCTGGAAGACGTCTTTTGCAATGGAAAGACATGGGTATCAACATAAACGGAAAGAAATTCAATCACCTCAGATATTGCGATGATGTTCTTATTACAACCAACCAAGAAGAACTCGCCACAATGCTGACTCAACTATAACGAGCATCAGAGAATATATGCAGATAAAAAAGAACATGAGTAAAACAAAATCATGACAGAATAATTATAAACATAAATATAATAAAACTAAATATTGAGTTTGTTGACGAATATATAATATAGGTACCTGGGTCAAATAATCAAAGCTAATAAAGAGAACCAAACAATTTAAGTACAAAAAAAAGAATCAGATTAGCGTGGGCAGCGTTTGGAAAGTTAAAATGCATACCAAAAAGCACAAAGATACAACAGTACCTAAAAACCGGTTCATTTGATCAGTGCATCCTTCCTGTTCTGACGTATGGCTCAGAAACATGGACATTTACAAAGGCTAACATAAACAAGATATAAATAACTCAAATGGAAAAATCCATGTTGAAAATAAAACGGCAAGACAGAAAATCAAACAAAAGAGGAAGACCTCAGTTAATATGGAAGGACGATATTGTAAAAACTGCAGAAACTCACTGGAAAAGAGCAGCCAAGGACAGAGAGATATGGAAAGATTTGGGGAAGGTCTATCTCCAAAGTTTTATAGAAATGAGCTAAAGGAGAATGGTACGAACGACCACACGGCGTGCGAAAAATTGCAACTTTCGGAAACAAAATGCGTGCGGGAAAGTGGCTGTTTTAGCACGGCAGTAGAAAAGTTAATTTTCCAAAAAGAAGAACTATAGTATATAGCTATATTCTTTTATTTTTGAAGTTATACTTCTTTACCGGCGATATGAGGGTGAATTTTTATATGTTAAAACCTATGATCCCGGCGCATGCGCATTATAACTTTGTTCTGATTGGATGTTCAAATGACATGTCAAAAATTATTCAATATGGCGGCTGTGGCACAGCTGTAGTTAGATTATTTATAGTTGTTGCGTGTTAAAATTTGTGTGAAAAGAAACAACAAACAAAAGTTAGTTAATAGTTATACTGCTTTTTTAAATAGTTTTCATATACCTATATTTTTGGATTTTTGGACTATTTTGGACAAGGAAAACTCATTCTAATTTGGTAAGTAGTTTTTATTATAATCATATTGTAATAATACATTTGGATTAGGTTGAAATACAGTAGAGCGTCGATTATCCGAACTAATTGGGGGACAAAGGTGTCCGGAAAACCGATTTGTTCGGATAATCGAACTACAATATATTGATACATATTTATAGTCATAAATATTTATCCACAAGTGAATAAAAGCCATATTTATATACCTACATATTTATTTATATCTTGATAATGACAACTAGCAACTAAACAAAAAAGTGTAGTCTTTGCAACAACATAATTATTTTTGGATACAATATTGAAGAAAATTGAAGATATTTTAAGCGTCAATTACTAACGCTTGCTCGCATAATCGACGCTCTACTGTACATTTATTTACTCAAGAATGGGGATTTTAGAGGGAAAGCCCAAATTAGGTCCGATTTTTATTTTTAAATTATGATTTTTTGGCGTAGATTTATTTATCTAGTAGGTATGTAATGCTTTGATTTACATACTTAATTTGATTACCAACAAAAGTTTTACCAATCTTCATCTAATATATTGTTTTCTTATTGTTTTGTTATATTTTAATATTTTCTTCCACAAAATTTAAACTACATAATTTAATTATATTCAAAACAACTGTCAAAACAGTAAAACGTTCAGTTACCCTATTTTTCCACATGACAAATAATGTGGAATTGGACGAGTGAGTCTAGGCTTCGATTACGAATCAAAGCGCCCAGAAATTCACGGGTTCGATTTCCGATGCAAGTTTTTATTTTTTTATTTTTTTATGCATTTTATGATTGTAAGTATATTTGTTATATAATTTTTTTTTCAGAAAATGCGTATTTAAAATTTTTGCCAACAATTATTATCGTTCAGAAATCATTTTTTCTTTGTGGCATTTTTCAATGTGTTTGTGTGCGTTTTATTCTTTTATTTTTTAAAATTTTTGGTATTGTCTTAAAAATCACATAAAATGTAGTAGAAGTATAACTTCTTACGTGCGTACAAAGTACACACACATTCATTTTTTTAAAGCTGTGTGTCCCCACGGTACACGTACAGACGGTATGCAGAGGCGCATCTCTCTCGCTGGTGTGACGTCACGCGCGAGGAGAATGTTTTGTAAATGCAAATCATTTTAGGAGAGACGTTCCTGTTTTATCGAATTTAAAATGATAGCGTCTGACTTTTGATTAAAAATGATTATAAGAGAAAATAGTTTTATTGACTATTATTATTCCTAGGGATTTAAAATTTGTCCATCTAAACGTTGTTCATTAAAAATGTATTTGAAAATTATTTTCGAGGAAATACGTCCAAAAATAATAAGCCTTGATTATTAATTCAAGAATACTATAAATACTTTTTTGCAGTATTGTCTTAATAACCTGATGAAATGTTTTCTCTTTTAAATTGCCAGGTAATTAAAAAATATTTTCAAGAAAAGAAAACATTGATGTTATAAATAATACTATTAGTTATATCGTCCTACCAAAAAAAGGAAACAAAGAATGCAGACATTTTATAGAATAATTTATTGCAAGAGAACAAAAAAAATAAAATACTATTATATTTTACAATTGGTTAATTTTGACATTTTCTTCTCTAGGCTCCTTTAGCTCCTTTGAGCATTTTTAAACTAATTTTTCTATTTAACTCTCGTAGCCTAATATCACTTCGAGTTTTAGCGAAGTAAAGGACAACTTCGTAAGGCACTGATGTAGTTGTTATTTGTGACATTGTTTTATCAGCTAATTTGTGAAAAATGTTCTCCTCTTTAGACAAAGAGTTACCCCATGCATCTTATGGAACTCCGTCTGCAGCTTCAGAGCCACTTCCCACAAATCATCATTTGGTTGTAAAAGAGAACCTCTAGAGACAGCTTGTATCCAGTCAGGGGCTCTATTCATGTCTCTATTAATGTTGAAATTAATAATTGTTCATCACATGTTGGAAGCTGTGACTCCTCAGTAATCGTCTCTATGTTCTTTTTATGTGCTAATGTACAACTTGAAATACTGGATAATTTTATAATATCTTCCACCTCTTCTCTACGTCTTCTTTTTGTAATTTTTAGTGTTCTTTCCTCAGATTTTCGCTTTAGGTCAGTATTTGATGAGCCTCCAGGTAAGTTTAGAGTAGGTACTGAACCTTGTAGAGATTCATCAGCCTTTAAATGACGAGCATTCTTTGGAGAGTAATTCAAATATTCAAAAGCCTTTGTTTCAAAGGAATTTCATGTTTTTCTTCAAAATGTATTGAGCAAATCGTTATTGAAAAAAAGTTAAAGTTACTTATACATAAAATAGATTATTATAGATATAAATATTTATTTAATACAGCTCATTTTTGATATCTTCTTATTACTTATTTTTGATATTATATCAATTTTTTATAAATATGCATTTTAGAATTAATTCCAAACTTAACATTTTTTAAATTAATTTTATCTTCTCTGCGACAAGCGATTATCCATTGTTTCGACAAATTATCTGTCTTTGGAACGCTGAAGTATTTTATTTTCGTACCTTTTGTACTTTGATTACAGTTTCAAAGTACCGTTTCAAATTTACATTGTAAATTTATGCCAGACCCACACGATACAAAAAAACAATACAAATAATAAATTTAATAAAAAAAACCTATACAGAAGTAAAAACTTCAAATTGTATTTTGGTATAAAATCGTTTATTTAAAAACTATCTAAAAGTCATCCACATATTGCAAAACGTTTTCGTTCTGAACAGAACATCTTCAGTGCATTCCGCAAAGTAGTTGTAACTAGCACACCAATGAAGGTGGTAACTTCCTAATATACGGCTTACATTATAAATTTTAATGAAATATTGTGACTACTAGTCGATGTTAAAAGATTAAATTATGTATGTGCCTAAAGAGCAACATGCTTCCCTGCTCGAAAAAACTAGGTACTTGCCATTTCAATTATCACAGATCAACTCACTGAAACGATTTTATACCAAAATACAATTTCAAGTTTTTACTTCTGTATAGGTTTTTTTAAACTATGGTATACAGCCAACTATTGGGATTTTCCCATTGATTTTAATAAATTGAATATTAATACGTTCAATAATGTCTAATAATTAAAAGTAACAAAATATATTCTCCGCTCCGTAAAACTATTAGGTGTAAAGAATTTCACAAATGGATGTAAAAATGTATCTGCAAGCCTGCAAGTCAGGTGGCAAGTGTGTGGGTTCCTCGAAGCTGACGTCGTGCGCGAAACTCACGGAATTACGCGCCAAAATCGGCATACCGTCTGTACGTGTACCGTGTGTGTCCCCAAGATTATAAATGCATTTTGTGGTCTAATTTAAAGACAATAAAATATTTTATCATACTTGTTTAACGCAAAAAAAACAATTTTCTGTGGTTTCGTTGACCTTATACTTACACATCGGCTCTTAATCGGTTCACTAAACCGTTAAACGATATAAAAATTATTAAAAAATCAATAAACTGAAAAACTAATAGCGACAGAACCTGATTCGTAGTAATTTATTGTAGTATTTTAAAAAAATATGACCTTGTCTTTCAAAACCATAAAAAAGAACAGTTAATTTGGAATAATTTAAAGGTTAATGATTTTCTGAAAACATAACAAAATGACCAAAAAGGAATAGTTTATTTGACGAAAAATACTAAACCATTTTGTTAAATTCTTGTTGAGGGGTTAACAGTTAGTTGTTTGAAGTTAACATTTCAAGCACATTTTTGTGATTTTCTTTAAAATAATGGTACAATTATTTTATTTTTAAATTAAATAAGCATATTAAGTGTAATTCAAAAAGTGTTAAAAAAAATGTTCATGGAAAAATACTGAAAAATATGTCAACAGTGGCAAGTTTTTAGACACCTCAAAAAAAATGGATTTTGCGGTGGACCGCAGAACTCGTCACTGGATTATGTGAAATAAAAAATTCAAGAAGATTTTTTTAGCTTATGAATTTCTCGAGGTAACGCTGTTGAGCTTTTTTATTTTTAATGATTTTTGAGTTCTTGGTATCACTCGGAGTCAAACAAACAAAATTCTTTGTAACACATGGGTGAAAATCAACGTATTTATTATTTCTAAACAAAAAATAAGCACAAAAACAATTATGTCGACAGCCTTACCTCCCGAAAGGTTTAAAGAAAATCGGTGCAAAATTTTAGGCGGGTTGGTCGAGTAGATTTTGAGTTACAATATCCACCACCTTTGAAAAAACAATTATGAGAAAAACTTCTTTAAAGTTTTGACAACTTCGTCTTCGTCTTCTTATTTTGATCCTCAGTTTTACTTCGGAAAGGAGTATTTTGAATATTGAGTAAATATTTATCATTCCTTAATTCAAAAAGCGGTTTTTTCAGTATATGATAATTCCCACAGACACCTAGGGATGGGAAAAACCTACCGGTTTTAACCTAAAACCGGTTTTTTTACTTCGCAATATCCAGTTTTACCGGTTGTTTTTTGTCTCGGTTATAACCGGTTTTTTCTTTTTAAAGTAAAAACCGGTTATTAGGTTTTTCCGGTGATTAGGATTAGGTTAGGTATTACTTTGGATCCCACTCATAATTATTATTCTCAAGTAATTATTCCAAACAAAACCATAATTCAAATTTTATTTTATAAATACAGAAGCAAACTGAAAGTGCAAACTCACATCAGCCAGAAACAATTAAGTTTTATTATAATATTTCTTTGAAAAGGTATTTGTAATCATAATATTTACATAAGAAGTGATCTGGTTGAAGTAGAAGCAAACATCATCTATTTTTCACACTTGACTCTTGACATTGAAAGTGGGTGAATCACTTTTTGTGATTACCAAAAGTAATGTTCTGACTATGAATCTCGAATTACCGCTTACGACTACGAATCTCCAAGGATTTCCCTACGTTTTCAAAACGATACACCCATACAGGAAGTATTAAATGAGTTAAAATGTACCTGTTAAACAAATATACAAACGTGTTAAAAGTAATACATGATAAATTTTTTTTTGATGGTAGTAAAAATAAAAGATAAATTGCATTATCCAATTTATTTTTAAGTAAAATATTTATGTTGATATTATTTTTTTTAAATCCCATTTGAAAGAGTCTGGGAAGTTTTTTATAAGTTGAAATGGTTGGGGAATTTTTGGGTTTGGGAGGAGAGGAAAATTGGTGGGTATTTTAGAGGATTATATTTTTAAATGTTAAATTAAATTTACATCATTAATTGAATACAGTAATTGCATATATTCTACTCTCATAAATTCAATGACGATAGAACCTGAATTATTTCAGCGCTCTCTGTTGAGCAGTAGTATAATAATTTTGGTTTGCTGTTCTCTACATCTGACTACTGAAATTCACAAATCTTTGAGATTCACACAAATCAAATTTCATTTCGATCCAAGTAATCAAGTAATTCCCATGACGACAAGTTATACTTTAGGAGTGCCTAAATAAACATAGTTAACATTGTAACCTATTGTATCAAAAAAACCGAAAACCGGTTTTTGGAAAAACCGGTTTTTTGGTCGGTTATAACCGCCAGGTTAAACCGTAAGCAAAAAAAAAACGGTTTTGTCAAAAACCGCCATCCCTACAGACACCCCAGCTTTTCATGTAGCATGAAATAAATGATACATTTACTTCATACTACATGAAAAGCGCGAAAATACATAATGGTATCATTATGCGCTTATTTCATTGTTTTACCCTCCCTATACCTCTAAGGTTACAAAGGTCAAGATCGGGTAAGTAGAGAGGAAGGATTATGGTCTTAAAACTTAAATAACAGATTAATATGTACTTGATAAAGCTACGATAAAGTAAATGTACATACGTAGTAGTATCATCAAGCATGAAGGAAAATACAGAAACATGTAGGTCTTTAAAAATAACCGCAAGAAAAGAAAACAACAATCAATTGTTTTCAGAGATATTTTTTAACTTTTACGTATTTTTTACACACGTAAATTTTAGGTCGTTACACGATAATCACAAATTATATATAAATAAAAGTGTTAATAATTTAAATATTAAATCAATAGTTATCAATATCGATTAAGTATTGTTTTTTTTTTTAATATGAGTCTGTAAGTGAATGTTTATTATAAGATTATTGTATTGAAAAATATGTGTAGGTAAACACATGTTGTGAAGTCCTAATACAGAGATTAAGCAAAAGAAAAGTCAAGAAAGATGAAGAAGATATCTTCGAACTGAAAAAGATAAAATGGCTGCTCACTGAAACTTATTGTATATGTGGAGTAAATACTCAGATAATTTGTGAAGTTACGGAAGCAAGAAAGGCATTTTCTAAAAGGAAAGAAATTACGTTACCGAAAGAAGTGAAGAGATTATCTAGGGACGTACAGAAGGGACCTATGAAGATAAAATGGACCATTTATCTAAAAGTAAGAGGGAAGAAGAAAAATAAAGTATAGCGTTTTGGGTAACAGATAAAATTTATCAACTATTATAAAGGGATAAACACTAAATAGAAAATAAGAATGAGGGAGACACGTATGGTCTAAATACCAAGAGATAAATCACCAATTAGTAAAAGAAGTATCGGCCTACCGCGCAAAAAAGGAGTGAGAACCTTCCATAGAGGTATCTCTGGAAAGATTTTCTGTGATATTTGAATTGCCAGGAGATTCAAGATTGTGTGGCGATGGATTTACAAAAATCAATACTGATCCTGAGCTCCGCTCCCATGTCGGAACTTCCGCCAGAGACATAAATAGGCTCCGTTCAAGACACCCGCCTCTAAAAACAGCAAAAAGGCTAGTAGATCAAAACTTTAATGTAACTGAGCGGTGGAGAGAACAATGGGAGAATAACGCTGCACCAGCTAACTGGAACATGCCATGTATTACAAGCAAACCTGAGGGCTTCAACCAACCGAGACGAATTTGGACCACACTCAATAGAATAAGGACGAACTGTGGCAGATGTTCCGACTCACTTTTCAGATGGGGAAAAATACAATCACCAAATTGCGACTGCGGCGCCGAAAGGCAAACAGTAAAACACATGGTAGATGAATGCCCGATTAGATCCTGTAACGGCAACCCTTCGGATTTCCTGGTTGCTACAAAAGAGTCAATCGAATATATTTATAATCTAGATGTTTGTTTGTAGAATATTTTTGTATTTACTGTTGTTTGTAATTTATATATAATATATGAACCTGTGATGTAGCCATACGCTAAATAAATAAATAAGAGGTATCTCTGAAGATACTAAGACTGTGCGGAGTCTTAGTATCTTCACCAGGAAGCCTATTGCTATACCAGACAAAATATTAGAGTAAAGTCTTACCTGTATGAAATATTATGTCAGATGGCTATGTAATAATAATTATTATTATATACGTTCAATCAAAAGCAATACTTTGATTTATATAGAAACACGTCTCTATAAATTTTTTAAACTGTTAGTAATAATATGTTTTGATTATAAGAAAACAATAAAAATTATTGCACATTACATAAAATCCTTTATTTTCTATTGAGTGTGTTAGTGTACATAAAGATAACCGATATTGCGACACGCACTCGTTATTTGAGGTTGATATATAATATTTCGTAAATATGCAACTAGTAGAGAAGTCCATATGGTTCAATAAACATCTTTTCCTGTAGATCACACAACAACGTATAACAGAGTCCAACTGAAAGACATAATAACTGAAAGACTAAACTGACATGGAAGGAATATTTGGACGCCAAGTTGAAGAAGGCCGCTGTAGCTTACTGGGCGTGCAGAAGAGTTTTCGTAGCCAAATGGGGTCTGCAGCCGAAAATTATACATTGGATAATATATAAATCCATGGTAAAGCCTATACTGACGTATGCGGTAATCGTGTGATAGCCCCGGACTAGACTGTCTTCAGTCAAGGTCCAGTTGGCTCACCTACAGCGGTTGGCATGCGTTGGCTTCTCAGGAGCCATGAGGACCACTCGCACAGCAGTTCTAGATGTTTTTCTGAATTTACCTTCTCTGCATCTCATTGTAGAGCACGAAGCCATGATGGCAGCCTATCGACTCAACTGCTCTGGATACTGGTTGGGAATGAATGGGCGGGCATTGTGACATTTGGAGAGAGGCTATCGAGTGTTGTCCTGTACTTTCTATGGTACAGGACAGCATGGCCCCTCAATTTGAGTTCTCATCCTCCTTTTTGGTTCAATTTTCTGACCGGAATGAGTGAGCAGAACGAGAACCCATACTTATCTATCGGAATGGGCACACCTGTTTTACAGATGGGTCTAGAATGGACGAGCGAGCAGGTGCTGGAGTGTATGGTTGTGGAATTTAATTTGAGTCTAGCCAGGCTCTCGGCTCTTATGCATCAGTCTTTCAAGCCAAAATATTTACGATCCTGGTATATGCCCAAGAGATTATAGATAAAGCTTGCTCAGACAGGACTATCTCTATCTGCTCTGACAGCCAGACATTGCTAAGGGCTTTGGAAGCGCCCAAGATCAGCTCTAAGCTAAGTCTTGAGTGCAAGAGAGCACTGGATGATGTTGCTCTGACCAACGGGGTTAGGTTGGTATGGGTACCGGGACACACAGGTGTGGAAGGCACGAACGGACTGACGCCCTGGCAAGACGGGGCTCATCCCCTCTGCCTGTGGGAGCCGAACCTGTCATTAAGGTGTCCTTCAGTACTGGTCGGGGTAGTCTCAGGTAGCTTCTTCTGCGGAGGTTCCAGGACTCCTGGGCCAGTTGTGGAGATTTGAGACAGGCTAGGCTCCACATAGTGGGGCCATCCAAAAGTTTCACAGCCCAACTACTTCTTGGTGGTCAGTATGCTCACCGGCCACTGTAGGCTCCGACGGCACCTTCATCTGCTTGGGCTGGCGGATGACTCACGGTGTCATCGATGTAATGAGGAGGAGGAAACCTCCACACATGTCCTCTGGGAATGCCCGGCATTGGCCTATCAGAGGTGGAAGATCCTGGGATCCGCATCTATATAGGCGAGCCAGTTGAGGGAGTTGCCTTTTAAGAGACTTGTGATTTCTGTGAGGTCATAAGGTTTCTGGGGAATTAGACGTTCGAAGTGGCATCGGTAGGAGGAGCTAAGATTTGCAGACCTTGCTGATTCTGATAAATATAAGAGCCATTGGTATCGGATATCCAACGATAAGGTAGAGTTTATTAGGAGTTTTTTTTATTTAAAATGAACTATAATAAAACAAAAATAAAGTGCCAGGACCAGACAAATGTAAACATACAAAACCATACCAAAAAATATGTTGAAAATTATGTATATCTGCGCTATTTCATCAAACTGGGAAAACCCAAACAAGATGCTGGAATTAAAAAACACAACCGGCATGGGACAGTTTCGGTAAACTAGCATATATCTTGAAAAACACCTCCATTCCTATAAACTTAAAGAAAGAAGTGTATAACATATATGTCTACCACTATAGTTTGTACCTACAGCTTGCAGACCGTAACCCTTATCAGAAAATCATGCTTGGAATATCACCGAGAGACAAGATTAAAACACCGAGATATGAGTAGAACGAAGATCAGGGATATCGTGGAAGGAATTCCAAAAAAATGGCGCTGGGCTGGTTACATAGCCAGATATCATGATAAAAGGTGGACACAGAGAATCCTAGAATGGGGACCAAGCAGGACGACAAAAATTATGTAAAGAGCCCAACAAAATGATTAGGTGTCACAAGAGCAGTGTCATGCAAACAGTGAATGAGATTGGAGCAAGACAGAGAAAGAGAGACCTACATTCAGGAGTAAATTCCTTAATATATTTTAAAGTTATGACAATATTATAATCAAATGCAATAAATAAATAATTAAGGATATAATAGTTGTTAAGAAACCCATTATGGGAACAGAGTATAAATAGTACCTATTCTGTAGAAAAGAAAAAACCCAATGATTAGCAAAATTTTATACAAAATAAAATTTTTGAATTATTCCTCGTATATATCACGTGGTACAAACAATAATAGAGTTTATGTACTCGTGCATATGTGTACTAAAAAGTATGATACTGTTACCTTACCGATTAATTATATATTCACAGAAGAGTTACCACACGGTACAATTCATGAATCTACTGTTCAGCATACTAATAACTTGGGTTTTTACAGCATATTAGTAACAAAAAATGAGGTTGTATTATGAAAAACACTACAAATATAGCACAAATGTCAATTTTTGACAATAAACAAGACCGAAAAAAATAGAATTGGTACTTACGCTATCTAGTTCTTTCACAGAAGTTCACTGTTTGAGTTTGGCGACACAAACCATCCGATCAAATATTCGCACCAGGTTTTTATGTGTGGATTTTCAGAGCTGTGGTTAGATACCGTGAAAGACTGATAGTTTTATAGAAAGACCGGTTGGTACTGTTGGTTCCAGCAGCAATTTACAGTGGCGTAACAAATAGTACCTACGTTTGTTTTTGGAGAACATGATGAAGCAAGATGTTGTGATCGTTTCAATAATTTTAAAGTGTCAGATTAGCGATTTTTGATGTAGATTCACCCTCCTTTCTTATTTTCTTAAGGAAGGACAATTTTTTCATTGGAACATACGTACTCCATGACTTTTATAAATAGTTTTGTTAACAAAGTAACTTCCTGCAGTAGGTACTCCTCTGCCAAGTTTTAGCTTCTCAGTCTTGCAATGTAAGTTTACAGTTGCTGTCGCATTTTCGTATATATTTCGGATAAAATTGCTGTGCCTGTGGTCTATTTTGCATTCTGATAGTGCTTTTAAGTTAGCTACTGTTTACACTATATCAAATGCTTTGTGGAAGTCAACATAAAAAAAATTGAAAAAATCTAACACATTCATTAAAGAAAAGCGTGGTGCGAAAACATTAAAAGCATTAAAGAAAAGTTGTGTATTTGACAAATATAACAAACGCAATACTAAGATACAGGCTCTTCCCAAATCGATGGAAGGAAGCCCATGTAATTATGATACCCAAGCCAGGAAAGAACCACATATTTCCTCAAAATTACAGGCCGATTAGCTTACTTCCAGCAGTCAGTAAGATAGTGGAACGGGTCATCCAAACCAGGCTCCAATCAGAGACAGACAGGCTAGGCATAATCCCAGAATCACAGTTTGGATTCAGAGCTCAACATTCCAGCGAACTTCAAATATTAAGACTTACCGAATATATAGTAGCTGGATTCAATGACCAACAATATACGGGAGCAGCCTTTCTGGATGTAAGCAAAGCCTTTGATAGAGTGTGGCATGAAGGACTGACATACAAAATGAGAGATTATGGATACAGCGGGGCCATGACGAAACTCATCTCCTCGTACCTAAGCGACCGGAAGTTTAGGGTCCGGATAGGACCAGTTCTATCAGAACACGGAATGCCGGAAGCTGGAGTACCACAGGGGGCAGTTTTATCACCCCTTCTGTATACCATATATACAGCAGATGTTCCAAGAACACCCGGAACATTGATCAGCCTTTATGCAGACGACACTGCAATTGCTGCAAAACACATGAACCTAGATATAGCTGTAAGAAATCTACAGACGGCATTGGATACAATAGAAGAATGGAGTATCCAATGGAAAATAGCAATAAATCCAGATAAGACCCAAGCGGTTATCTTCAAAAAGAGAAGAGATAACCCAGAAGAACAGCTAACATTGCAAGACAGACCCATCGAATGGCAAAACGAAGTTAAATATTTAGGAGTCACAATGGACCAAGGTCTTACATTCACATCACATGTCAACGCAACAGTCCAGAAAACAGCAGCGGCCAGATCAGCAATAAGAGGACTCACAGGAAGAAGAAGCAAATTAGCTATGAAAACAAAATTAAGACTGATAAATAGCATTATACTGCCAATAATTACATACGCATCTCTTGCATGGGGTCACATAAGTCAAAGTAACAAAAAGAAGATACAAGCGGCACACAACAACTGCCTCAGAGAAGCTGCAAACGTGCCCAGATACGTCGCCGAACGGTTCTTATTTAGAGACCTAAAACAAATAAGAGTACTGGATATTATGGAGGAAAAAGCCAGAACAAAATTTGCTGAGCTAGAAGACCACCCAAACCGGATCTTGCAAGAGATATTAAGGTATGATGTGTACCATAGATGGAAACATAGGAGACCCAAACAACAAATATTAGTAAATATATAATAAAGGCTAGATAATCGTAGCTCTATCAAAAGAAGACAACTTGCTCACCTTTGGCATCTCATTATATTTATTAATGTTGATTTTTATAATTTTCAGACATCCCTCAAAAAATATACAAAAAACTTCAAATCGGCTTCAGCCACTAAAAAAATCAATAAAATATTAACAATAGGCGAAAGCCACAAAAAAAAATATTAGTAACAAAACCCAAAAAAGGGCATGAGGGGCCCACATCCTCGAGCGCCGAGTCGCCGAACTGGATAGAGCCCAGAGCGGGGACTCGGCGCCCGAGCAAGCAAAACAGATCGAAGATAAGTCACTAGAGATAGCGGGAATAGAGCGCCTCACGCTGGCCTGCATTGATCGGGGTAGGATTTCATATGGGAGTCCGTGTACCCAAGACTCCCATATGATAAGCACTTTGCTGATTGAGAGCCTCTATAGCGCATCAGAGTGCTATCGGGGGGTAAGTGGATGGTCTGGAGCATTGAAGCGGGGTGGAGTGATTCCTGCTTACGGGAGTTAATCCTCCTCGCCCCAATGAATTGTATCACCCGAATGTCATTCTCTAGGGGTGAGCAAGTCTCTCAGGCTGGGTTAAATCACTATGCTTGCTTGCTTGCTTGTGGTGCGAAAACCGTTTATTCGATGAAGACGCGCCACGCTTTTCTTTGACGAATGTGTTAGATTTTTTTATAATATGTGTAATTTTAGTTACTCGTAACTAAAGAAAAGCGTTTCTTAAAAATTTTTTTTTCATATTTTTTTATTTTTTACTTTTTAGTCTTACACTTTTCAAACATTAAAAGATATCGTCATGTTTATTAAAATATGTATAAAACATATGATGTACCGGGTGTCCCAATAAGAATGGCTCTCGGCCATATCTCAGGAACCGTTTATAGTAGAGCTTTGAGATAAAAAATTTTATAACAAAAGTTGCCTCAGGAAAAGCTTGGAAATTATTTTCATAATTGTGGGTCCACCGCTAGAGGGCGTAATTGAATATCTAAAATAAAAAAATCTAAATTTTACAAAATTTTCCTAATGAAGGAACACTGGAAATTCAATTATTGTATTTTTCATCAAATTCTGCGCATATTTGATTTAACAAGTTTAACTCTACCTTTTGAAATAAGAGGTGGGGGTGAGTGGGAACCTTGTTATGAAAAAATGGCTGTAAGTCCGGTTCTGCTACATCAAATTTTGAAAACTGGGTCTTGTTGAAGACAGATCTTTTTCTTCAATGTAAGCGTGATAATTTTGAACCATCCTAATAAGTAATAATGCAGCTGGGAGGCGTTATTTAATTTTTTTCAGAAATCTAGTTTTCTTTGGAAAATATTAAATACAAGTATGCATTTTTAATCATACTTTATAAAATTAGATTAAATTAGAAATAGAATAGCGAAAACCGCATGTCGATACCTTTTTTCTATCTCAAGATATCTCGAGAAACGTGTAAATTTTATACATAACTGTTACTATCACCGGTAAACTAAGTTAATAAAAAATAGTGTGCTGTGGAAAAAAACAAAATAACATTTTCCAGATGTCAACGTATAAAAATATAATTAATTAAAACAACAATATAAAGAGAAACAATACTATTAAAATTAAATATAACACAGAACAAAAAGAACTACTTAGTGACGACCTAAATATTCAAATTGTTGCCCATCATACACTACTCTAGAATACATTATCCAGAGAATACTAAACTCCATTCAAAGCATATCGAGAGTAGAAATTGAGACTGCTGTTCAATCTAGTCTTGAAAGAGTAAACGTTTGCAACGAAAATGATGGGCAAAAATTTGAACGTTTATGTCATCACTAAATAGTTGTTTTTATTTCTTTGTAATAGGGCTTTTCAACGATTCTCATTTGTTTCGAGCCTCTGTCATATGCCGTATAATCCGTGTATAATATTAATATACGAGATATGAACGAGGCTCGAAACAAATGAGAAGCGTTGAAAAGACCTAATATACGTTGACAGCTGGAAAATATTTCTTTGTTGTTTCCATAGCACACTACTTTTAATGAATTTCGTTTACCGGTGACAGTAACAGTTATGTTTTTAAATTTACACGTTTTGTAAGATATCTCGAGATAGAAAAAAGGTATTAACATGCGGTTTTCGCTATTTTGTTGCTAATTTTGTCTAATTTTGTAATATGGTATTAAAAATGCATGTTTGTATTTAATATTTTCCAAGGAACACTAGATTTCTGAAAAAAATTAAATAACGCCTTCTAGCTGGCATATTACTCAGTAAGTTTGTTCGAAATCATAACTTTTACATTGAAGAAAAAGATCTGTCTTCACCAAGACCAAGTCTGCAAAATTTGATTAAGCAGAACCGGACTCACAGCCAGTTTTTCATAACAAGGTTCCCACTCACCCCCACCTCTTATTTCCAAAGGTAGACCCAAACTTGTCAAATCAAATATGCGTATAATTTTATGAAGAATACGACGATCGGATTTCCAGTGTCCCTTCATTAGGAAAATTTTGTAAAATTTAGATTTTTTAATTTTTGATATTCAATTACGCCCTCTAGCGGTGGTCCCACAATTATGAAAATAATTTCCAGGCTTTTTCTGAGGCAACTTTTGTTATAAAATTTTTTATCTCAAAGCTCTACTATAAACGGTTCCTGAGATATGGCCGAGAGCCATTCTTATTGGGACACCCGGTACAAACATGAAAAGTAGTCGGAATCGGCAAAAAATTTTAAACTTTATTGTTTATTTATGAAGCATAACGTAAACAATTTACGTAAAAAGTGAAATTATATATAGTTCATATAATTAGCTACAATCTGTAAAAGTTTAAAATTTCTTCATTGTAAAAAACAAGAGAATTTAAGCATTTTCCGTTAAAATCGTTTTTTATTTAAACAATTAATAAACAAAAAAAATTATTGACTATTCGTATATTGTTCCCGCGAATGCATATGTCTGCATATTTTTAGTCATTTGCATTGAAGAAAAGGCAGTCAAATTAACGTCCAAAGATTTGACCCAAAGGAGCTGCATTCCCGGGACAAATTTCCCGGGAAATCAGTAAAAAGTCTAAAATCCCGATTCCCGGGAATTCTTGCAAATTTCCCGGGATTTTTTTAAATATTTTATTTTAAATTATGAGCGGAGATATTACTAACTCAAAATGAATAAATGATTCTGATACAATTATTATCTCTGTCTGCTTAATAATCATTTTAATTTATTCCACTTAAAATATTTATTTTTCAATTATATTATTTTAAACCTTCCAATTTTGACGTTAAATCAGAATGTATCATTGTATCATATCTGTCAGCATAAACATTCTTTTGTTTATGCAACGATCTGATTCATTTGGAAGTATCCAGAATTATAACATAAAAAATATTTATTTTGAATTAAAATATACATCAATTAGAATATTAGAATATACTCGTACATAGGAAATTTAATGCGTTATTATATTGGTGCAAATCAGCTGACCGGACGTTTAAAAAAATTACTCACTACACTAAAAAGTATCAGACCTACATCAACAGAAAGTCTGTTTTCAACTTCAGCAAATTTCTGTACAAAAAAAGAGCCACACTGAAAAATCAAACATTCAACAATTTGTTTTATTAAAAATATTTCAATAATAAAAACAACGAAAATTCAGATTAAACACAAATTTATAATTTTTCATTTTTAAAATTTCCCTTAAAATTTTGAAGTTCTCTAAACATTTTTAATTTGTAATCAAATTTATACGTTTTTATACTAATTGGATTGAAAAATTAAAACTAAAACAATTTTTTAATTCGACTTTTGGTTGAAGTTTTGTTTCGTGTCGTATTGAAATTTGACACGAATAAACGCCTATTTATACAGAGAGATTCTGTAATTTGGAATAAATTCAATATCTCAAGTACTAATTGTTTTTTTGAAAAATGCTCAGACCCGTCGATTAGTATTTCAAATTGTCCTTTTTGACATACAATAATAATGTATACAGGGTGTCCCAATTTAGAGATATGACGTCATTGTTGATTTTCTTAAATGGGAACACTATCATTTTGATAGCTATTTTGATAGGGTGTGTAAAGTTATACACAACTGCAAAATATCAAATTTTTATTTTCTACCATTTACAAGATAATAGAAAATAACAAAGTTATATCTGTAATTTGGAATAAATTCAATAATTAAAATACTAATTGTTTTTTAAAAAAATGTTCAGACCCGTCGATTAGTATTTTAAATTGTCATTTTTGACAAATAATAATAATGTATACAGGGTGTCCCAATTTAGAGATATGACGTCATCGTTGATTTTCTTAAATGGCAACACTGTCATTTTGATAGCTATTTTGATAGCGTGTGTAAAGTTATACACATCTGTAAAATTTCAAATTTTATTCCCTACCATTTACAAGATAATAAAAAATAACAAAGTTTTGAAGAACAAGAAGTAATCAAATAATAATTGAGTTTAATTATTTCAATTAAACAAATGCTCATAACGTTCCCCATTGACAATTTGACAATAATTGAGGGCAACATTATGAGTATTGGCTTAATTTATTGAAATAATTAAATTCAATTATTATTTGATTACTTGTTTTTCATAACTTTGTTATTATTTATTATCTTGTAAATGGCAGGGAATAAAAATTTGAAATTTTGCAGTTGTGTATAACTTTACACAACATATCAAACTAGCTATCAAAATGACAGTGTTGCCATTTAAGAAAATCAACAATGACGTCATATCTCTAAATTGGAACACCCTGTATACATTATTATTGTTTGTCAAAAATGACAATTTAAAATACTAATCGACGGGTTTGAGCATTTTTCAAAAAAACAATTAGTATTTGAGATATTGAATTTACTCCAAATTACAGATTCTCTCTGTATATAAACAAATATATGAGCGTTCAAAATTTGAAACTTTATTGTTTATTTATGAAGCATAACGTAAACAATGAACGTAAAAAGTGAAATTATGTATAGTTCATATCATTAGCTACAATCCGTAAAAGTTTCAAATTTCTACATTGTAAAAAACAAGAGAACTTAAGCATTTTCCATTAAAATCTTTTTTTTTTTTTTTATTTAAACAATTAATCAACATAAAAAAAATTTTATTGACTATTCGTGTATTGTTCCCGTGAATGCATATGTCTCCAAATTTTCATTCATTTGCATTGAAGAAAAGTCAGTCAAATTAACGTCTAAAGATTTGACGTCTATTATTTTTGAATTTGAATTAACGTCTAAAGCGTTTAATAACAAGTGGTCTATTATATTCGATAGACTTTTCGACAGAGTTTTAAGGCACTGGAGATGATCCTTTGTTTCCGTGGCCAGATCGATATCCTGCTTGTTGTTCTTAATGATAGAAATCCAGTTGAACTTTCCATGTGTTTATATACAGTGTGGGCCAAAGAAAAGAGTCCACCTCGATATTTGGCATTATTTATTAGATTTTAAGGAAATGACGAAACAGGTCGATTTTTGATCTAAGGGAGACATATGTTTACGATACATACATCTATCATTTGTTAACATAATTATTTATACAGGGTGTCCAATAAAAAAATTTAATTAAATTAATTGACACAAAAAGAAGAATGTATGTATGTAATTTATTTAATTTAAAATACATTCTACTGCTGTCACAAAACAGAAAAAAATGTTTTTTGATAAATAAACATTGCCGTTAGCTTAATTTCAATGGCCAAGCTGCCACCCATCTGCCTCTTGGTAGGCTGAATATTGAATTTAAGCAACGAACAATATTTATCAAATAAACATTTTTTTTTTTGTTGTCTGTCAGCAGTAGAATGTATTTTGAGTTAAATAAACTACATACATTCTTCTTTTTGTGTCAATTGATTTAATTCAAAATAATTTTTCTTGGACACCCTGTATAAATAATTATGTCAGTGTTAATATTCCTGAATAGATAATTTAATAACCTTTCAAATGAGATAGCACACGACCCCTATTCCCTATCTAAAAATCAGGGAGGGGGAAGTGGAAAAGAGGGAGAAGTGGATGGGAGGGGGTTGACAAATGACAGATGTTTGTACCGTAAAAATGTGTCCCCCTTAGGTCAAAAATTGACCTGTTTCGTCATTTTCTTAAAATACATATAATAAATACTGCCAAATATCGAGGTGGACTCTTTTCTTTGGCCCACACTGTATGTGCCATTAAAAGGGCCGGTACTTTCTATCTGTAATTTTGTCATACAAAATTCCTATAAACGGATTTTAATCGCGACAGAAAGCACCGGCCCTTAGAGTGAAGAATTTGAGTGAGAATCTTCTTTTTGTATGAAGGGGCAAACAACTGAATGGGCAAAATACAGATAAGAATGAAAATTTCCTTATAGAAGATGATGGCATAATATTGGAACTGCCTACCGAAGGAAAGATTAAAAGTATAATCAATGGGCTAAAAAATAACAAAAGGCCAATAGAAAACGAAATACCTGCGGAAATAATAAAGAATGGACGAAATACCACGGCGTCAGGAATTTTTTTAAATAAACATTAATTTTTGGTGTTACGCGCAGGACAGCGGTGTTCGATTTACACAAGTTGATTTCCATCAGAATTTCTTCAAATCTTTATCTAATGTATCATTTTCTTACTCTATATTTTGTTGTATTTTAATATTTTAATGTTGTTCTGAAGCTATTTTCTTGTGGCATTTTTATAATGAAGTATATTCAAATGGGAAATAAGCCACAATTTTACCTAAAAATGATTTTATTAACGTTTCGACGCCCAAGTCGGGTGTCGTTGTCAAAATAAAATTAATATAAATATATTAATAAAATAAAATCGAAACGTTAATAAAATCATTTTTAGGTAAAATTGTGGCTTATTTCCCATTTGAATATACTTCATTTTAATATTTTAATTTCATAAAAATCAAACTAATTTGATTATTGTTTGTGAAATATTGTTTAAACAATTGCATATGTTTTAAAATAATAATATTTTATTCTCTAAGTTAAAATATATGAACAAAGAAAGTTTTTGCTAAAAAAAGCGGTATTTCAAAGGATAGAGTATTTGTTTTTATTTTGCAATAAACAAATATATTTATTTATATCGAAATGTACTAAAAATTAAAATTTATCAATAATTATCAAAGGTCATTGGAATGCCCAATCAGAACGAACATATCCGCTGTCCTGCGCGTAGCACCAAAAATGAATATTTATTTAAAAAAATTCCTGACGTCGTGGTAGTTAACCGATTTTACTTTTGCCAATTGCAAATAAAAGGTACAGCCTTCTTCTATATGTAAAAAAAATTCAACTTGCTGTCTGCTTTATTTTCAGTCCTGTAATATTTTGAAAAAATGAATTATTTTGCGAAAGCTGGATTGCAAAATTTATTTTGCAAAATCTATTAAACCCATCTTACTGAAATTTGCAGTATTGTTTTACTATATCATAAAGTTTTTCTGGGTGAAATATGAAGGTCCTAAGTGTAGCACAAATGGTTGAAAAACGATGTTTTTTTCGCAATTATTGCTATTTTGCAACAAGGGTGACAATTTTTAAAATTTTTAACTAATCCTATATTGTAGGAAATTTAATTACGCAACTTTTATTTGGGTGCAACTTTTCTCGAAAATAAATACTTTTGAAGTTATAATCAAAAAACGAACAAAAAAAATTGAATTTTTCCTTAATTTTTTGATATTTTGATTATATAAACAATGTTCCGGACCTTTTTGAGTGGGAGGATAAGTCAATTATTATTATATGAATTAATTCCAAGCAATTTCTGCAAAAAAATATGAGTCACCTCTCAACATCCAAATGTACTAATATTTTTACAGATGCACCCTGGTCTAGTCGCCCATCCGAAACTCACACCTCACACTTTTTATAAATTGGTGTATTGATGATTTTAAGAAAAGTTGGCCTATAGAGTGAAAAACTTGTATAGGTGATTTAGTAAAAAAAATGGGCCTATAGTTTTCAAGAACTAATTTATCTCCTTTTTGTATGAAGGGGCAAACAACTGAATGGGCAAAATACAGATAAGAATGAAAATTTCTTTATAGAGGATGATGGCATAATAATGGAACTGCCTACCGAAGGAAAGATTAAAAGTGTAATCAATGGGCTAAAAAATAACCAAAGTCCAGTAGAAAACGAAATACCTGCGGAAATGATAAAGAATGGACAAGAATAATTACAAAAAGATGTGTAGCCTACTCAAGAGGATAAGGGAAGAGGAAAATAGGCCCACAAATTGGATCAAAGCTCCATTATGCTCTATAATATACAAAAAATAAGATAGATTGGCATGTAAAAATTACACAGATGTTGCTCTGTTGGATTAACAAGCTATTAGCCAAGATGCTAAGAGAGAGAGAGAGAGAGAGAGAGAGAGAGAGAGAGAGAGAGAGAGAGAGAGAGAGAGAGAGAGAGAGAGAGAGAGAGAGAGAGGGACTCTTTGTTGAAGATAAACTAGGTAAATATCAGGCCGGTGTTAGAGTTAATATATCAGTTGTATACTACCAGTTATGATCTATGGAATGGAGACCATGTCACTTACAGAGGTATCAGCCAATAGATTGATAACGACACAGAGGGCCAACGAACGAGTTACGTTAGGAGTATCTCTGAGGGAACATGTACGAAATGAGTACGTACGAAGCAGGACGAAGGTGGAAAATGTAATTTAAAGAATTGCGCAAATGAAATGGAACTGGGTAGAACACGTGGTACTTCAAAACAACGAAAAGTAAACGAGAAACATTGTACATTGGAGACCACGTGAGCACGGTCGTAGTAGAGGAAGACCACAAAAACGATGGCTAGACGGCATCAAAGCAAAAATGGGGAGAAACTGGTACCAAATAGCACAAGACATAGAAGAATGCAGAACTCATGGGGAGGCATTTGTCCAGGAATGGATGCAAACAGGCTGAAGAAGAGAGAAAGAAAGATCAGTGACACATCAGGTTTCTACACTAAAAGAAATTCAGACCTGCTATGAACATAAGCTATCCCTTCATGCTTTGTTCTTAGATTTTAAACAGGCGTATGATCAAATCAACGAAAACAAGACGAAATACATGTATATGTTATGGACCATATGATTAATTGGTCATTTTTCATAATGCCCTGGCTATATAAAAAATGCCCAATACTGTCGGTCAATATAATAAATACTATTAAATTCATCACATTGTCCGGGCATTATGTATAATGCTTGGCATCTACTAGACAGGATGATTAAAACTACTTTTATTTTTATTAAATATGAAATATATTTATTTTGATACAATCAAGTATGTAGTAAAAACTAAAATATTTCTTATATACTAATGAAAACAGTCTTGCAGTCTTCTGTGAAATGGCACATGAGTACATTTAATGAATAAGTATACATAAAAAATATAATACGTATTAACGGTAATTGAGGAAACCAAAAAAAGAATTCTGTGTTTTTATTTGCATTTTTTTCTAATGACCGAAATCGATGGTAACACACAAAGCGGCCAGTGAGAAATTAAATCGTTTTTCTTCTAAATCAAACTCAATTTTAAATAAAAATACACTTACCACCTTTGCGTGCTACATCATCGAAATTTATTTTGTATGAATGATTTACAATACATAACTATTTGTTGAAACATGTTCCACTATGGTGACACTATGACTGGCCTTTTGGCTACGCCAGTGCCATTAACTTAGTTAAAAAAAAAACTATGGTGACACTTGGAGTTACATATTTTTTTTTCTTTACGACACTTACACTTATCGGATTTACACCCACCTTTACAACCGCATCTACTGTATCCTTGTCCCCCACAGTTAGAAGATTTTCTTGCACATTCTCTAAGAGATATCTCAGTGTCT
Organism: Diabrotica virgifera virgifera; assembly: GCF_917563875.1. Lineage (NCBI taxonomy): Eukaryota > Metazoa > Arthropoda > Insecta > Coleoptera > Chrysomelidae > Diabrotica > Diabrotica virgifera. The sequence continues at coordinate 284,589,462 of NC_065443.1, read as the reverse complement.
GGAATCTCTTCTATGGAGATAAACTTTTCTTTACAAACGGTAAACTGGTTTCTTGAATATAACTGATTTAGTATGCCATATTTTGTGCCTAGTTTGTAAAGCTTTTTTTCAGTTATCTCTCTCACGATAGCTAGTAGATTTCTTTGATCACTACGAGCTCGGTCCACATCTGGCACTCGTATCCTAACTGTGTTACCTAGTTTAGCCGATGGATATTTGGAATTGGAAAATTTTACCATCTTCTCTGCTTGTTTTTCTAGATTCGTCAAAGCCAATTTTCTTTTCTTCCTTACATCGTTTATTCTAATATCTATATTGGAATTCAGATTTTCATTATTTTCTAAATTAACTACAATAGCCGTTTCTACCGCATTTGTTAAAAATTCTGGAACTTGACTAGATTCACGAGATGAATTTTGAACATGAGATGAACTTGATTCGGGCAACATTATTGAAGAGTCCACATTTATATTATTATTTTGTATTATATCCGGTTCTGTAGATAGCCCAGCCTCTTGATTTTTGAACAGGACCTCTAAGTCTTCCTCCGAATTAACATCAGTCTTCTTGGGGTAGAGAGCTTTTTAAACCAACTTTCAACTTTGTGCCGACCATGGCTTCATATGGACTACAACCTATACCAGTGTGATGAGCTCTATTTTTCATTAGTTGAACAAAACGTAAGCCTTCAGACCATTTGTTTGTATTGTTGTCTTCTAACCACGAACTAAGCATATTTTCTACGTCTTGATTGGCCCTTTCTATAGATCCTTGACTCTGAGAATTCCTGGGTTTGCCATGTACCATTTTTAACTCGGGCCACATGCTACACAGCTCTTTGATAATATGGTTAGCGAATTCTCTGCCATTATCACTATGAAGCACACTCGGCGCCCCAAATATTGTGAAAATATCCAAAAGTACATGCGATACTTCTTCTGCTCTTTTACTTGTAAGAGGTCGAAGTTGGACAAATTTGGTAAGATGGTCTTGATAAACAAGCACAAATTTATAACAGCCATCGGCTTGTGACTGCATATCGATTAAATCGACTTGGCATCTTGAATTCATTTCCTTGCTCAATATTGGTTTCACCACCAAGCCTTTCTTTGGAACATTATGTTTTTTCTGACAGGTCATGCATAAATTTAAATAGATAACAATCATCTCCCTTGTAATATTTTTAAATTTAGAATGTACTTCCTTCTCCATTCGGTTTCTACCACCATGCCCGATAGTAATATGAAGATCGCGCAATGTATCAAATATTTCTTCTGTATGGACGTAGTATTTAATTACGTTATCTTCTTTCACAGGAACAATCAATTTTTCTACTTCTCTAATCGTCATAACGTCGAATCTTCGTAAGCGCTGATAATCACTCGGCGTTTTATTTGTCTGTTTACTTTTAGAGTTTTTTACCTTCTGTATCATTTCCATGTAGGCTGTTTTTGTGAAAATTTGTGAATTTTGACTTTTTACTGAAACTAATTCAGTTAACCGATTGTTAAATCGATTTTTCATATCACTTAATGGTTCTTCTTTTTCCATCGTTCACTATGCAATACTTTATAAACAAAGAATTAACAAAGAAATGTCACAAACAAACCACTTGTCGTATATACCATTACTAACATTCAACTGCAATATGATTTATAAATAATGGCCGACGTGCTTCGGTGACTGTAACCTTGGATACAGCGCGTTGATTCGCTGCTGAAGATCGCATGATTTACTAAGAACGCCGATTTATCACATTGCCCGGCCATAGTATAGCATTTTTCATAATGACCAGACAATATGATAAATTGTAAAAAGTTATCAAATTGCCCGCTGAAGTTAGTCATTATTAATAATGACCGGGCATTATACATAATGGCTAACATAATCACTTTGTCCATAACATATATAAGCCTCAATAACCAAAGCAGAGACAGAATTGGTCAGAACATCACCATCGATGACTTTAACTTTGAGCGCGTTAGAGAATTCAAGTATCTTGGAACAACAATAACTGAAGACAATAACGGATCACAAGAAATAAACAACAGGATAGAGGCCGGCAATAGATGTCTTTTTGGCCACCAAAACCTTATAAAATCAAAACAACTAACAAGACGTACGAAGATACAAGTCTATAAAATAATCATACGACCCGTGGTGATGTATGGAAGCGAAACGTTGACGAAAACAAAGGCAAACGAAGAGAGACTACTTGTTTGGGAAAGATGAATCCTAAGGAAGATCTTTGGTCCTGTGCTGGATGAAGGATCAGGACAATATAGGATAAGAACTAACAAAGAGCTCGAAGATCTTTACCCAGACGCCAACATCATAAAAGAAATAAAGTCCAGAAGACTCCAATGGGCGGGACACCTCAGAAGACATTCTGACCAAAGACCAGTAAGACTGGTGTGGGAGGAAGTCCCAACTGGAAGGAGACCACGCGGACGCCCTCGACTCCGGTGGCGAGATAATATAGCAGGAGACCTAAGCGCGATGGGCGTTAGGGCTTCCAATCCCGCAATACCGAGATCTCGGTATTGCGGGATTCCGCGTCATTTTCCAATCCCGCGGGATGCGGGATTACAGGTGCGGGATCCGCGGGATTTGCGGGACTGAAAAAAGCGTACATTACTGCTGTAGTCACGCTCAAAATGATCAAAAAACTGTGTTTGCGCCGTATTTTACAACGACGTAGAAATGTGACTGCACTACTGATTTATCTCCAAAAGCCTCTTAGTTACCAAGTGTCGTGTGACGATGAAACTGTTCATCTCCCACCGAAAAGTTTACTTCGGAAAGAAATTAATGATTTTGTAACGGGAATGAATTCAGCCCTTTAAATTCATCTGAGAGCAATGATGACGAAGAGGCTGATCAAGTAAGAAACACGTGAGAAACAATGTAGAGGTTCCTTCATCGGGTTCCCATCTTGATCTTACATTGCAACACGAGTTAGAGTTAACTATATCGTCAGCATGTACATAATGTATTTACTTTGCCCGTCGCCATCTCGAGCTAATACACTTGAGTCCATTATTAAAATAGAAATGACTCTATTAATCTGGTGAGCCAATGGGAAAATATATTACATTTACATATAAAGCCTAAAAAGGAATACCGTCGACATATGGAAGCCGAATTGGCATTTTCTGCTGCTGGCTGTATTGTGTCTAAAGTACGCAGGATTTTGCCAGATGACAGTTTAGATTTAGATATTGGCTCGTATGAATAAAAATAAAAATGTAGTATATACTCCAAATTTTGGAGTACATACTCCACGCGGTAGTATCTACTGTTATGTACGGTGAGTAGAAACTCATCACATCAACATACCTTTATTCATATGAAATGTAGTATAAACTTATACTTTATGCTCATACTCATGAGAACGTACTTGGAGTTTATACTCCGTTATTATTCATACCATCCAATATGTTGTGTTTCTTTTGCAAACATTTTCAATTGAAAGCTTTAGCTAAGCTTAATAATAGTAACTTATAGCTAAGTAATATGTGTAGCAACTAAATTAGTAAACTATATTAATTTTCAGTTAAAAATGGTTTTTTGGTTGTTTTTTTAAATTTTGTTGGTGTATTTTTTGAAGATAGATTTTTTGTTTTTCCTGTATTTGTTACTGTTTTTTTTGTGAAGAAAGAACAGTTTTGATCTTATACTAATAGTAATACTTAAATAAATGTGGAGTTAGTTGATTAATTTATTGTTTTATTTGCCTTATATTAATATGACTATTTTCAATATGCGGGATCCCGCAAATACCGAGATCCCGCGGGATTGAAAATTCTTAGTCCCGAAAATACCGAGATTGAACTCAGGCTGCGGGATTGGAAGCCCTAATGGGCGTAGAGAATTGGATGGAGGTTGCTCAAGACAGAAAACAGTGGAGGCATGTTGTCGAGTTGGCTAAAACCCACGAAGGGTTGTAACGCCACGGAGTAAGTAAGTATGATATGTAGGATAAGAAAGAATAAAATGTATGAAGCACTAAGCTCCTTGAGCTTACCCGCAAAACTGATTAGGTTAGTAAGAATGACTGAATAGCACACGAAATCTGTAGTATGGAGAGGATTCTCATCGGATGAATTTGAAGTGAACAGAGGTCTTATATAAGGAGATCCATTGTCCACGATACTTTTTAACTTAATATTGGAAATAGTAATCAAAAATAGCCGAGCGTTAAAACGGCCTGATCCATCTTCAACAATGAGCATCAATGTCTGGATTTCGCTGATGATCTTACTGTTCTAGTGAAAATAGGAAAAAATTAAGATATGTTATGAAAAGATTAGAAAAGGAGGCAAAATAGTTTAATCTAGAAATAAGCCAAGAAAAGTCAAAATACATGATGCTCGGAAATACAGAGCAAGAAGTAGAGGGACGATTTGCCTTCGTATCTGTTGAAGGAAGGGAATATAATTTCGAGAGAGTGGTTCATTTTACATGTCTGGGGGTTTTTATAGATGAGAAAGGTCAGGAAGAATGGGAACTGAATGCCAGATTAGCAAAGGGAAATAAAAATGGGAAGCCTAATAACATTGATAAAATCCAAATATGTATCGCGAAAACAAAGCTATGGATATGTAAAACGGTTAGTAAGGCCCAGAGTGACATATCATAGCGAAGTATGGACAAGCAAAAAACCAAATACGGAGAAATTGGAAAGATGGGAAAGGAAAATGCTCAGAGCTACATATGGAGGAAGGAACACGGAGGAAGGTTGGGTGCGATGAACAAACAGGGAACTAGAGGAACGGTTCCACGAACCAAGCATCAATCGCTTCATAAAAGCACAAAGCGTGAGATGGATGGAACACGCGATGAGAATGAAAAGGAAGAAGATGCCAAAGAATATTCTAAAACGCCCTCAGCCTCAATCACGAAAAGAGGGAAAGGAAGACCTAGGCAATGATGGTTTGGTAGCATACAGGAAGATCTCAGAAATGAGGGAATTATTGATTGGGAAGATATGCCGACGAGGCATATTGCTATGATATGATGATATGATATGGACAAAAAAATGATTCCTGAAAGATTCAAGAGATTGGATCAAGAGAGTGCGAAGAGGGTTGTCAAAAGGTGACAAAATTAACCTAAGGATAGATATATATTATCAGAAAAATGATAAAAACAAAATAACTCTAAATTGATAAAAGAGATATAAGGAGAAAAATAGAAACACTTGATAAAATACTGAACCAAGTTGCAACAGAATGCTTTAAAATGCGTAAGCTTTAAAAATGCGAAGAAAAGAAAGAATATTTCATGTATTGTTGCTATAAATAGCTATTTTGGTAGGATTCATGTGTTCATTTTATAATAATATTGACCGAATCATCGAATCGTGGATATACCACCTTATTTTTCAACTCTCATTACGTAACAAATTAAGCTTAAGCCCGATACCTATTAAGCGATAAAAAATACATAATACAATATTTAATTTATTTGCGTCTCTACATCTTTAAAGATGAAGAAATTTCTACAAAAATACGAACAACAAATTGTGGTTGGTTCTTTAAATTATTATTTTCAAATAGTCCAGGGCGCATCTGTTTTGAGATGGACGTTGAGAGGTGACTCATTTTTTTTGGCAAAAATTGCTTGAAGTTAACTCATATAATAATAATTGAGTTATCTTCCCACTCAAAAAGGTCCGAAACATTGTTTAAATTCGATTTTTTCTTCGTTTTTTGATTATAACTTTCCAAGTATTCACTTCCGATCAAAGTTGCACTAACATTAAAGCTGCGTTATTAAATTTCCTACAATATAAGATTGGCTAAAAATTTTAAAAATTGTCACCCTTGTTGCAAAATAGTAATAATTGCGAAAAAAAAAAACATAAAAAAACAAGTATTCGAATTTTACGTTTTTCAACCATTTATGCTACACTTAAGACTTTCATATTTCACCCAGAAAAACTTTATGATATAATAAAACAACACTTAACAGTAAATTTCAATAAGATCCGTTTAAGAGATTTCGCAAAATAAATTTTGTAATCCAGCTCTCGCAAAAAAAATTCATTTTTTCAAAAGGTTGCAGGACCGAAAATAAAGCAGGCAGCAAGTTGAATATTTTTTTACATATGTAGAAGATTACTGTACCTTTCATTTGCAATTATCAAAATTAAAATCGGTTAACTACCACGGCGTCAGGAACTTTTTTAAATAAACATTAATTTTTAGTGCTACGCGCAGGACAGGTGTTAGATTCACACAAGTTGATTTTCACCAAAATTTCTTCCAATCTTTATCTAATATGTTATTTTCTTGCCTATATGTTGTTGTATTTTAATATTTTGATTCCACAAAAATTAAACTAATTTGATTATTATTTGTGAAATATTGTTTAAACAATTGCATATGTTTAAAAATAATAAACTTTTATTCTCTAAGTTAAAATACATATATGGACAAAGAAATTTTTTGCTAAAAAAAGTGTTATTTCAAAGGACATAGTATGTGTTTTTATTTTGCAATAAACAAATTTATTTATTTATATCGAAATGTACTAAAAATTAAAATTTATCAATCATTATCAAAGGTGTTTGGAATGCCCAATCAGAGCAAACGTATCTGCTGTCCTGCGCGTAGCACCAAAAATTAATGTTTATTTAAAAAAATTCTTGACGTCGCGGTAGTTAACCGATTTTAATTTTGCAAATTGCAAATGAAAGGTACAGTAATCTTCTAAATGTAAAAAAATATTCAACTTGCTGTCTGCTTTATTTTCAGTCCTGCAACCTTTTGAAAAAATGATTTTTTGCGAAAGCTGGATTGCAAAACGTATTTTGCGAAATCTATTAAACCGATCTTAATGCAATATACAGTGTTGTTTTATTATATCATAAAGTTTCTCTGGGTGAAATAATAAAGTCCTATAAGTGTAGCATAAATGGTTGAAAAACGTAAAAGGCGAATACTTGCTTTTTTGGTATTTTTCGAAATTATTGCTATTTTGCAACAATGGTAACAATTTTTTAAATTTTAAAACCAATCCTATATTGTAGAAAATTTAATTGCTCAAGTTTTATGTCAGTGCAACTTTTCTCGGAAATGAATACTTTTAAAGTTATAATCAAAAAACGAAGAAAAATATCTAACTTTTCCTCCATTTTTTGACATTTTGATTATTTAAACAATGTTCCGGACCTATTTGAGTGGGAGGATAACTCAATTATTATTACAGTATTTCTCATGATCATCTTTCAGTGCGTCACAGTTTTTCGATTTTTTTCTAACGCATTAATTTGTATGTGACAGAAAAAAAGGCACGTCGGTGATTACATTTCGTCGGTGACATTTTTATAACATTTATTCTAGTTATTCTAGTTGTCGATAGATGGCGCCATAATAAAAAAATATTGTTTTTTAATTAGATAATAATATTACAAATATAATCTGTATAATTTATAAGACTATACAAATCAAAAAAAAATACCATTTTATAAATGCAAGAAACACATTTGATTTTTTTTTATTCCAAATTGAAAATAAAATGTGACAACTGTCAGATTTCACTAAAATGTTATGTTAGAATAAATGTCATAAATGTGTATTATCACGGACTTACCCTTATAGTGCTTTTCATTCACAGTCATTTGTTTCGAGCTTCTGTCATGTGTCACATAATATTAATTTATCTACGTCGTACGTTATTGGTATGTACGAATGATACAAACCAAAGACGTATGACGTAGATATATTAATATTATGTGACACATGACATAAGCTCGAAACAAATGACAATCGATGAAAAGCCCTATTCCTATCATTTGTTACGCACTGAAAAGTGATCATGAAAAGGACTATTATCTATATATGAATTAATTCCAAGCAATTTCTGCAAAAAAAATCAACATCCTTCACCTTGAGAGTCCTCAACATCCAAATGTACTAATTACGTATTTTTTATGGGAAATAAGCCACAATTTTACTAAAAAATGAATTTATTAACGTTTCGAAGCCCAAATCGGGTTTCGTTGTCAAAAAGGTATTTTGACAACGAAACCCGATTTGGGCTTCGAAACGTTAATAAATTCATTTTTTAGTAAAATTGTGGCTTATTTCCCATAAAAAATACTATAATTATAAAAATGCCACAAGGAAATAGCTTCAGAACAAATGTACTAATATTTTTACAGATGCGCCCTGGTCTAAAAGGCGTATTAAGAATTTCTAAAGACTGTAAAATTATGAAAAGGTGATATATCAACTTTGGCGAAAACATCCTAAGCTCTAATTTAAGAAAACGATATAAAAACTATTTTCTCGTGTATACCTACACTAATACAAATTCATTTAAAATATTTTATATCATCGGTTCTCAACCTTTTTGAGTGATGTACCACCTACAGTTATTTTTATTATTTTTGGTACCACCTATATTTTTAAATTGTATTATCAATACTTAATAAGTACTACTATTTTAATTTTTTCTGTGTTTTGTGTACCACCGCCAATAATGATATGTACCACCAGTGGTACATGTACCACAGATTGAGAACCTCTGTTTTATATTGTTTTAATATAATACATCATTTTTCTGTTTCTATAACGCAAAATTTTGAATAAAAGAAATTTAAAATGCTAGATTAAAATTGTCCATATTTGTACCTCGTACAGAAAACGTTCCGGACTTCCGGAGATATCCATATTTTATATCTAAAAAAATAAATAAATAAAATAGAATGGACTATATTATTATTAAATAATTAAATTTTAATCTCCTAAATGTTCGAAACTGTGGTTCGGACGTACTGTATATCTTGTCAGCTTCTGCCATCTGTTAATGAAATATTTAGTTTTCAATGGTTGATAGTAGATTTCTATAAAATGGTTGGACTGACTGTTCAATAACACGCGTAGTTCGGTTGTCGCTCACAGTGTCGCTGACTACCAAAAATATGTGGTAACGGTGCCAGCCTACAGTGGTGGGAGCATAGATATATGGAGTGAAAGGAACTGTCTACACCTAACCTAATAATTTTTTTACAACTTTTGTTTATAATCGCGAAAATACAAACGTTTCGAAAAAGGAATGTTTTTCACAAGCTCGCCGCCCAAACTTTCACCCTCGCGAAGTGACTTCAATCGAACCAACAATCGTCAATGTTTTTATAATGTTTACAACAGCAGTTATTTACGTTAGCAATAATAAGGATATTAGTGAAAGATGAACTCTCGGGCTCACGTACAGCCTTTTTTGAACAATTCAGTGTCCATCAGACAGGAGATACAGAGGTTCGAAAGTGTTCATCCCAGTATTTATGCCATTTACGACTTGATTGATGTTATACCTGATGGACTCATAGCACAACAGATCAGGGATCATGTAGTGTGCATAGAAGGTGAGTTTTGCACAAATCGACCTCAAAACAATCGTTAACAATGTTATTATGCCCCATTATCAGTGAAAGCAATAATGAGATTATACACTGTAATTAAATTAATAAATAACAACACTAGATGTATTTGTTATTGATTTTATGAAATATTAATAGCTTAATAGTTTATCTGTAACATTATACTGTTTCCTTGAAAAGGACATGCTAATACAGTAGTATATGATACAAAAGTAGCTTTTTGTAGATAGCTATGAATATTTTAGTATAATTTGTTCAAAAATTACTTTTAAATTACCAATAATAGCTTGTTTTGTATTTGTTTGTAAATATTCATTATTTTGTATTACATTCTCTTCTGCCTTTAATTTCATTGACAATTTAACATAAAATACAATATAAAACAATCTTTAGAAGCTTCCAATGTGTTCAACAACTATATAGTAGCAGCAAACTACACAAAAACATCTGCAATAGATATAGGCCTGGATCATGTGTACCAAAAAAAAGTTTATTAATAGCAGGCTGAAAATTTGTTAATAGCTTAAATGTGTCTATTCGGACAAACTTTGATGTATGGGAACACTGGAACAAGTTTTAATTGTGGAACGTGTCATCCTGACAAGTTTATGATTGTGAAAACTAGCAGGTTGTTTTTAAGTTTATTCAATAGCAAACTTTATATAATATATGAAACAATGATTGTTTGACAGATATGGTGGGCATTTTAATAACACCTAGAACATGTCAAATGACAGGAATTATGTTGGTATGACTTTTGCATGAGCAAAAGCAGTCTGACTTTTGCATGAGAGTTTAATGAAAGGGTAACAAATCAATTGGAAGTTCTGTCTGACAAAATACATGGGACCTTTTCGTAGTCTAACGTTTGAAACCTGTAACCTGTTCCACAAATAAAACTCCCTGTTCCAGTGTTCCTATTCATCAAAGTTTGTCCGACTAGACACTGTTAAGCTATTAACAAATTTTCAGCTTGATATCAATAAACTTTTTTTGGTACGTAGATCCAGGCCTAATACTTTCTTCATATAGGTGGTATACTGAATTCGCTCTATCGAGATTCACTTTGACACGGACGTTAGTAATATCTTTTTTGGGAAGTTCAGTTGTCAGAAGTGACTGAAAATTACTACACAACCAACGCACCTGCTCATAGCCAATATTATTAATAGTAAACAGATATAAAAATAACATAAACCTTACGCCAATCAATAATTATTTATTTACACCATTATAATGTATTGATAACAAATGAGAAAATTTTATTGTACAAAATAAAAATATTTTGTGAAATAAACTCCACAAAATTTTATGAGATTAGTAGACAACTCCCACTATTTCTAATAATTCTTCTATTTTTAATGAAAGATTAAGTTGATTTTGTAAGTCACAAAACAGCATTCTAAATATGTAAATATTTTCATAGCACAGCTCAATACAGAGAGAATAACTACAAAAGCAAAACTAATATTTGTACAAAATAATAAAGAATTTCGTGAATAGAGTATCAAACAGGCATGAGAATTCTGTAATAGAAGCTAACTGAAACAAGAAAAGTGCAAAAATGTATTGAGTCTAATTCTATTAGTCTAGTCGCTATTAAAAGCCAATTAATCCACCGTGAGCTAAGCCGATTAGAGGAACAGGGTTGGCATAGAATTTCACCATCTTATAAAACCCAGCAGGTTTTTTCGGGTTTTTTCAATTGATAAAACCCACTATTATTGGGTTTTTTGGGGTTTTTTCAAAAATAGCAAATTTTCAGTTGAATGAACGTCATATTTATTTCTGAATAAAAGCAAAAACTAGCATAAATACCATGAAGTAAGTAGTAGGTGAATACAAAACGAGAGAAACTGAAACTAAACTAATAAAACACTTATTTTAAACATGGTATATAGACAAATAAAAAAATAAACAAGTTTCTTGTTAAACAAAGCATCTGCAAAGCATATTAGTTATCAGGAAAATCAGAATCTGTATTTTTGTCACATTCCCAATTCCCATTCGTTATTCGTTAGACTCGGTCGAGGACGAGGACTCGGTTCTTAAATGATAATATATTTTTACCAAGTTTGCAGCTCTATCGGCACCTAATCTGTTGCGAAGCTTAGTCCATATTAATCCATATGAAGAAAAAATCCGCTCAATAGATGCAGATAAAGCTGGACATGAGAACAAAGATAACATATAAATACAAAATTCATATGGTATTTTATTTGTTTTTTTATTTTTTATTGATATCAGCTTCCACCATTTCTTTGTTGAGAATTTTTTAACAAGTTCTTCTTTGAAAAGTGTTGCGGAGAACATATCTGTATCCTTAATCTTGAATGATAACATCACTGCCAAAAACTCATCAGAAAATAAAAAACTGAAAATCCCCGAAAAAAACCCGAAAAAACCCTAAAAAACCCAAAAAAAACCCGTCGGGTTGGGCTTTTAATAAAAAACCCGGGTTTTTTCCAACCCTGTAGAGGAACTATATACTTTGGTATGACTGACATACTTTATTACCCAGAAGGTAAGAGTAAGCCTCTGCCTTAATAACTGCAGAAAGATTTCTTCTTTTGCCCTTTAATTCGTCCAATTTTGAACATAGGCTTCCCCCAGTTTCCTCTATTCGCTTCTGTTTAGTGCTTTCTGTTTCTATAATTTATTTATTTATTATTTATTGACGGACCGAAGTCCATTAGTACATGATACAATTAAAACATCTAGTACTAGTAGGTACAAAGTTGGTAAATACACAATAAACAACAACAAAAAAATAAAATTACTTGCTCTCATTTAACAATTGAGAGCTAGTCCTATAATATAAAGTAAAAAATTTAAATATCTAAAACATTTTGCAATTGACAAATACAACTTATCTTAGAACAAAGACAATAATAGTAATAGACAAATCAGTCTTGAAATTAGAACATTAAGTTAAATATAAATGTAATTGTGTGGAAAACGCAGTAAAGTTGTTCATAAAGAAATCAATATGCGGAGATAATGTGTTTGCTAATTTAATAGTTTTACAGAGATAGGAACTTGAACCATAGTTTGTACGGTTAATGACTTCGTGGAAGGTGGTCACAGAACGGGTGGTTCTTGAAGGTACACGTAGACCAATTTTATTTAAGAGTGAGGTACAGAATTTATGACCATGAATTAAGTTATATAAGAAGCAAAGATCTTTATGTTGACGACGACTCTGTAATGAGTCAAGTTGAATAATTCGCAGTAAAGACTCGTAACTTTGACCAGTGAGATGCATCTTATAACCATAATAACGTAAGAATTTACTCTGAACTTGTTCGATTTTATTAATGTGACAATTATATTGAGGTGACCAAACACATGATGCATAATCTAAATGTGGTCTAACCAAAGAACAATAAAGGAGTTTTAAAGAACCACCAGTTGTGAAGTCATAGCTACATCTTTTAACAAAGCCAAGCATCTTTAATGACTTAGAAACCATGCTATTAATGTGTAGGTTGAAATTCAAGTTAGTGTCAAGAATAACACCCAGATCTATAACTGAGTCAACTAATTGTAACCTAGTGTCCCGTATATAGTAAGAATTATTCTCAAAGTTTCTTAGTCGAGTAAAAGTTATAGCATGGCATTTGTTTGCATTTAAGTCCATACCATTAAGTGAGCACCATTCCACAAGACCATTAAGATCTGATTGCAAATTGTAGTGATCCAAATCAGAGGCAATTATGTGAAATAATTTAAGGTCATCAGCAAATAGAAGAAATTGAGCAAAATTAAAACTTTTATTTATGTCATTTATAAATAAATTAAAAAGGATAGGTCCTAAGTGGGAGCCTTGAGCTACCCCCGATTTAACTATAATTTCATTAGAGAAATAATTCTTAATAAGAACCGTCTGCCTTCTATCTAATAGATAATTTCGAATCCAACTAAGCAGATGATCAGAGAAACCTAACTGTTCGATCTTATGTAACAATAACATATGGTTGACCCTATCGAATGCCTTGGAAAAATCTGTATAAATCGCATCTACCTGTTGTTTGCTTTCCAATGCTTCATTTAAGAAGGAGGTATAATTTAACAAGTTCATTTCAGTTGATCTCCCCATAACAAAACCATACTGTTGTTCAGTGATTACATTTTGTATAGTAGGCTTAATTTTGTCACATAATAAACTCTCGAACAGTTTAAGTATAGTATTAAGAATACTAATAGGTCTGTAGCTTTGAACCTTCTTCTATCGCCATTCTTTGATATCAGTGATATAAAACTAACTTTCCAAACGGAAGGGAATTCACTCATTTGTAATGATTTTTGAAAAATAAAGAATAAGGGACGAGCAAGATTAAAACTACAGTATTTCAGTAGCTTGGGTGGGATTCCATCAGGCCCTGGACCCTTATGTATGTTTAGCTGGGATAATTTGGTATATACCTCTGAAATAGATAAGTCACAACCAGTAATGTTGAAACTAGTGTTAGCCCTTGCACTATTTGGAATATGACATTCGTCCTCACTATACACTGCAGCAAAGTACTGAGCAAACATCTTGGCTATGGTAGGACCATCGGAACTGGTTTGGCCATTATGGTTTAAACTAGTTTAAAGTGTTCGGAATGCTATTATTGTTCCTTTTAGAATTTACGAACCTCCAGAAGCTTTTAATGTTACTGGGAAGTGTATGTTCAACGTTTGCTACAAATTGATTGTATGCTTGACTTGGTAAGGACTTAATCTAGAAAATTCATTATAGTCTTGAGGTAACCTGATCACTTTAAATTTCTTATGAGCTTTCTTTTTAGCAAATATGCAGTTTCTTAACTCTCGGGTATACCATTTAGGAAAATTGCTGGTATAAAACTTTTTCATTGGTACATAAACATCGATAGCGCCATATAAGACATCATAAAGTATATTGACCATATCATCTAAACTTTTGTCTCTGAAAATTTCATCCCAGTATATTGTGTCAGAAAGTAATCAGAAATACCTCGAAAATTTGCTGATTTAAAGTCGTAGAAAAAGCCTTCAGCTTTCATTTCATCAGTTAAAACATCTCCGCGGTTTAAATTAAAGCATAAAGGAGGAGGGAAACTATCGGGGTCATCTACTTAATCCCTCATCAGCTTCTGTGACAATGCAGTTTTCATCATGAACTAAAACTAGATCAAGTAATGAGTTTACATTATTATAGATGTTTCCAGTGCATTCCTTCTATCTTTTTAAAGTTGTTTCCCCATCTCATCTGGGGTCGTCCTCTCGGTCTCTTTCCTGTCCATGGTCTCCACTGTTGTATCGTGGTATTTCACCAGAAAGATTTATGATCTGCCAATTCGCAAAATCTCTCTTCTCTCTCTAACTCTATATTCATATGATTTTAGATTTATTTATTATATCAATTTACGCTGCTATTACTCAAAATTCGAGAGTTGGCGCAGTGATATGAAATGATGATTGTAATTTTTAGATGAATCTTTTCATGTAAATTTTATTGTATTTGAGTGACATTATATTTTTTATCTTAAGACGTGTGAGGGGAGTCATTTCAAAATTTTACTACATACTTAACCTTTAACTACACGCGCTGGCGTATTTTGTACGCCAGGCTGGCGTATTTTGTACGCCAGATATAAGAATTCTACTGGAAATATATTTAAAAATTTAATTTTTGACCTTGCTTATCTCTCTAACCTATCACTGGAATGTACTTTACAATTTGGTTTTAGTTTCGTTATAATCGGCGTTCTGGGAAGATCGGAATTTACATTTTATTATTTGTTGTTTCCGGTGGTGGACAATATACCCCACGATTATATTAATATAAGTCGTAATATAAGTACATATTTCAATTGTTTTTTAGTCATTATGGCACAAAATTATTTTTCTTTATAAACAATACTTTTTCTCATATAAAAAATCACATTTAAAAACAATTTTTATTAGTAATTTTATTTATCATGGAATCCAGTTATTCCATGATTCCAGTTATAAATCCCAATTGGCTTACTGCAAAGGAACTCCAAGTATTCACTGATGCCGAATAAGGTTTATAACAAACAACTAAGTGTATTTTTTCAAAAAAAAAATAAACAAATCCGCTGTTTTTAAGTGTATTTTCTTGTGGCGTATAAAGTACGCCACGCGTGTAGTTATGTTATAACTTGATGCGCGGGTAGTTAAAGGTTAAAGCAATCATAAGGATATTAGTGAAAGATGAACTCCCGGGCTCACGTACAGCCTTTTTTGAACAATTCAGTGTCCATCAGACAGGAGATACAGAGGTTCGAAAGTGTACATCTTAGTATTTATGCTATTTACGATTTGATTGATGTTATACCTGATGGATTGATAGCACAACAGATCAGGGATCATGTAGTGTGCATAGAAGGTTGAGCATAGAGGCACAAAATCGACCTCAAAACAATTGTTAACAATATTATTATGTCCCATTATCAGTGAAAGCAATAATGGGATTACACACTGTAATTAAATTAATAAATAACAACACTAGATGTATTTGTTATTGATTTTATGAAATATTAATAGCTCAATAGTTTATCTGTAACATTATACTGTTTCCTTCAAAAAAACGTCAAATAATTGTCAAAGTGTGGACACGAATTTTTATTCTCCGCATTTTAATAGTTTGATTTTAACGATACAAACGAGCAGTTCTCGGTGTATTGTGTGTTATTGTGTTAATTAGTGTTCCTTTTGTTAATTTTCTATATTGTTTATAATAGGTAGGTTAGGTAAGTAATTAAAAAAATATATAATGGATGAGACCTCGGGTGGCACTTCGCCACCCGAAAAGAAGGATGCAGAGGAGGATAGGTATGTAAATAATTTTATAGATTTAAATAATAGATATAGAACTGAGGATAAAGGTCCATATTTTGTATATATTGAGAGTACTGATAAGCATTTGGGAAGAATTTTCCCAATCCGGATTGGTCACGTTTTGTTGACTGACAATTATATAAAATCCGATGTCCTTGATATCAAATCGGTTGGTCTTAATCGCGTTAAAGTTATTTTTAAGTCGTATGAAAAAGCTAATTATCTAGTTGATAATAAAATTATGTCAAATAATAACTTAGTAGCGTATATACCCAAATTTTTTACACACAAGAAGGGTGTGTTGAGGAATATTGACACATACTTTTCTGAGGAATATTTAAAAAATGCCATAATATCTAATAAAGAGGTGGTTCAAGTTCAACGCATGAAACGAAAGGTAACAGATAAAGACGGTAATATTTCATATGTAAACAGACAAATGGTTATTGTGCAATTTGTAGGAAATGAACTTCCTCAAAATATACAAATTAATTTATGCAATTTCTCTGTAGAACCATATATATTCCCCGTTGTTCAATGTTTTAATTGCTTGCGATATGGACATTCTGCCAAGCAATGTAAAACCAAATCTTCTCACTGTCGAAACTGTTCTAGCCTAAATCATACATCAGACTCTTCTTGCGAAAAATTCTGCATTTATTGCCAAAATAATGAACACTGCTCTACATCCAGAGATTGTCCAGTATATAAGAAACAAAAAAATATCAAACAACTCATGGCCAGGGAAAATATTACATTTAAAGAAGCTGAAAGAGTGCATGATAATCCATCTTATGCCAAGATTTCTACAAATAATAGATTTTCAGTTCTTAATAATTCCACTAATTTTCCCTCTCTGCCACTCCCTAGTACGTCCCAAACTCCAAATTCTAGCTTTTTGCTACGTAAACCCAATGTTCGAAATACTTCACCCAAAAGACAAGTGAAAAAACGTAAACCATCTGCTCCGGAGTCTCCACCTATTTCTCAGTCTCTGCCTACTTCTTCCCATTTTCAAACAAAAAAAACCAAATCTTCACATAATCCCATCATACCAAATCCTCACAGAGATGACTTTATCCAATATAAGGAAAAACTAACAAGTCAGATAATAACCGTAGTTAAACAAGTAGTTAATTCAGATTCATCCGCAACAAATTACAATTTAGAAGAAAATATTAGAAATATGATCTCCTCTATATTAAGTTCTTCAAATCTAATTCCAGAAATGGATATTGAATCTTGTTCTGATGATTCAATCCACTAATAAGATAAGTACACTCAATAGTAAAAACATTAAAGTTATCCAATGGAATATTCGTTCTTTCTCTAAAAACCATCCAAGTTTATTAAATTTTTTACACAATAATCCTGTAGATATTATAGCTTTATCAGAAACCTTTAAAAAACCAAACCATTCTTTTAAACTAAAAGGGTATAAGATTATCCGACAGGATCGTGCAAATGGCTTTGGCGGTGTTGCCATTGCAGTTCGCCAAGACATTAAATTTATCAATTTTCCTATTACTTTTGCATATAAAAAAGATTTAGAACTTTGCGCAGTTAAATTTCCGTCCTTAAATATCATACTAGTATCGGTGTATAAACCACCTAAATTAAATGTTTCTAAATCAGATTGGTCAAATATCTTTCGGCAATTTAATTCTCCTGTTATTTTCTGTGGCGATTTTAACAGTCATCATACACTTTGGGGATCTCATATTAATAAAGCTTGTGGTAATCAATTAGTAGAAGCCTTAGATGATAATAACTATGTTGTTCTCAATAATGGTAAACCAACTAGAATTTCTCGTCCTGAAGAGCTACCTTCGGCGGTAGACATTACATTTTGCTCTGCTAGTTTGGCTAGTGATTGTTGTGTATGGGATGTCGTACCAGATGCGTTAGGTTCAGATCATTGTTTAATCAAATTTGAAATTATTAGGGATAGAGTTATAATAAATAAAAATCCAGCATCTAAATGGAATGATAAATTAGCTGATTGGTCTGCATACTCCACTATACTGGAAAATTCGTTAATTAGTACAAACCAAAATCTAAACTCCAATCTACTAAGCTTCTCTATTTTTATGGAAAAGGTCTCAAAAGCAGCATCCGCAACTATTCCCCTAAAAAGAGCAAGACAACAAGTAACTCAACGTCCAATATGGTGGGATACCGAATGCTATGATATGTTTCGTTGCAGAAAAGAAGCCCTGAACCAGTATAAACGTGTCTCAAACTATACAAACTATTGTCAATACCAAAATGTAGCTAGTCAAACTAAATTACTATTTTCTAAAAAAGCTCGAGACAGCTGGATATCTTTCATAAGCAGTATTAATAAAAACACGCACCCTACTAAAATTTGGCAATTTATAAAAAAAATATCAAACAAAGACTCAACGGGATCGGGCAGTATATCAGCTGATATGGTGGACGATTTTTTTGAGTTTTTTATTCCCAAATTTGCATCAAATAAAATCGACTTCAGTAAATTCAATAGTAATGTAGCATGCAATGAATCATTTTATATGCCTATCAGTTTGGAGGAATTACGATTA
This sequence comes from Diabrotica virgifera virgifera, assembly GCF_917563875.1. Taxonomy (NCBI): domain Eukaryota; kingdom Metazoa; phylum Arthropoda; class Insecta; order Coleoptera; family Chrysomelidae; genus Diabrotica; species Diabrotica virgifera. The sequence continues at coordinate 284,570,676 of NC_065443.1, read as the reverse complement.
GCAATCAAACAATCTAAAAGTACAGCACCGGGTTTTGATAGCATTACATATAAAATGATTGAATACTTGCCTGCAATTGCTAAAGACATTCTTTTAAATATTTTTAATAGTTGGTGGTTGCAAGGTTTATATGACCAAAGTTTAAAAAAAACTGTAATTTGCTTACTTGCTAAACCCAACAAAAATTTAAGTCTACCTAACTCTTACAGACCCATTTCATTAATATCATGCATTACAAAAACATTTGAGAGAATTATCAAATTAAGAATGGAATTGCATTTTGAAAGTAATTGTTTATTACCTATTAATCAGTTTGGATATCGCAGAGGCAAAGGCACCTCTGAAGCATTAGCTCACTTAGTTTCCGACATTCAGAATGCACTTTCCGTTAATCTTATAACGGCATGCTTGTTTTTAGATATTAAAGGGGCTTATGATACTCTGGATATTGATATTCTAACTGTACAGCTCATAAAATACGGTCTAAATTATAAATTCGCACAAAGAATCACAGATTTGTATAGGGACAGAGAAGTTTTCATTCGAGATTCAGAAAATCACATTTACGGCCCTCGATTATTATCAGTCGGAATTCCGCAAGGTTCAGTCCTAAGTCCAGTACTTTTTAATATCTATACTGCAGAATTGCATGACATGTTAAATGAAACAAATAATACAATTAAAATCATTCAGTATGCAGACGATTTCTGTATATACAGCAGCCGTAAATCATATAATGAGTGTTTATGCGATTTGGAACTGATAATGCAATGTGTAAAAAGATGGTCTATGGCTTTTAATTTCACGTTATCCCCTGAGAAATCTAGCATCACCTTTTTCACTAGACATAGGTTAAGTTCCCCTACCAGTATAAATTTAAGTAATGTTGATATTAATGTATCCTCTCACCATAAGTATCTGGGCGTGGTTTTGGACAAAAAACTAACCTGGACACTCCATGTGAATCACATTATCAACAAATGCGAAAAAGGTTTAAACATGCTTCGTTGCATATGTAAAGCTAGATGGGGTGCCGACCCAAAGATAGCATTAATGTTCTATAAATCGTATATTCGGTCAATCATTGATTATGGATGCTTTTTATATGGTTCATCGTCAAAATCTAATTTATCAAAAATCGATCATATTCAGTATAAGGCAATACGTATATGTATTAGTGCGTTTAAGTCAACGCCATGTGCTGCAATTCTAGCAGAAGCGCAGGAACCTCCTCTAAACCTTAGAAGAGAATTCTTGTCTAATAAGTTTCTATTAAAGACCAGGACTTTAGACTCACATAAATTATTAAGTAAAATTAACAGTCTCACTGAATATAACTTAACAAATTCTTATTGGAGAATTAAAACTTCTCCCCCTCTTACAGATGCTTATCTAGAAACTAACAACTTTAGCATTAACACTAAACAAATATTACCCATATATAACCTTTCTATTGAGGAAATCGCAATCTTTCCAAAGATCATAAAACCTACATACAGAAACTTACCATGCCAAAACAATAAAATTGTAAAATTAATCTTATCTGAATTTTCTAATTATAAATACATCTATACAGATGGTTCAAAAACATGTAATAGTGTAGGTAGCGCTTATTATGTTTCTAATATAAAAAGTGGTAATTCTTTTAGACTACCTAAATGTACATCTATCTTCACTGCCGAACTTTATGCTATTGAAAGAGCCCTAACTTACGCGGTTGAACAGAACTTTGGAGACACGGTTATACTATCAGATTCTTTATCTGCTCTTGAGGCAATATCGCAACCAATAACCAAAAAACACAACAATGAGTTGTTATGCCATATTAGAAAGACAATCGCTCGATTTAAAAATAATAGCAGTGACTTGGTCTTTATCTGGGTAAAAGGACATGCCGGAATCAAAGAAAATGAGATAGTGGATGAAATGGCAAAGAATTCAGCAACTTTAAATGAAATAGTAGATTTAACAATCTCCAGCGATTACATTCCCGAATTGCATAAAAAATTAAGAAAAAAATGGGAAACTATTTGGCTTAAGTTTGTACAAACTTCGAGGAATCCATACACTAACATACACCCACAACTTCCGCAAAATATCCCACATATATTTGATTATCACGTTACTCGATTTTATTCCACATCCCTAAGTCGCTTAAGATTAAACCATGGCAATTTTCCTGCACATTTAGCTAAAATAGGAATGCGTATCAACTCTCTCTGTTCATGTGATAACTACTCTACTGCAGATTTAAATCATATAATCTTTAATTGTGAACTTAATAAAAACCATACGAAAGCACTAATTGCTAGACTTCAGGAGCGGAATGTAAGTTTTCCGCTGAATATTTCACATCTACTAAGCTTCAATACCAAAACTATTAATGATATTATCATACAATTTCTTAAAGATTCTAAAATAAAAATTTAATATGACATCTTCAATCTTCAACTTTCAAATATCTGTGGCAAAAAGTTTATCTAATGCCATCCCCTCTTTGTGAACACACACACACACTACTGTTTCCTTGACAAGGACATGCTAATACAGTAGTATATGATACAAAAGTAGCTTTTTGTAGATATTGCTATCAATATTTTAGTATAATTTGTTCAAAAATTACTTTCAAATTACCAGTAATAGCTTGTTTTGTATTTGTTTGTAAATATTAATTATTTTGTATTACTTTCTCTTGTGCTTTTAATTTTAATGGCAATTCTACATAAAATACAATGCAGAACAATTTTTAGAAACTTCCAATGTCTTCAACAACTAAATCAGTATCATCGTCCCATAGTTGTCCACTGCTCAACATAGGCCTCCTAGAAAAACTTCCATTCAGATCTATCTTGCTCTGCTGCAATCCGGTTGGTACAAATCCTCTTTATGTCGTCAATCCATCTTGTGGGTTTCGTCTATCTGCTCTCGGTCTCCACTCCAAGATTGTTTTGGTCCACCTATCCTCTTTCACTCTAGCGACGTGTCCTGTCCACTTCCATTTAACTTTGGCTATGTGTTTTATAATGTCTTCTACACCAGGGGTCACCAATTAGCGGACCACAGTCCGCATCCGGGCCGTGAGCTACTTTTGTGCGGACCGTCATTAAATTCAGAATATAGCGTTTGGCAATTTTGAAAATGTTTGGACATGAAATTGTATATTGTTTGACTCAACTTATGTGTGCGAAGCCGCTTTATCAAGAATGAACTTTATTCAAAATCGGTACAGATCTCGGCTAACAGATGAATATCCCAACTCCCCAATGAGAATCAGTTGCACCAAACTCACTCCAAACTTCAGACAGGTTGTACATAATAAAAAATGTCATTTTTCTCACTGATAATTTTGTAAAGAATGACAAATTTTCTGATTCGGTTTTTTTTGTGGATTCCTGTTCAAAAATGTCCCCTTAAACAAATCAGAAGCGACCTGGGATGCCGGGCAAAACAGTCTTTTTATACAAATTTAAAATTAACTTTTAGCCCCGAAAATTGTATTTAAAAAGGTCACTTGTCAATTTTTTCAAGAGTTGATGGTTTTCGAGTTATAAGCGATTTAAAATTTTCAAGGTTTGAAAGCTCATCTGTAAATTATTAGTTTTCAGGTCGCCAAGTGCCTAAATTGAAGTTTATAAATTCAATCTCAAGATTCTAACGAGTAATCGGGACTTACTTCAATATAGACCGTTGTTTTTTAATTGGAAATTATGCGAGTCCACTCGACTTTTAAGTCGCCGCACATCGCAATTTATGGTGCGTCTCTGTCGCACTTATACATATTATACGTACTTATGCAAAAAATGACCAACAAATACTTCACATTTATTAAAATTTTATAATTTATTATTACAGTAGAACGTCAATAATCCGGATTAATTGGGACCGGACCCCATCCGGATTATCTAATTATCCGGATTATCGAAATTACCTCAAAAAAGGCCAGTATACACATTAAAGTACAACAAACGTTTTAAAATTTTATGTTTTCCCTTGTACAGTAAAGTGTTTATGATTCATTCCACGAATATACGACTGTTTTGGATTAACGCGACAACGAATATTTTAGTGGACAACATAAGAAGTACGAAAGTAAATGGCTCTAATAATTATTCCAATAAACAACAATATAATTTGCAATTTACTTTCGTTCTCCATATTTTGCAAAATAAAATATTCGTTGTCGAGATAATTCAACACTATCGTATGTTCGTGGAATAGGGTATAGAGGTGAAATTAATCAAAACATTTTTTTATGTTTAAACACTGTATTGTAATTAATTTATAATAGCAGCATGTGTACAGTAAAAACTTAAGACACTATTTGGGCTTTTAAAAAAATGTGTAAAACATTTTTGAACTGCGGTAGAGGTTCGTTTTTCGCAGCTAAGTTCTTAATTTATTTTAAAAGAATCAGATATTTTTGCTAGATACAAATCCGGATTATTGACAGTTCGGATTTTTGACGTCCGGATTATCGACGTTCTACTGTAACAATTTTTTCTTAATGATTTATTTATTTATTCAATTAATTATTTCCAATGTGCTAATTAAATACGCCAATAAAAACAAACGGTCTAAATTGAAATAAACCCCGATAACTCATCAGAATTTTGAAACTGAATGTTATGTTTAAACTTCAATTTAGGCACTTGACAACCGCAAATATAATAATGTACACATGAATTTTCAAGCTTCTAAAATGCTTATTTTCGCATTTTTCAGTTTATAAATCGCTTAAAACTTGAAATCTATCAAGTTTTGAGAAAAATGACAGAAAATCTTTTTTGTTTAAGATGACCCAAAAATGCTAACAACATATTTTCGGGAGCAAAAAAGGTGATGTTTTGGATTTATTAAAAAACCGTTAAAAACAATTTCTGCCTAAAAATTTCGCACTGCACCCTTGTGATTTGTTTACCGAATTGTAACAACCAGACAGGTAGTGTTAACTCCGGACCCCGGAAGTTTCATAGGTTTTCGAAACGGACTCTCAGGAAATATAATTGGTGACCCCTGTTCTACACCACTTCTATGAATTTCTTCGTGTCTTACTCTATCTCTCAATGTTATGCCCAACAATGATCTTTCCATTCTACATTGCATCACTTGTAGTTTTCGTGCAGATATCCTTGTTAGAGTATGTGTCACAACTACTGAAATAGTAGCTGTGAACTACAGAAAAACACTTGCAGCAGATACTTTCTTCATAAAGGTGCTACCTACATTTTTCATATTTAGTCCACTGTGTGATAAAAATAAAGAATATTAAGTCATAAAATAGCTATTAAATAAATATTTTCATAGCACAGTTCATTGCAGAAAGAATCAGGGATGCGCTGTCCATAGTGTCCATATGGGCAAGGTTGTGTGGCACACAACGGCCCCAAGGCGTTAAAGGCGCCCTTTGAGTTAGCAAAGTTAAATAAATATCCAATTCAAAACTAAATTATTTTTGAAGATTTACAAAAAATCAATATAAAGAAACAAAATTTTTTCTACCAATACCGATGATAAAATTTTGTTACCCACCAATACTTACCGGTGGTGAAATAATGCTATTTTAACTTCCAAAAAATCTGGGTAGATGTAGAAAAAATTTCATAGTTTTATCATGCTTATATTAATATTTCGGACGATGTCGTTTAAGTTACTTGGCGCGCTGGAAAGAATAACAACAGAAGTGAAATATTTGTACAAAATAAGAAATAATTTCTTGAAGAGAGTATCAAATAGGCATTAATTTAACCCAAATTTCGGGCCAATGCTGTTTAAACCCAGTCACTTTTTTCAAGTTGTGAGAAAACTAATAAATAGTTTTAAAAAATTTAAATGTAGAATGAAAGATTACATTATCTAGGGCCGAAAGTTCCTTAGAATAAACAAAAAATTTTTCTCGGATGAAATATTTGAAATTAAAAATCACTCTCATTTTTCTTTTTTTTTTTCACCCCTGTATCTAATTAAAATAAACATAGAAGTTTTCAGGGACTTTCAGCCCTCGGTAATAATATAATCTATCATTCTGCGTTTAAACTTTTTAGAATTAAAAAAAAATGAATGCATTTAAATATCATTGGACCAAGATTTTGCGCCTACCCCCTTAAATATGTAAATCTAAATGAATTCGGCAGATTTGTCTGAGGTTTATAATATTTTTATTGAACGGATATTCTCCTTATGGTGCCATTTAATCTTATTTGCAGCCGCCCTGAATAGTTATATGAAGGTCATATTCTTCCTAGTCCCCTTTTGCTATTGATTTTGTCTTCTATTGTAAGTTGCAGCAGTTTATACTTTTGATTTCTTATGATGTGACCAAAATATTGTGTTTTCCATTCTTTTATTATAAGCATAAAAGGATATTGGAAATATAATACAATACAAACGATATACTTAATTTAGTTTAGTACATCATAAAACACCTATGGAAATTTTTTCTTTAAGTTTAAACAACTTTTAAGAGTTAAAAAAAATATAATTTTCAGTGATCTATAAATAATAGGAGGCTTGCCTATAATGGGATTAAATAACAAACATACTACCATACCATAAAAGTAGGAGTATTAATTCTTGTTTTAGTACAAAAATAATTGCTTCGTGAGTAAGTATCATTGGCAAATTGTCAAATAATTTTTGAAACTAACATGTGCGAGCTCACATCAAAAAAATGCATATAATTTACAGGAAGTTTGTCATAAAATACAAAAGAGAAAATAAGAAATTAGGTCTGAAATATAGGCTAAGAAATTTTTCCAAATTTGTGAACTCTATCTAGGTACTTCTTCTATCTTTCTCATCCATTTTGGTTAATGTTTTATTTTGTTTGAATAACAATGAAAGTTTTTTAGGGATATTTAATTTTTCTGTGTTAATTTAAAAATTTATCCAAGGGAATTTGTTGTAATAAATTATTCAGATGTCACTCCTATGTCTTTTGAATCATACTATTTATATAAAAAGCATGTAAGTATATCAATTTAAATAACACATGCCTGCATAACTTATTTTAATTGATGACAAAACATTTAATGATGCTTTTCTGCATTAACAGTTTTTGTGGACTTGGTGATTCAGATTTTTGTTTTGTTGTAAAAAATATACCTTTTCAAAGATATATCTCTTTGGTTTTTTACTAGTCATCACTTTTATCTTTTTGAAAAGATATCTATTCTTCAATTGAATTGAATATTTTTCTTTCTAAATAAAATTATTGTAGCCTAAGATCCGATATATACAGGTTGTTCAGAAACTCTACCGACAAACGAAGAAAGAAGATTCGTCAGATAATTCTAGGACAATTTAACCTAATTCACCTAGTCCGAAAGTGCTTGTTAAGGGAACTAGAGCTATTTGAAGATGGCGTCTTGTAATTAGTTTTTCTTAAATTCCTCCAAAAAGCTTCTATTTAAAAAAACTAAAATTGGTACGCGTATTTATCTTCCAGAGTTAAATCGATTCCATCCATTGCGAATTTTTAGTACCGGTCATAGGCGTCCGTTTTGGGAAGGGCAACAGTTATTTTGTCGAATAACTTTTTTGTCTTTAATTTTTAAGCATTTTTGACTATGTATTATTAAATTGTGAGGTATTCTAGTACTAAAAGGTACTCTTGCCTTAAGTCGATAGAATACAGGGTTTTCTAGAAAAATCGATTTGAAAATTTAGAAAAACGAAAACTGGTACGTTTAATTATATTCCAGAAATAAATCGATTTCGTTATTGCAAATTTCTAGTACTGGTCATAGCATCCGTTTTGGGTATGTCAACGGTTATTTTATCGCATAACTTTTTTGTCTTTCATTTTTAAGCATTTTTGACACTAGATTATTAAATTATGAGGTATTCTAGTACCAAAAGTTACTCTTGCTTTAAGTTTGTAAAATACAGCGTTTTTTTAATGGTTTTCAATTTTTTTTTTCAAATTAAAAAAATGAAAAATTTTCAAATCGATTTTTCTAGAAAACGGTGTGTCCTATCGACTTAAAGTAAGAGTACCTTTTAGTACTAGAATACCCCACAATTTAATAATCCATAGTCAAAAATGCTGAAAAGTTAAAGACAAAAAAGTTATGCCATAAAATAACCGTTGCCCTACCCAAAACGGACGCCTATGACCAGTACTACAAATTCGCAATAAATGGAATCGATTTATCTCTGGACGATAAATATGCGTGCCAATTTTCGTTTTTCTAACTTAAAAAGTTCTGGAGGTATTTAAGAAAAACTAATTACAAGACGCCATCTTCAAAGAGCTAGAGCATTTTCGGACTGGGTGAATTGGGTTAAATTGTTTTAAAATTATCTAAGGAATCTCCTGTCTTCGATTGTCGGTAGAGTTTCTGGACACCCTGTAGATACAAGAACGACCTTTAGCGATCTGTTTAATGGATAAAAATTATTTAATATGTCATTTAGTAGGTACGTTAAAATATAATATGTATATATACAGGGTGTTTGGTAGGTCGATGGAAATTTTTTAAGGGATAATAGGGGACGCCATTTGCAACATTTTTTGCTAATAATGTATCGCTCAAACTGTTAAGGTTTCCGAAATAAAGTTAAATTTGTCAATATTCGACAACCGTCTATTTCACGTTTAAAAATTATCTAGGCGTACTACCTCCCTGTTTTACGAATGGAATAAAAATGTAAACCTACAACACTGACTCTTCGCATACAATTTCCATCAGCTATCGTCATTCTCCGAACGCATAATAAACAATTAAAAAAAAAGAAACCTTAACAGTTTGAGCGATACATTATTAGCAAAAAATGTTGCAAATGGCGTCCCCTATTATCCCTTAAAAAATTTCCATCGACCTACCAAACACCCTGTATATACTAAGGAATTCCACAGTTTTCACTGTATTCCTTCACTCAACCGTTCTCTCCAGATATATACTATAAAAAATGATTTTTCTTTAATAAATTCTATTAAATTTTTTTCAGTCTGGGAAAATATTTTGAATTTTTTGGATTATTCAGAAGAAAGGGGGTTTTTAAAATTACGAAATTTAAAATTACGAGGTGCCTAAATTCCAGTTCAAACCTTGTTCTATCAGTTCTTGATAAGTATTTTGGACTTAGTTCATTTTGAAATAGGTATTGTTTTTTTAGTTGTTATAATGCAGCCCGATCACCCGTCTTTGCATAAGGAATCTTCCCCATTAACAATGAAAAAAATTTTTTTGAGAATAAACCGTGGCAAAAATTCTTATCGGGAACTGATAGAAGAGGGTGTGACCTTAAAGGGCCTAGCCAGGTAAGATGATGAAAAGTGCCCCCAACTCGATTCGTATTCCATAGTCATCGTTTAGCATATATAGTGAAACTAACTTTCTGAAATTTTTAGCCCCCTAGGTGGTCATGTCACCCACCTAGAGCCTAATTAGGCTTTTTAAGTTTTTATTGTTTATCTCAGCCGCATCGAGAACTAGCGAAAAACTTAAAAAAGTTGTAAGCTTTAAAAAGTTCTGTCCGAAAAAAATTTTTTTTGGTTTTTGGCGGGAAATTTAAATTTTAGAACGATTTTAAAATTTTAAATGAGTATAAAAAAATAACTAAGACATTCGTTTTCACGAAAAAAATATATAACGTATATTTTTGCATAGTATTTCACCCTGAATTTTTTCAAATTTTTAAAATTGGTGAAACGCACCTTTAAAAATAAAAACCGCATTTTTTCGGTTTTTTTTTCTCGTTTTTTGATACAATTTTATACATATTTTTCAAAAAAGGTAATACCGTCACTAGAATGGGTAAAAAACTGAAAAATAATTGGGATTTGCTTAATAAAAATTTTTTGTAATCCCATCCATTTTCAATATACAGGGCGTTGAAGAAAACACAATTTTACACATTTTTACGGTTTTTCCGAAACTACTAGCAACATTGTAATACAATTTGACGAGTTTTAAGAGGTAGTTCTATCCTCCTATTTTTTCATAAGACGCGCCATTTTTATTCAAAAAATAAAACATCTTAACCCTTACAAAGTATTCGAACTTCTTTTAGTAGTTTCTTCATCTACATACGTAAACTCGTACGTCCATTATAAAAACTAATTCTAATACTTTGGAAGCGTTAAGATATTTTATTTTTTGCAGCAAAACGGCGCCTCGTATGAAAAAATGACAGGATAGTTTTTTTATCGCAAATTGAATGAGGAATTTAAAAATGATTGTTAATTTGAAACTTGTCAGTGGCGTACTATCTTTTTTTCTTTGAAAAGTTCAGACCATTACCCCTAAGCGCGCCAATGATGAATATCAAATCCTTAATTGTATGTCAAAACATGCACAATAACTACCTCTTAAAACCCGCCAAGTTTTATTATAATGTTGCCAGTAGTTTCGGCAAAATCGTAAAAAATGTGTAAAATTTTGTTTTTTTCAACGCCCTGTATCTTGAAAATGGATGGTGTTACAAAAAATTTTTATTAAGCAAACCCCAACTCTTTTTAAATTTTTTACATGCTCCAGTGACGGTGTTACCTTTTTTGAAAAATATGTATAAAATTGTATCAAAAAACGAAAAAAAAACCGAAAAAATGCGGTTTTTTATTTTTGAAGGGGCGTTTCACCAATTTTAAAAATTTGAAAAAATTCAGGGTGAAATATTATGCAAAAATACACGTTATATATTTTTTTCGTGAAAACGAATGTCTTAGTTATTTTTTTATACTCATTTAAAATTTTAAAATCGTTCTAAAATTTAAATTCCCCGCCAAAAATTAAAAAAAAAAAAATTTCGCACAGAACTTTTTAAATTTTACAAATTTTTTATTTAAAGTTTTTCGCTAGTTCTCGATGCGGCTGAGATAAAAAATAAAAACCTAAAAAGCCTAATTAGGCTCTAGGTGGGTCACATGACCACCTAGGGGGCTAAAAATTTCAGAAAGTTAGTTTCACTATACAGGGTGATTGATTAGTGTGAGGAAGCTCAGTAGATCTGTTGTAGTAAAAATTACAAAAAAAAGTTATTAACAAAAATTGTAGGCAGCTGTAAACTCCACATTTTAAAATTAGTTACAATCTTACAGGGTGTTCCGTAAGATGGTGGCAGACCAAACTTATGTTTTTTTAAATGGAACACCCTGTATTTTATTTTAAATTTGAAATCTGCTTCATTTCCACATCACAACAATGTAAAGTTTTATTATGTTATGCCAGGTACTTAAAAAGTTATAGCCAATATTACCTGAAAATCGTATTAAGTTTAACTCCCTGTATAATTTAAAAGGAATATAGGAACATTGATCTATTGCAACCATAGTTTTTTAATAATTGTTAAAAATTATAAAACATATTCGTTTTCATAATATTCGTTAAATCAAATACAGGGTAAGTCAAAATGCAAGTACATTATTTTCTTGGTAATTTTAAATAGAACACCCTGTATTTTATATCACTATCGAAAAGTACTAATATCGTACTTCAAATTTTATGAAGTACTCCCTATACCTAAAGTTATCAGTTTTCTAGATATTTTTATTTTTCCATCAAAGTATTAATTTGGTAGGTATTTTAGCGTTTACCAATAATTATTGTGAGTTGGCCATGATTGATTTGTCAGAAACTGACAGTTTGACATTATTGTTTATTATCAGTAACGAAATAACGACACAGAAAAGAAAACAATTTATTTTAAATAAAATTTATATAAAATAACCGACGGAAAATTAAAAAAAAAATAACAACACAAAAAAATAAAAAACAACAGTAATTTTAACTTATCTTACTTAAGTAAGGTGTTCAAAATGACCTCCCAAAACATCTATGCATACTTGAAAGCGGCCATTGAAAGAGTTGCTTACATTACTAAGCATTTGTAAAGAAATATTTTGAAATACAATTCGGATTCTATTTTTCATATCATCTCTTGTTGTTGGAGGTATTTTATATACTTCGTTCTTAACGTAACCCCAAAAAAATGAGTCCATTTTATTGAACTCTGGTGACCTTGGGGGCCACCTTACCGGTCCATCCCTTCCGATCCATCTTTCACCAAACTTATCATTAAGTTCACCACGTACTAATTCGTTGTGGTGCGCAGGAGCACCGTCATGTAGAAACCACATTTGTTCACGTATATTAAGTGGAACCTCTTCTAATAATATCGGTAACTAATTTACGATAAAATCTAAATAAATCTCACCATTTAAATTATCTTCAAAAAAATATGGTCCTACTACATGGTTACCGACGATACCTCCCCACACATTTAGAGACCATCTTGTTTGACTATGTGTTACTATGTGGTATGGATTACTTGTTGAATAGTAGTGAAAGTTATGCCTATTAACAGAACCGTTTCGATGGAATGTAGCTTCATCACCAGATAGGACATAATCAAAAAAATCTGCTCATTAATTTTTTCTAAGGCCCATTCACAAAATGCTATTCGTTTCTGAAAATTATCATTATTTAATTCTTGGTGCTTTTGAATATGATAAGGGTGCATCTTGTTTTTAGATAGAATGTTTTGAACAGAGTAGCAACTAAGTTCTTGTTCATTGGAAATACTCCTTATACTTGTGTGTGGGTTTTCTGTAACTGCCATCAACACACTCATTTCGTTTTCCTCTGTCACACTAGCTTTTTGTTCGTTCATGTTTTTCATAATTCACTGAACCAGTGCGGTTAAATCGATCTTTCAATTTTTCAAATGTATCTTGTCTAGGTTGCCGCCTATCTGGAAACCGTTCTTGGTAAATTCTAGCTGATAGTAATGAATTTTTATTGCATTTCCCCAAAATCCAGATCATATCTACCATTTCATGAGTAGTAAAATTCATTATTGCTAATTTAAATTGAATTAATTACTGAATTACTAAATAATAATTGTTGCTAATTTACGGTGTACCCCAATACTGAATTAATAAACAATAATGTCAAACTGTCAGTTTCTGACAAATCAATCATGGCCAACTTACAATAATTATTGGTAAACGTTAAAATATCTGCCAAATTAATACTTTGATGGAAAAATAAAAATATCTAGAAAACTGGTATCTTTAGGTATAGGGAGTACTTAGGTATAGGGTGTTCTATTTAAAATTACCAAGAAAAAAATGTACTTGCATTTTGACTTACCCTGTATTTGATTTAACGAATATTATGAAAACGAATATGTTTTATAATTTTTAGCAATTATTAAAAAACTATGGTTGCAATAGATCAATGTTCCTATGCTCTTTTTTAATTATACAGGGAGTTAAACTTGATACGATTTTCAGGTAATATTGGTTATAACTTTTTAAATACCCGATATAACATAATAAAACTTTACATTGTTGTGATGTGGAAGTGAAGCAGATTTCAAATTTAAAATAAAATACAGGGTGTTCCATTTAAAAAACATAAGTTTGGTCTACCACCATCATATGGAACACCCTGTACGATTGTAGCTAATTTTAAGATGTGGAGTTTAAAGCTGCCTACAATTTTTGCCAATAACTTTTTTTTGCAATTTTTACTATAACAGATATACTGAGCTTCCTCACACTAATCAATCACGCTGTATATGCTAAACGGTGACCTATATGGAATTCGAATCGAGTTGGGGGCACTTTTCATCATCTTACCCGGCGAGGCCCTTTAGGTACTTGATGAACAACATTACAAAAATAATATTTTTTTCTTGTGTTTTGATCCAATAATGATCCAAAAAATTTAAAATAATATCTGTCAGACCGAAAAAATTTTAGTAGAATTTATAAGAAAAAGTCATTTTTAATTGTTAATTAATTATAGTCAGGATAAAATTATATCGGGCAACCCTTGTTTTTTATAATTTTTAACGTACTAAATTACATACCAAATAATTTTTATCCATTAAAGAGATCGGTGAAGGTCGTTCTTATATTGGATGTTCTACTATTAGTTGTTCTAATTAATTGCTGTTTTTTTTTTCATTCAGTCCAATTTTTTTATTCTTAAAAGAAGAATCTTCTGTGTTTTATTGCCAACCTTGACTTTCTCTCGTGCTTAATATTCAACATCCACAAACTTTACAGCTGTACTGTTTCCTGTTGATTATTAATTCCGAAAGCAAGTTATTGATGACCAGTTGTCTTTTTGATCAATAATCATTTTAGTGTGTGGTGTTTGTAGTACCTTTAAAGTTTTATTTCAGTTTAAGTTCATCACTAGTAAAAGCATATCTTAAGGAACTTTTTTTTCTAGATTGAAAAAAGATAATTTTGAAATATTTTTAAAAATAAAACGTTTTTTAAAACATAAAAACTTTTTTTTATATGTTCTTAACAAGGTTTTGATGTATACAGAATTTTTTTGCTATTTTAGTTGTTTTTCACCCTGCAAAGGGCGTCTTCCAAAAGATGCATTTTAATTTGGAAGACATTGTTCTGCCTCTATATTTTTTTTAGTTCGAGCAGGATTCAGTCTATGAGCCTTAAAACCAATAAATAAACCTTTAATTAACATTTAAAAAGTTAATTTTTTTTATACTGTTACGGCCTTTATACGCGATTTTATAATAATTTCGAAAAAACGCCTGTTTTGGGGGTGGTTAAAACGCTGAAACAAAAAACTAGAGTGTTTTTTATCATTTTAGAGGTTTATTTGTTGTAGTAGATTTTGAGAAAAACGTCTCCCAGTTTTGAAAAATGTAGTTTGGAGAAAAATGCGTCAATACGAGCTTAGTCGCTATTTTCTGATCAACTCGTTGCTCAATTTTTTTCCCGTAAGATCCATTACTATTTGGATGATTTTAGCTTCTTCATTAAAGGCACAGGCATTCAGGAAGCTATCTTTACCACATATTTGCCATAAAATTTATTTTTTAGAGCAATTTGCCAAATTAAATACTTATTTTTACATTGATTACAGATCAAGGAATTTTTTCCAATGTTCAAAACAATTTTCGATAAATTTTAATAATATTACACACGTGCTGCGCTTAAAAATCTTAGCAAGCAACTGTCAAGTTGCAGATGCACAGGTGAGGCGTCGCGCGCCCCGTGTTGTACACAAACGAGTTTTAGCTTGGGTACGGATAGTTACACATACAGCTATAACTTCGTTTCTATTTTGAATTTCGTAACAAAATTTTATGACAGTATTTCTATGATGAAATATATCGATTTTTTTTAATTTAAAAAGTAAATGTCCCCTTAAATAAAAAATGTAGAAAGGAATCAAAAATATTTCGATTATACATAATTTGTGGAAACACACCTAAGTATGATTAGGAATAACTTAAAAGAAGCAACCATCAGTTAATGATGCAGGTAAGGTTTAAGAATGAAAAAGAGCATGGAGAAATGATTGACTTCAATTAGTACCGACTATAAACATCCTGGGTTAACCGATTATAGTATAAAAGGCCCGGTTTCAGGTAAAATTTAAATATGTTTCATTTACATATTTCAGGTAAAAATGTTGTGGATCCTTTGCTTTATTATAGGAGTACCGTCTAGTCAGTGTTAATAAAATTGTCAAAAAACCAACTCTGTCTACCTTGTTCGCTTATCGCTCCGGACCGGTCTTAACAATGGACCAAGTCAGATAAATTTAATAATATTTACGACCGCACTAATTGAAGTCAACCATTTTCTGCTAAACAAACTTTATCTGGTGGTCTAATAAGTAACCTCCTTGGCCGATTGGGGCGCTGGGATCTCACAAAAAACATTACTTCTAGAAATTTTAATCTTTTAGGCACACATGTTAAATTTTAGCGCTATGCACAATCCAGTAAGCTATAAGTACATTTTTAATGTGCATGCCGCCCCTGCAATATGTGCAGCTTATCTACTGATATATCAATGTAGTTTTGTCTCCTGAATCCAAATCTGAAAACGGCATTTCGATATTTCAAACCATCTACGAGATAACCGACCTCAGAGACAAGTTGCATCTCGGGACAGCAATTTAGGATATTTTAGCAATTTAAGATAGCGAGATAATTCTACAATGGAGACACTGCTAAAATATATTAAACCTAATGTACGTAAAAATGTTATTGAAAATTTCATATTATTTCAAACTAGCGCGTGATTCGACTGACATCGGCTAAAAATGCTTGTGATCAAGACCCTAAATTGCTGTCCCGAGATGCAAGTCTTTGTTTCGTTTGACACATAAACGGCAGAAGAATTTAAATATCAAATAAATAAATATTATTTATTATTGTTAATGTAAGTATGTAATGTTAAATGGCAGGTTACAAATTTTTTGAATTGTCTACCCAATGATTTATGTATTATGTATATTATATTGTTTATTATATTTACAGTGTGTCTACTTAAGTTGGACACATGTATTACAGGACACTTTTTTATTTTTAATTTTACGAAATAAAGTTATAATTCATAAAAAGTTCTGCACCGTCTAAAACCTACGATTCAACTATCAGATAGCTTTTATCTATATTATACGAGGTATTTTAAAAAATATTAATTTCGCTCAAGAGTAAAGTACCTTTATTTTTCACAATATTGTAAATTATTGTTATTACAAAAAATTGTTTGGAATTAAAAACAATGTTCTAATATATGCAATAATTGTAATTATTATAATTAATTAATTAATAATTATTATAATAATGTAATTATTACATTCTTCTAATGAAAAAAAAATATTTAAATTGTTTCTCAAATTACAGATACCCATCATCATTTTCATTTATAACTTTATTAATTTTACGAACAAAAATTATTATTCTTCATAAAAATATCTGCATATAAGGTCTAAAATCCAAGATGCAATCATCATATAATATATCAAATTGTATCGATTTTAGTCGAGGTATGTAAAAAAATATGAATTTCGCTCAAGAAATTCGCTCAGTAAAATATCTAATAGCTACACTATATTACACAATATTTAAATATAAGGATATAATTGCACATTAAAACATAATTTTTAATTCTAAACAACTTTTCATAATAGCAATTTTCCATATTAGGAATTTAAATACATAAATAAACAAAGTTTTTGTTATATAATAATGCTCGAATTTTTAGCTTGTTATATTTGAATTGTAATAAAACGAACTTGATAATTTAATTATTAAATTATAATTTTAACTTTATTACCGAAATTCCTTTGAAAATTATTCTGTTAACTAATTTCAAAATAAATATATATAGCGTATGTTTTAATTTTCACTTTTTCCTAAAAAAATCGAAAGGGTTCTCTTATTTTCATCATCACTTGCTTAGCTTTGATGTTATCAACTTCATCTGGAGCTCACTTGATAGGTATTCTTGGGTACTTTGGCAAATGTTTATTAGTATATTTTATAAAATGCGTCGTTTTTCCGTTATTTAAGCTTGAATACCTAAGATTTGAGTACTAGCTGAAAAAAATATATATTCAATCAACTATAACTCACTTTTAATTAATTCTTAAAGGTCTTTCACGTAAAGAATCTATTTGATTTTTTATTATCTTCAATTTTGGTAATCATAACTATTTTGTTAAAACTTACAGTTTTTGAATTATTTGTGAAAAACCCTTTACACCATGCATTTGTTTCACGAAAAATTCAAATCTTTGATTTTTAATAACTCAAAAAGTATTGATTTATTTTAATAACTTGATATAACACATTTTGCTTAAAATTTGTCCCTCTATCGATTTGTGGAGTTATTTTTAATAAAATAGTTTTCACCCCCGAGAAGGGGTGGTATCCAACCCCAGGGTAAAAGTTCAAGTTGGCACCAAATCAGTTTTATTTCTTGAGGTATGCTTCTAACTAGTCACCAATTTTAATGCAAACCGATGGAGGTTTAACAAAGTAGGAGGTGAAAACGTTTAATGACTGCACTAACTTTCCCCTTTCATCCCTTATTGCTACTTCCTATATTCACTGAGGTGTCAGCCTAAAAGGGGTCATAATTGTCAATATACAGTGGACATATTTTACAGGAAAAACTCCATATTACTTATGACTAAGATTTTTCGGCTCTAGCTGTCCGTCTATTTGTAGTTCTTCCAGAATCATATTATTGCACGGAAAAGCATTGGAATCATTATATGGAATTAAAAAGAGACTAAATCGAATAAAATAAAAGAATTTTTTGGAAAAACATGTTTTTCATTTCAAAGGAGGTTACTTATCATACCATCTAGATAGTACTTATATCTTTGTAAAAAGACATTCTACCACTACCATAAATTTAATTCCTTATGTCAATTGAAAATATATTTTCAAATAAACGCCAAGAAATCCATTATGTATATTTAAATATGTACAAAAAGTCTATCTTTGTGTTTATATATAGATTTAACAATGGCTTTGAGATGTCTACGAGCAATAAAAAATAAATTGATAAAGATGTTTATGCTTTTATAGCAGTTAAGATGATGTATAGCTTAATTAACAATTTTTTATAATTAATAGATCAGAGGTTCTCAAAGTGGGTGACGCGGCACCCTGGGGTGCCTCAAGCACTTGCCAAGGGTGACATGGCACATTTAAGAAAAGTCGAACAACTGGCCGCTGCGCCACTGTCCAATCGAAACATGTTGACTATTTGTACTTTCTCTCGATTTTCTCAAACTTCTTTGAATTGTTATTGCTCATTTGCAAGGTTTGGAAGAAAGTATTGTAAACTATTTTCCTGACATTGACTCAGATGACTTATATAGCTGGATGATGGACCCGTTTTCGTGTGATCCAAAAAATAAACCTGTCGGAATGACAAATGAAGTTTTTCAAAATCTACTTGAGATCAGCGAAGATAGCAGTTTAAAAGTCAAATACTGTGAAGGAAGCCAAGAAGAGTTATGGATGCAGGTATATTAAGAAAATAATGTTGTTGGCAAGGTTGCAGTGAAAAAACTTGTGGGTTCCACATCGACTTATTTCTGTGAGTCTTCTTTCTCCGCATATGCTTACATTAAAAACAAAAAATACAGAAGCAAACTTCAAGCATCAAGGGATTTGAGGGTCAAACTTACAAAGATTCCCATAATTAAATAAAGGATATAATGAAAACATCATCGAAACAGTGATCGAAAAATCAGGGCTTTTCATTCCGGGTGGAATGTTTGCCACTCTTACTTAGAGCTCTATGATTCGCTTATTGCGGTGAATCACTCCGCATTCCACTTGTATGTTGTCAAAGTTTGTTGTATGACTTGGCTTTCGTTACAATTTTCTTCCACTCATTTTGATATGTGCATAGTTCCCTCCAGTTTCTCACTTCCAAAATTTTGATATCTCTCATGACCTGGTCGTCCCAGCTCTCTCTGGGTATTCCCCTTGGTCTTTCAGTTTCTGGTTTCTATCTGCTGCTCTTCTTATCAGTATCTTCTATGAATCAGTAGGTCGTTTTTCCTTCTCTCTATGTGTCCCAGCCATCTCTGCCTCTGTGTTCTAAATCTATTTTAAATCTCTAATAAATCTCCCTTCATTGTGTCTCTTAGTTCATGGTTCATTCTTCTTCTCATTTCTCTGTTGTCCATTCTTATCGGGCCCATAATCCGTCTGAGGATTTTTCTTTCGAATATTCTCAATTTTTCTTCATCTTTTTTCGTGAGGCACATTGTCTCAGCTGCGTACGTAACTACTGGTCTGATTGCAACTTTGTATATTTTCAGTTTTGTATTTCTCGATAAGTTGTTGTCCTTCATAAGCCTATGATATCTCCAGTATTTTTGTTGCCTGCTAGTATTCGTTCCGTTACTTCTTCACTTCTATTGTTTTGGCCATTCACTATTACTCCCAAATATTTAAATTGTTTGACTCTTTCAAAAGTGTAGTTTTCTATTTTGTTTTCTCTCGTCTTGTTATCTTCTCTTCTAGAACAGAGTAGATATTTTGTTTTTCCTTCGTTAATTTCTAGACCTCTTTTCCGTGCTTCTTTTGCCAGGATTGTTACTGCTTCTTTTAATTTTGAGTTCATTCATCACATTAAGTAAGGATATTTGAATATCAAATTTACTGTATTTTATTGATCTGAAATAAAGTTTATATTGAAATCAAATGAGCCTCAGAATTGTATTTTTTTTTTCATTTTTTGTCGTTTCCCAAATCGTTTCAAGGGTTGGTGTGCCTCGAAATATTTTTAGCCCTACAAGAGTGCCGCAACTAAAAAAGTTTGAGAACCGCTGTAATAGATGTTTAAAGCTGAGAAGTTTTGCTCATAGTTCATTATATTTATTGTTTTTATTATGTAGACAATGTATTACACTGTTGTGTCTCATGGTTGTGTCTACCGATCTAATTGTATTTTATTACAGTTTTAGTCAGAAATATGCATTAGGTTTATAGGGGAGTGCATATAGATTTTCACTTCGGAAAAAATCAAACAAGATAGAACTTTTTGTAATTTCATTAAGAAATGTTTAATAAACAACATATCAAAAAGTTCTACTCGAGAAGTGGGTGCTTCATTTTTTATTAAACAAATGAACTGCGATTTTTTTTTTATTTTTTTTTTATTAATGGCTTTGACATAGCCAATTAGCCAGACTATTTGTTTTTTTTTGTATGGTATTACAATAACAATTTTAAGTTAATATCTAAGCCTACTTATTATCTAAATTTACAGGGTGTTATAATATATTAATGAATACATTTTTCAATTTTGTGTGATATTTTTACAATTTTTAATTTTATTATCTAAGCCTATTTAAAATTTAAATTTACAGGACGTTACATATTCGTGGATTCAAAGAATGGTTTGATGAAGAATGTAAAATAGAACTGGATGAAAGAAATAAGTTAAGACTCAAAATGATGCAAGTGAAAACACCAGAGATGGAGATACAATACAACGAACAAAGAAAACGAACTAAAAGAATCATAAGAGTAAAGAAAAGAAAGTACAACGAAGATAAATTGAAATGCATAGAAGAAAACTATAAAAATGGAGAAGTCAGGAACTTATATCAAGGAGTAAAAAATGAGAAAAAGGGGTTCCAAAGAAAACCTGTACACTACAAAAGCAAAAATGGAAGGAATTTAGTAAGCGACGAAGAAATACTGAGCAGATGGAGAGAATACTTCGAAGAGCTTCTAAATGAAATTCCCACAACAGAATATGCAGAAGAAGAAGAAGAAGGACCGAATGAAAATATTGATCAAGAAGAAATGCAGGAAAGACCGCCTAATGAAAAAGAAATAAAAGAAATAATAGAAAAACTAAAGAAAAACAAGAGCCCAGGTAAGGATGAAATAACAGCTGAAATGTTTAAATATGGAGGACCAGTACTAATTAAGCATTTGGAAAAGCTGATAAAAGAAATTTGGGAACAAGAACACATACCAAAAGAATGGACTGAAGCCACACTGTGTCCAATTCACAAAAAAGGCGACAAAAGTTTATGCCATAATTACAGGGGAGTAGCCCTACTAAACGTTGCATATAAAATACTTGCAGTACATATAAAAGACAAGATAACACAAAAGGTAGATAATGACATAGGAGAATATCAATGTGGATTCAGAAGAGGACGCAGCACGGTGGATCAAATTTTCCTGCTGCGTGAGATACAAGCGGAAAGCTACGAATACGGAAAATCTACAATGGCCCTATTCATTGACTTTAAACAAGCTTTTGACAGAGTTAAGCGAAAAGAAATATACAAAGCACTATGTGAAATTGGAATTAGTAAAAAATTAATAAAGATGGTAAAAGTTACACTCAGAGAAACAGAGAACAGGGTTAAAATAAATGGAAAGGAAACAGATAAGTTTAGGGTCGGTGAAGGGGTACGACAAGGAGACCCACTGTCATCACTGTTGTTTAGTATCCTTCTTGAAATAGTCATCAGAGAAGCCGAAATTAACAGGACAGGACTTGTATACCAACGAAAACACCAATGCTTGGCATTCGCTGATGACATAGTAATGATAGCCAGAAGCAAACAAGAATTACAAGAAATACTAAAAAGACTAGAGGCGATAGGAAGAAAGAAAGGGATATACATAAACGAAGAAAAGACTAAATATATGGAATGGACAAAACGAGAATACACACAAGGACAATACCTGACAATAAACACAGAGGCAAAAATATATAAATTCGAGGAAGTAGAGAGATTCCAATATCTAGGAGCGACATTCACTAGGAGACCAAATATAAAAGAAGAAATCCAAGCGAGAATTATGGCTGGTAATCGTTGTATCTTTGCTCTAAACAACTTATTGAGAAATAAGAACATATCTAGAGGGGCTAAGATAAGAATATACAAGACAGTGATAAGACCTATAGTCTTGTATGCCAGTGAAACATGGACGATGAACAAATCCGAGCAAGTCATGCTTAAAGTATGGGAAAGAAAAGTCCTAAGAAAAATATTTGGCGGAAAGATATGGAATGGAATGTGGATAAGAAGACCAAATGTGGAATTGGAGAGGATGTATGGTGAACCAAACATAGTAGGGATCGTAAAATCACAAAGACTGAGATGGTTGGGACATATCCAAAGGATGCCAAACACGAGACTTCCCAAAAAAATACTAACGGGAGGAATAGGAGGAAAGAAGAAGAAAGGTAGACCGAAAACCAGATGGAAGAAAGATGTTGAAAAAGACATAGAAGAACTGAAAATCACAAATTGGAAAAATAAAGCAGCAAATAGGAGAGATTGGAAAGGAATAGTAAACCAAGCCATGGGCCTTCTAGGCCTGGAGAGCTAAACTATATATATACATATTCGTAAAGACATTTTAACGTCTGCTTATTTTTTGGAAAAAGAATTTCGTTTAAATTGACAGGTAAAGGACAATTTAGATCAATTAACTTTTCATACATCACTTTAATATTTTGTCTGTACTGTCCACACTCCAATATGAGGTGCTGTAGATCTCCCATTCCACCGCAGGCGCAATATGGGTTATCACTGATACCTATGCTGTGTTTGTATGCTGGGGTTAGTGCGTGATTTGACCTCATTCTGTTTATTGTTTTTATAAATAGCCTATTTGATTCTTGTTTAAACCATCTCTCATTGGGAATTAGTGGTTGGCAATTTCTAAAATTTATTCCCGTTGTACTTTGGTTATATACACGTTGCCAATTTTGTTTGCAATGGTTTTTACTGATATTATCTATATCGGTTACTGGTAGAAGTATGTTGTTTATGTTTCGTTTGGTTAAAGCTGCAGATTTAGCTAATTTGTCGACTTCTTCATTTCCAAATATTCCAGAATGTCCTCTAACCCAATAATAATTGAACTGCCCGAGGAAGTAATAATATCATAATATAGACTCTTAATTTCTATCTCAATGTGGTTTAGACTTTTTGTCGATTGGATAGAAGTGAGTTTGTCCACAATACTTCTACAATCGGTGAAAATGATATAATTGTCCATACCAACAGAGGCTATATATTTTAACGCAAGTAATAAAGCTGATAATTCGGCAGTATATATTGAAGCTTCATTAGGCAATCGGCATGATTCTTTGTATTCAGAATTCCAGTGATATATTGCACTTCCGGTTTTATTTTGAATTTTGGAGCCGTCAGTAAAAATATATTGAAACATAGGCCACCTGTCTTTAATTATTTTGTTGATAATACTGCCTGGTAGGTTTGAATCCATGTAATTTGTTTGTATTATCTTGGAAAAGAGAGTTTCAGGAGTTTTAGTGTAAATTGGAGGTATTTCATTTTTGTACATTTGGTTTTCATACATTGTCAATTTCCTATAGCTTTCAACGTATATGGGGTTTTTTTTAGTACACCAATATTTGTGGCTTAAATCTAATATATTCAATTTACGAATAGTCCTTAAGTAGCTGACGTTTTTTGAGTTAGCTCTAGCTACAAACTTATCTGTACAAAACTGTCTACGTAGAGTAAGTGGTGGTTCCTTAGCTTCAATCTCAATAATAGTAATAGGAGTAGATTTTAAGTAACCGAGACAGTAACTGCGAAATTAGATGTTTTTTTAAGTAACTCCGAAAATATAAACTGTAGTAAAAAACTGACTTGACCATTGAAAAATTCAGAAAATTTTACCAAAACAATTTTTTATAAAGATTTTTTTAAAATTAAATCTGTAGCTTCTATAATTTTTTATTTATAACGCTAAAGTCACCCTTCTCACAAACATTGGCGCACTGTAAACTAGCGTTCGGAGAAGTGCACGGTTGAGTTATTTTAATGTGATTCTATAACTGATCGATCAAATGAAATTTTACAAATTGGACATGAAAGAAGAATAATTAAGCTATCTTATGGTTATAATAAAAAGAAAGAAAATGTATGGGCATAAGTACGGTGTGGGCGGAAAATGAGACTTACATGAATTTTGTTTAAAAATGATTTAAAAATGTGTAACTAATACAATTTTTCTTATAAAGCTCTCAATTTTGCACAACTTACCTTTCAAACATCTTACTAAACGATGTATCATTCAAAAAAATCTCAAAAATTTAATTCAAAGGATATGACGTCTCAAAAAAATGTAATTTTTGAAAACTTCGTAGTTTTACAGAATTACCACCACTTTAAGACGGTATTACTCAAGTTTGAACAGATTTATTACAATTTTATAGGTGCTTTTTTAAAGCTTAGGATGTAGTCTTTAAAATGCACTAAATTATTTTACTTTAGAAGTGAACTAAACTATTTCTTTTTGAGAAAATTAAGAAAGATAACAAAAATGTAATACAAAAACCGAAAATTACCAGCTAAAAAAATGTTTATACAAAGTGATCAAAACTTTTTTCTGTAAAACTTACCTAAAATACATTTAATAATAAGCTTCAAAAATAATAAATGTTCAACAAAAATTTTTTTAACTCTTATACAGTATGTCTGCGTAACTTGGAACCAATTAATAACTTTTTTATTATCAGTTTTACGAAAAAAGTTATTCTTTATAAAACACTCTGCAACGTATATAATAGGCCGGGCCGAAAAATTTTTTTTTTATTTTTCTACACGGCTAGTTGCCAAAAGTTGGAACTAGTATTTATATAATCCTATACCAAATTTGGGCCGGTTTAAAAAATAATTAACCGGGTCCCCTGCCCCTTAAATATTTTTTTTTTGGTCGAAAAAATTTTTTTTAATTCTTTTACAAGGCTAGTTGCTAAAAGTTTAAACTAGTATTTATATATTCATATACCAAATTTGGGCAGGTTTAAAAAGTAATTAATTAAAGAATTTTTATTTTGTTAAAAATATGCCTGGAGCTATTAAAAAAGCTTTTGTTGTCCTATTCTATTATTAAGCGAAAGAAAGAATAATAATATTGTCGACAGGAAAAAAATACTTAAGCTTTTAAAGGACGTTATAGAAGATCTAAACTAAATTTTTAAAGATAATACAGTATCAGGTCATATCAGCATCAGGTACAATACAGGTCATCGACAAAAATAAAATTCGAAGAGGAATAAAGGAAAACAGACGCAACTCCAGCATTAGAATAAAAAAAAAACAAGTCAATTGAAGGGCTATACTTTGATGAAAGAAAAAATCAAACCATGGTCTTCGGAAACACGAGACGAATTATGAAAACTGAAGACCATATAGCTTTGATTGAAGGACCTGGTAGTTTATATTTTGGGTACTTAGCTCTTGGCCAGTCTCGTGTCATAGATATTGTCGAAGGAATATTAGACTACTTACAAAGCCATATTATAGATCTAAGCAAATTAAGTGTTATGGGATGTGGTGGTACAAATGTCAATACTGGGCTGGAAGGTGGAATCATTTGAATTATAGAAAGGCGAGTAAATAAACCATTACAGTGGAGTGTATGCCCGTTGCACGCTAATGAACTTCTCTTGCGATATTTTCTGCAAAAACTAGATGACAACACAAAAAGGTCTCGATTCATATTCTGAGCCTATTGGATCCCTTCTTCCCAATTGCGAAAAAATGCCTGTTATTAAATTTAAATCCATAGCAGCTGGCCTGCCTCTTGTAACGCTTTGTTTACATGGGCGGTTTGCCAACGTTTGACGCCGCGGTTTACCTGAAAAACCCAACCGCCGCGGTTCAAGTTTAACATAGAAACAAATGCAACCGCTCAATATCGTACACATGCAACCTTTCCGTCGTCAAATCGCGGCGGTTGTAAGTTTACTAGGGGAGGAATGAGACCGCCAGTCAATCGCTCTCATGTGTACGAACCGCGGTGGTTGGGTTTTTCAGGTAAACCGCGGCGTCAAACGTTGGCAAACCGCCCATGTAAACAAGCTGTAAATGAAAAAGATCTAAGTTCAGATCAACAGTATTTGTTCAAACTATCTAAAGCAATAATTGGAGATGGAATATGTTCTCAAAGTTTAGCAGAGAGAAGTCCAGGGAAGATGGCACAAACATGTTAGTTCACGACAGCTAACCGCATTCTTATTGTTTATGTAGCTTCAACTGATCCTTTTGAAAGCTTAAAGATTTTAGCTGAGTTTGTAATACAAGTATATTTTCGTATGAGGTTTGAGATAAAAACACAGCCAAGATTTGAAATATGGTGCCAGGCATCCATGGAAATGAATGCATTCCTCGAGAGACTTTCCGAATAATGTCTCATCATTTATCATTAAAGTTATTCAAGACAATGCTTAATTTGTGCACCCGGAAATCATTCAAATTTGTATGTTAACAGATTCACGTTAACGTATTAGAGATGTTGCGTTTTCATAGTATCCCAAATCCCTAAATCAATGTTGATGCATTACATAGATTACATAGATCTCATAGACTGGATGAACAGTACTGTAACAGATCCTCCTCTAATACAGCATTTGGCCGACGAGGAATTGTGGGACATGGTGAAACAAGTTCCAAAGTTTGACAATTTTCCTTACCATACTTAAGCGGTGGAGAGGTGTGTGAAAATAATTACTGATGCGTCAATAAAATTGTGTAGTGAATAATCTAGAGATGGTTACATCCGAGCTAAACTTGATGCCAGAAAGAATATTTGAAAGTTAATGTCGATACTATGCTTCAAGAAATGAGTAAGTAAAAATGTTGAGCAAAGGAGGGTGGGCGAATGGAACTCGCCGTGCAGCTACCTCATCGTGGTGAGTTCTGGGTTAAAGGAATATACGAAATAATGTTAAATATGTGCATATTGGTTCAAGCAAAGAGCTACACAGTTCACAGCGCAAAAATAGTAAATAAATATGCATTGGTTACTCCTCTTTTATATTTTTAGTCCTGGGGGCCGGTTAAATGTTTTTAGATCATCATGAAAATTTTTCAAGGAGATAGTAGCATCGATATTAATATTTTAACCACTAGCCCGCCCCAAAAATAAAGCAAAAAAAAAATTTTTTTAAGCCCCTGGGGGCCCGGTCAAAAATAATTTAATTCGGCCTATGTTTGGTACAGAGTATTAGGACTACCACACAACTTTTTTTTACTAGCCCGTTTAAAATTTCCCAAAAAATTTTTTCTTGCCCTTTTTCGGCCCGGACTAGTATAGTATATAATCTAAGATGCAACCATCAAATATCAAATTTTATTAATTTTATACGAGGTATGTCAAAAAATATGAATTTCACTCAAGAGTAAAGTACCTTTATATTTCACAATATCGAAAATTGTTATTAAGGAAAGTTGTTTCTAATTAAAAATATGTTTCAGTGTTCAATTACATCCTTCTAATTAAAATATTGTGAATAATAAAGACACTTCACTCTTAGGAAAAATTCATATTTTTTACATACCTCGTATAAAATTAAAAATGGTTGATATCTGATGGTTGTATCTTAGATGTTAGACGAGGTAGAGCATTTTATAAAGAATAACATTTTTTCGTAAAATTGATAATAAAATAGTTATCGTACCTATTGGTAATAAAAAATGATGATTGGTATCCGTAATTTGAGAAAAAATTTAATTTTTTTTTCGATTAGAATGATGTAATCGTATATTAAAATATAGTTTTTAATTTTAAACAACTTTTCCTAACAGCATTCTTTGATATTCGTGAATATAAAGGTACTTTACTCTTTAACGGAATTCATATTTTTGACATAACTCGTATAAAATTGATAAAACTTGATCTCTGATTTAGTTTAGATTTTAGATTTTTGACTATCCAGAGCATTTTATGAAGAATCACTTTTTTTCGTAAAATTGATAATAAAAAAGTTTTTCATGTGGTTCCTAGCTGCGCAAACATACTGTATAAGATCTTCTGTATAAGAATTTTCAAATTGTAATGCTATATTCGGATTCAGCATATTCAAAAACAAAATAGAAACATATTTGATCAAAGTAAAATGATGAATTCAACTATATTTTTAAAATCATGTATATGTTACAGTGTAAGTTGATTCTCAGTTAGAGTTGACTCCAACTAGTTGGAGTTGACTCCAACTGAAACGAGCAGTAAAAGTTGATTTTCAAAATTTAAATCAACTTTTACTAGTTGGAGTTGACTCTTCCTGGATCGATTCAGTAAATGTTGATTATACGAGAATCTCAACTGCATTTTTGATGAGTGTGCGTTTCTTTGTTTTGACCGTTTCAACTACTTATTAGTATAGTCTGTAACGTCGCCCCCGTTAGGTAAATTATTCTGATTCGATTTTTTGCACAAACTTACTCAAAGAAATACATCCGTATAACAATCCTCATAACAAATACACGGGGTGTCACACGGTACCGCGGTCGAAAAATTGTTTAACCAATTTTTGTTAACCAGATTCACAAAAATAATTTTTATCTACTCTATCTCATATTATGTAATGTAAAGGTTTTATTGTGCGAAAATTGTAAATATAGATAGCAGTACGTGAAGGGTTTAAAGTGTGTCTGAAGTAACAATGTATTTTAAATCGGTTTTACTTTTTCGCACTGTTTTTTAGCACACTTTCATATAATTAAACATCCTTAACTTTCGCCTTCGGGAGGAAATCAGACAAGCCCTTGCAACGGCAACTGAAATGCTCACAAAACAGCGACCAC
Source organism: Diabrotica virgifera virgifera (assembly GCF_917563875.1). Classification (NCBI taxonomy): domain Eukaryota; kingdom Metazoa; phylum Arthropoda; class Insecta; order Coleoptera; family Chrysomelidae; genus Diabrotica; species Diabrotica virgifera. Next base: position 284,541,817 of record NC_065443.1, on the reverse strand, counting down.
GGAAGCAACGATGGATGACAGAGGAAATATTGGATTTAATGGACGTCAACTAAAAAACAACAAATCTCTAGGAAAAGATGAAATACCAGCTGAGCTATTGAAGTTAATCAACGAGGAAAACTTAGACCTTCTTCTTGGACTATTTAATAATGTTTATAATACAGGGACTATCCCTAAAATATGGCTTGAATCAGTCTTCATACCACTGCCTAAAAAGAAGAATGCCAAATTATGCCAGGACTTCCAGTCTATTAAATAACATTCTGAAGCTTTTCTTGCGTATCATACAGAACAGAATATATTATAAAAAATGTGATGAGGTCACCGGTCAAGAACAATTTGGCTTCAGGGAAGGTATGGGGACACGAGAAGCAATATTCTGTCTTCAAACTCTGGCACAAATATACAAAGATCAGCAAGCAGACCTTTTTATCTGTGTCATAGATTTTGAGAAAGCATTCGATAGGGTGAAGCACAAGACCTTGATAGAAAGATTGAACGACATCGGAGTCGACAAAAGAGATTCTAAAATTATAGAGGCTATTTATTGGAATCAGACAGCAATAATAAAGACCAATGGTAATACGTCAAGGCCAATTGAAATACAACGAGGTGTTAGACGGGGTTGTGTGCTATCACCCATACTTTTAACGTCTACTCTGAGGTAATATTTGCGAACTCTTTATCGCACTCTTCAGAAGGAATCAGGATAAACGGACAGAGAGTAAATAACATCCGAAATGCAGATGACACAGTATTAATGACTGATTCGGACCATAGTCTGCAGATACTGTTGGATAGGGTTACTGAGAGTTGTGAAAAAATGGGGATGAAGATCAATACTGCGAAAACCAAAGTTATAAGAATATCAAGGAACAAAAATTTACCTCTTCCAATAAATATGTGAAACACCAACAGCTTGAATACGTAAGCCAGTACAAATATCTTGGTTGCTGGTTCAACAATCAACTTGATTATAAACAAGAAGTCAAGAGCGAGAATAGAGGTAGCCCGACAGGGGTTTATCAAAATGAAAAGCTTATTTTGTAACAGTAGCATTAATGTCAGCCTTAGATGTCGTTTTCTGCATTGCTATGTGTGGTCAATACTTTTGTATGGAACGGAGGCCTGGACACAACACAACACTGATGAACAAGTTGGACGCCTTTGAACTCTGGCTTTAGAGACTTGAAAATACCTTCGACAACCCACACCACCAACGAATATGTTCTGAGGAGAATAGGTACAGATAGGGAACTGCTAAAAATCATTAAAGTCAGAAAAGTTAGCTACCTGGGACACATAATGAGAAACAAAAAGTACCGCCTCACGCAACTGATCATCCAGGGTAAGATTGAAGGAAAACGGGGTCCCGGTAGGGCCCATTTAGGGCCGCATTGGACAGAGACAGATTTGCCAGTGTAGTCGCTAACCTCCACTAAAGGAGAAAGCACCACAAGAAGAAGAACTTTCGCCTTGTCATGGTGATGATATGTGAGCAATAAATTACAAAAAAAGTTTTGACAGTTTTGTGGTTTGACAGAAGTTTGAATTTTTAAATGCCAAAATGGTGCAATGGTGCATCTCACTCGCACTCACATTGATAGCTGCGTCAATACGCTCCTAGCACTCATTGTTAATAATTAAAAATAACCGCTTAGTAATAAAATAATAACAAAAATTTCTTCAGTATCTTGTAGGGGGGTCGTTAAAATTCGTATGACAGTAATGACAGATGACTTTTGCATATTGTATACCTACCTAATTACTAAATCTGTAAAGTTTTGATTTATTTTGTATGAATATAATTGCGAAACACTACAGAATTTTACTTTTTGACATAAATTTTATTAATAATAAGATAAATCTTGTACAATATTTTTAATAATTAAAGTAAATAAATTTTAATTTCACTCAAATAAATAATCGATTGCTGCCATTGACCACTTACATTCAATCTCGGTTAATTTGATTAATAATCACGGCAGGTAAAGTAACATTCTTCTTTTAATACAACAAAGTGTTACTTTACTGCCGAAAATGAGGGCAAATGAGTACAATAATGGATAATTTTAGTGACGTTTCGCGATAAACAATGATTTTAAACAAATTCGCTAAAATAATTTTTTCAATTCGTACAATTTTTTTTAGATCCTTTGGGCCTTTTTTCTCTAAAATTGACTGTTGTCGAATTATTAGCGACTTACATTTTGAAAAACGCCAAAATAACCATTTTTAAGGTTTAATAACTCGGTTAAAGATAATTATTGTGAAAGTCGAGCGAGCGGCCGTGGAGTAACGGCATAATTGCTGGCCTCATACGCCAGTGTACGTGGGTTCGAGCCCTGCCAAAGACAAACCATTTTCATGTCCAATAATGACACGAGCCGTCTCACCGTGCCTCGGAGAGCACGTTAAGCCGTCGGTCCCCCTGGGCTAGTGTACATCGACACTAGTTACTTGAAACAGGGTTAAAGATGTAATTGGCGCCGGAACTGTCCGAAAGGCAAAAATGCCATACGATATTATATATTATGAAAGTCAGAAACTAAAACATATCAAAGATTAAAGCTACCTCTATAAGATCCTGAAGAAATTTTTGTCATTATTTCATTAATAATATATTATTTTTTATTATTAACAATGAGCGCTAAGCGTGTATTGAGGCGGCCGTCAATGTGAGTGCGAGTGAGATGCACCATTGGACGGCCGGAATGGTGCATCTCTTTAGCACTCACCATTGACGGCCGCCTAATACGCACTTAGCGCTCATTGTTAATAATTAAAGATAAAGCTTAGTAATAAAATAGTGACAAAAATTTCTGCTGGATCTTGTAGAGGGGGCTATAAACTTTGGTTTGGTCGCTTTCGGACTTTCATAATAATGGATTTTAACCGAGTTATTAAGCCTTGAAAATGGCTATTTTCGCATTTTTCAAATTTTAAATCGCGTATAACTCGACAACAATCAATTTTAGAGAAAAATCACAAAATACCTTTTTTTTTGCTCAGAATAACCCAAATGATCTAAAAAAATATTGTTCGAAGTGAAAAAATTATTTTTGTGAATTTGTCTAAAAAAAATTGTTTAAACAATTTATCGATCAAGATACTGCCTGACACCCAGTAGATTTGTTATAAGGACCTCTTTTTGAGTAAGTTTGTGCAAAAATTCGAATCGGAGTAATTTATATAACGGGGGCGACGATACAGCCTAGACTAATTTGAACATTTTCAGTAACATTTAATTTCTAGAATCGGCTGTTTGTATGAATCAGAATCAACTTTTACTAAATGGCATTGGGAAGAGTATACTTTTCCTAGTTGGAGTCTACTTTTACTAGTAAATGTTGAATATAAATCTTCATTTTATATTTATAATCAACTTTTACTGAAACCAGCCGTTAGAGTTGACTCCAACTAGTTGGAGTCAACTCCAACTGGATAATCAACTTGAACTGTAACATATATAAAACAATTGTTATTGTTTAAACAATTAATAAACAATTAGCGGCCAAATCTGCTAGTAGAACTTTTTACTTTAACATGTATATATAAACTAACAAAAAAAGTTTTAGAAAAATATAAGCTTGTTTGAATTATTCCGAAACAATGCATGTTTTCGTTCTAATTGCACTCCCCTATTACGAAAACTTGTGTTATACACTTACGCCAGTCACTGAGAGCAAAAACAGGATATTACCTCCGAATTCTACTGCAAGAATTTTAGTGAAATTTGCTAATAGCCTCTACTTATCTCGTAATTCAAAGTCTACCCTACGCCGATGTGCGCTTTTATCTTGGGGTGGTTCCCACCTCTTCTCGTAGGTGGAAAATTCGTTGGTCAAAATAGCCACGGAGTGACTAGAGAAGCTAATTCTAAACAAAAACTGCTTATAATTTTTTTGAAAACTCGATACTTTTTGAGTTATTCGTGGTTGAAAATTTGCCATTGAAAAATCTCACCTTTTCGGACGGTTTTTTGCGAATACCTTAAAAATTATGCACCTAACGAATAAAACTATAGAAAACATTTTTGTGGCTTATGAAAAATTAAAGAGATTCGTTTCTTCATAGATGTTCTAGTTATAGTACAAAAAGAGATATGGTAGGTGAAAAGAGATTTTTTTTTGGTGCATGCTCAAATCGATGTGTTACTTTAAATAACAGATAAATGGTCGATTTTAAGGGTATAATGCTCGGTGCCGCCCAAAATCCCGACAGCCAAAATCCCGACAGCCAAAATCCCGACAGCCAAAATACCGACACGCCAGAATCCCGACACGCCAGAATCCCGACAGGCCAAAATCCCGACAGGCCAAAATCCCGACATGCAACAATCCTCGCATAAGTAAAAATTCCGACCACTACATTTTGAATATTTATTGTTTCCTTTTCAAATGCAATACCAAATCATATTATAGAGTATTGAAATTGAAAAAGTATTACTTACTAATAAGTACGGGTACTAATAATTATTATGTATTGTAAACGATAAAATTATTTAAACACTTCATTTTATAATATAAAAGCTATACTTACTGAAATGGAAGGTTGTAAGTGACATGATAATATCTATTATATGAAAGTAAACTTGAATTCAGAATTTGATTATACATATACATATGTATATTATTGGACTATATTATATTGGCAAAAAAAATAATTTAATTCATATACCCATGTTAGAAATTTTATTTAGAAAATTAGTTCATGTTAAATGGTAAATACTTTTGTTTAGTAACACAAAATAAAAACAGATGGCCATAAACAAAAAACAAGAAATAAGTGTAATATGTTAAAAAGAAACTTATCAAACCTGTCGGGATTCTGGCGTGTCGGGATTTTGGCCGTCGCGATTGTGGCTGTTGGGATTTTAGCTGTCGGGATTTTGGGGTAGACCCATAATGCTACCAATATATTTTATAGTGCTTAAAAAGACCGTTAAAACAAGCACTGTTAAATGTCGATTACAGTCGAGATATGGTGCAAAAAAAATTGGTGACTAATTTATTTTAAGATAAAACACGAAGTATATTTAGCCCCGATACCAGATTTTAATGCATCGTTTTACTTCTACAATACCTTTTATTATAGTGTTATTTTTATGTTCAAAAAGTTGGACGGGTTTATAATGAATGGTTTTTAAAAAAGTAAGATCAAATTAAAGAGCACATTTTTAAATTTTCTTAAAAATTTTCATCTTTAATAAAGAGATACAGTAATGATAGAAAAAACAAAATTGTTATCTTAGAAAACCCTACATTTTTGTACTGTATCTTTTTTTCATATCTCTTATTATTTCTTAGAAAAAAAGGAAGATTTTTAAGAAAATTTAATAATGCGCTCTATAATTTGATCTTATTTTCATCACGCCTAAATTGGTGACGTCACTAGTATGATATATATATGCCAAAAAATTCTAATTTAAAAATAAAAATTGACCTGATTCGTAATTTATCTCCAGAGTCGCCCATTCTCGAGAAAATGAATTTATTCCAACTCAAACGTCCTCACTATACCTATATCTTCAGAGGCTTATATCTTAAAACCATGATTTTTGGAGCTACGTGCCCAATGAGTCTTTTGTTCCACACATCAAGGACTACCAGAACCCAAAGTTTCAGAGCATTTAACAGAGACCCATTTCTCATAAGGTTTCTGCGGGGTCCTTTATGCCACATATGTGGCGTCCCCTATCAACTATACTGAGTGGGCCAAAGAAAACAGTCAACCTCGATATTTGGCAGTATTTTGACACATTTTTACGGTACATTCATTTGTCATTTGTCAAACCCCTCCCTTCCAATTCTCCACCCCTTATTTTTAAATAGGGAATAGGGGTCATGTGCTAGCTCATTTAAAAGATTATTCAATTCTCTATTCAGTAATATAAACATTAACATAATTATTTATACAGGGTGCCCAAGAAAAATATATTTTAATTAAATTAATTGACACAAAAAGAAGAATGTATGTACTATCCGTTGCAAGATAATTCGGATGGAATTCCCCAGATTAAGAGACTGGGCCGATATCAAGCACAAAATGACTGTACTCCCTTAATGCTGTAACAAATAGTCACCCTTAGTCTTTCGTTACATTAGGTTCAATTTTAAATTCTATCCAAAGTTTAAAGGTACTTTACTAAATGATAAATCTGATTAAATCCGAAGTATCTTGCACCGAATAGTAATTTATTTAATTCAAAATACATTCTACTACTGTCACAAAACAAAAAAATGTTTTTTGATAAATAAACATTGCTTTTCGCTTAATTTCAATGTTCAAGCTGCCACCCATCTGCCTCTTGGTAGGTTGTATATTGAATTTAAGCGAAAAACAGCATTTGTTTGTCAAATAAACATTTTTCTCTGTTTTCTGTCAGTAGTGGAATGTATTTTGAGTTAAAAAAATTGCATACATTCTTCTTTTTGTGTCAATTAATTTAATTCAAAATAATTTTTCTTGGACAACCTGTATAAATAATTATGTCAAAGTTAATATTACTGAATAGAGAATTGAATAACCTTTCAAATGACGTACCACACGACCTCTATTCCCCATTTAAAAATAAGGGGTGGGGGAAATGGAAGGGAGGGGGTTGACAAATGACAGATGTATGTAACGTAAAAATGTGTTAGATCAAAAATCGACCTGTTTCTTCATTTCCTTAAAATCTAATAAATACTGCCAAATATCGAGGTGGGCTGTTTTCTTTGGCCCACTCTGTATGAAAGTATGTATTAAATTATATTTCCTCACACTCAAAAACCCCCACTTGTATATTTTTATACATTAATGTCCAGAAACATGAAACTTATACAAAAAGTTAGGTTGTTCTGAAGCTATTTCCTTGTGGCATTTTTATGATTAATTATTTATATGGGAAATAAGCCACAATTAAAATGAAAAAAAATAATTTTATTAACAATTATTAAAAATTAAATAAATTATTAGAAGAATTTTTTTGCTTAGCAACAACACTTTTGTTTATTCTAGTAATATTTTGTATTTTGACAACGGCACCCGATTTGGGCGTCGAAACGTTAATAAAATTATTTTTTTCATTTTAATTGTGGCTTATTTCCCATATAAATAATTAATCAAAAAGTTAGGTATAGAGAAAAATAAAATTTTAAATTGAAACTTTCAACTCCCTGTATCTTTCTTAATATCAACATTTTATTTAAGCAAGTTGGCTTAAATAGTAATATGTGTTTTAAAGTGTATACATAATCTACTGTTAAATAATTGATGGATTCAACCGTTACTTGATGGAAGTTCATTTTATCTCACAATAAAACAGTGAAAACGTTTGTTTTCTACACTTCCACAAAATTTATTATTTACAACTATGTGACTACAGCTGTTTCGGCAGAGTGCCTTTCTCAAGTGATACAATTTACAATGTGTTTGCCTTTTTAAGTCTCTAACTGAAGAGGTTGAGGAGTGGGGAGCTGTTTGTCTCGAGTTGGTCATTCAGAATTATATCTGTATTTTTCAGTTTATTAATTTCCATAGATTCTAAAAAAGATAGCTTAAGGCCTTTATTTTGGATATGCAGAATTTGAAACTCTTCATTGAAAGAATGATTATGATCTAGAAGGTGAAGTGCGTATGTAGAAGTGTCTGTTTTTCTATTGTTGAAAGCCCTTTTGTGTTCTGCTATCCGTTTGTCAAAAGTTCTGCCAGTTTGGTAAACCTACCCATACTGACACAACTATACACAATTCATCATCCCATCCTGCACAACACACATTAGCAGCCTACCATAGCATGATACATAGACTGTCAGAAATTCCCATGACAAAAAATAACTTCGAGATAGAACTAAACATCATTAAACAAATAGCAGTAAACAACGGCTATAACGAACAAACAGTTAACAAAATTTTAAATCAAAAACTCCATAAGAAAGCCCTGAAATTAGTGTATCCACCACCACAGAAAGAACCCAGTACCTTCTGCTCTCTCACATATACTGGCTACAAGAGAACAACAAAAATAGCCAGATACATAAAAAAGAAAGGAATAATACCAGCTTTCAGAACTAACAATAACTAACAGCAAATATATTAAGAACAATAAAAGCCGAAAGAGAAAGCAACTACAGAGTGGTGTGTACAAACTAACTTGTGGTGACTGTCCGAAAACGTACATCGGTCAAACTGGCAGAACTTTTGACAAACGGATAGCAGAACACAAAAGGGCTTTCAACAATAGAAAAACAGACACTTCTACATACGCACTTCACCTTCTAGATCATAATCATTCTTTCAATGAAGAGTTTCAAATTCTGCATATCCAAAATAAAGGCCTTAAGCTATCTTTTTTAGAATCTATGGAAATTAATAAACTGAAAAATACAGATATAATTCTGAATGACCAACTCGAGACAAACAGCTCCCCACTCCTCAACCTCTTCAGTTAGAGACTTAAAAAGGCAAACACATTGTAAATTATATCACTTGAGAAAGGCACTCTGCCGAAACAGCTGTAGTCACATAGTTGTAAATAATAAATTTTGTGGAAGTGTAGAAAACAAAAGTTTTCAGTGTTTTATTGTGAGATAATCTACTGTTTCTTTTGGAACCGTTACTTAACGACATATTATGCATCAGAAACAGGGCACGATACAGACGCAACACAAAGCCTGTTAAAAACGCCAGAAATGAGAGTACTGAGGAGAATTACGCTGAGAGATCGAAAGATGAGTGAAAACAGAAGAAAATGTAACGTGCAGTGTATAAAGAAATGGACATTAAATAGAAAAAAAAGAATAACCGCATAAGCAAGATGGAGGAGACACGTGTGATCAAAATAGCAAGAGATAAATCACCAATCGTTATAAGAAGTATCGGCCGACCGCGCAAAATATGGAGTGACAACTTTCCATAAATGTATCAATCCGCCAATGAACAAGCAAAATTGCTTATAAAGAAGAAATAGAAGAAGAAGTATTAAGTACCACCCTGTATATACGTTTGTTCACTTATTAGTCCACATTTGACCAGACTGTGTATTTTATCTCTCTATTCGGAGATATCTGTCACCTTAGGTGACATATTGGTGACCTAAGACATATTGACCATAAATCCAATAGCGTTTTTCCTTAGGCCAAAAGAAACATATTATGTGCCAATTTTCAAGACTCGAGAACTTTGCTTCAAGAGTTATCGCATTGACAGAAACACAAATACATAGGCAGACAGACTACAAAAGGATTTCAATAAATATGTCAGCTCCTTAATACTTCTCTGTTACACTATCTTCTTTACGTTTTATCAAAGGTTTTGCATAATTTATCTCGAAACGCTATTAAAAACCATAAAAGCCACGTTTTAAAATATTATTTATTGATTTTCATACTTACGTTGCGGATATAATCCATTTTTTGTGCTTTTGCAAGAAATTAGCCATGTTTTCACTTTCGCGCGTCTTTCAGTGGCCACGACGATTAGAACTTTATACTAAAATGTAAGCATTTAGCAATGAATTTAGCAATGAGTTTTCTTATCACACGAAATAATTTACTGAACTTATTTATTCAGGGTTATTATTCCACTTTATTTGCTTGTGTGTATATATCGTTAATGGCCTGTTTTTTTATTGAGGCAGGTCAGGCATTGGGTACAATAATAGAAAATCACCACGTTTTAGTCAATTAGAAGATAAAGACGACTAGTACAATAGGAGCCAGGTTTGGTAATAACCATAGTACTTACACACAAAAGTATGCAAATTAATAAACCAATTTGCCTATGTTTCTTAGATAAAAACGTTTTCGATAAAGACATAACTATAACATGTTTTCTATTATTATAACCAGAGAGATATACATAGCTGAGAACAGGATGAGTTTTCACAAGATATATAATTGAAAAAAATATGACACATAACATATCCAATTTACGGATATCTTGTTTAAAAATAGTTCTAGAATTTTTTACAATATGTACAGGGTTATTCACTACATTTTGACCCCCTGTAAACTGCTTTATTTACAGAATTAGAAAAAAATGTAAAATACAAAAGTTATTCTATTTTTAAATTATGATTTTTTTGACATATGGGTGTCCCCGAAAATAGTGCGTTCCTTAAAGGTATAGGTAGAAGGCACCATGTATAGCAAAGAAGTCTTATAACATTTTTTTCTAAATGCAACCGTTTGGCTAAAAAACCAAAATACGTTTTGGTATGCAAATTGAAATCTGACAACTATGTATACAAAAATCTAAACATAGACAATCACAATTCAAAAATAGCTGCAGCATTTTAGCCATAAGTATTTACATTAAACCCTGTCTTCATCCTAAACAAACAAACAAATTCTTGTTTTGTTGGATTTTCAAACATGGGGTGGTACAATTATTTTGCAGGTGTACCTGTCTGACCTACATTTGTGGTGTCAAAAACTAAATCACAAACAGTTCTTGTACAGTGATGCCAAATTAGTTAATTTTATGAAAATAAAAGTTAGCTTATATGGCGAACAATGTAATTTTTTTTTGGAAACGATTAACTTTAGAAAAAAATGTTATAGGACTTTTTTGTTCTACATTGTATATTATATCCATACCTTAAAGGAACGCACTATTTTCGGGGACACCCTGTTATATCGTACTAGTGACGTCATCCATCTGGGCGTGATGACGAAATCGACTAGTTTTTTAAATGAGAATAGGGGTCGTGTGCTAGCTCATTTGAAAGGTAATTCAATTCTCTATTCAGTAATATAAACATTAAGATAATTATTTATACAGGGTGTCCAAAAAAAATTTTTTTTGAATTAAATTAATTGACACAAAAAGAAGAATGTATGTAATTTATTTAAAATTTTAAATACATTTTACTGCTGTTAGAAAACAGAAATAAAAGTTTATTGCACAAATAAACATTGTTTTTTCTTAAATTCAATGTTCAAACTGCCAAGAGGCAGTACACAAAAAGAAGAATGTATGTAATGTATTTAATTTAAAATACATTTTACTGCTGTTAGAAAACAGAAATAAAAGTTTATCGCACAAATAAACATTGATTTTTGCTTAAATTCAATGTTCAAACTACCAAGAGGCAGATAGGTGGAAGCTTGAACATTGAATTTAAGTGAAAAGTAATGTTTATTTGTTTAACAATATCCTATTCATGCTCCCATTGACTGGCGTATATAGATATTATATTGCATCACAATAATTATATATATATATATATACACTCACCGGCACAAAATTCCGCCACCCAAAATTTTTGATGAAATTTGATAATTTATAACTGTATTATTTGTGCTCCGATTTTCAAGATCCTTGCACCAGTTTGTAGGTACTGTATTGATATATTTTGATATTATTCCGGTAACACAAAAATTTTGCTTGCATTGCATTATACGGGGGTGAATGAAAGTGTCGTATTTCCTCCTAACTTTAAAACATTCTGTGGAAAGATGGAATGGCAGGTTTTGTTTCGTAGTCCTGTCATATTATCCCGGAGGCAGCACTAAAATTTTGTTTTTTGAATTATCCGAATATCTCTTTTTTTGTAAGAGCTGTACCATTTTCTGTAAATAAAAACACTGATTGACTCATAAAATAGAGGTTGTATTGATAAGATTAGAATGGCCCGCATGCTACAAAGATCACAATCCTATTGAGTATTTATGGGATGAATTAAAATAAGCTATTCGCCGTCTTCCTAGGCACCCAGAAAGTTTGGTACAGTTATGGCCCTGGTAGAGGAATATCGGGCTATTCCCGAGGCAAGGATAACACATCTTTATTCGATACCAAAGAGGTTGCTGCAAGAAGTGGACATACCCGCTATTGAATTGTTTTGTTTTGATGTTAATTTTGTTTTGTTAATTTTAGTGAGTTTGATATTTTTAATTAAAAAAACTTTCAAAGCAGTGTTTTTATTTACAGCTCCTACAAGAAAAGAGATATTTGGATAATTCAAAAAACAAAAGCTTAGTGGTACTTCCAGGATAATAAAAAAGGAGTATTAAACAAAATCAGCTCTCAAAATTTTTCCACAGAATTTTTTAAAGTTAAGAGAAAATACAACGCTTCCATTCACCCCCGTATAATGCCATCCAAGCAAAAATTTTTTGTTACCGGAATAATAAAAAACGACATCAATACATGTACCTACAAACTGATGCAAGAATATTGAAAATCGGAGTACAAATAATAAAGTTATAGATTGTCAAACTTAATCAAAAATTTTGGGTGGCGGAATTTTGTGCCGGTGAGTGTATTTTCATATGTGTATATGTTTCAAGTAAATAAACGTTATTATATTATATTATATAATATTATATTATATTAATAAACATTTATTTCTGTTTTCTGACAGCAGTAGAATGTATTTTGAATTAAACAAATTACATACATTCATCTCTTTGTGTCAATTAATTTAATTAAAAAAAATTTGGACACCCTGTATAATTAATCATGTTAATGTTATTACTGAATAGGGAATTAAATAACCTTTCAAGTGATCTAGCAGTCGACCCCTATTCCCATTTAAAAAAATAGTCGATTACGTCATCACGCCCAAATGGATGATGTCAGTAGTACGATATATATGTCAAAAAATCATAATTGGAAAATCGAATAACTTTTCTATTTTACATTTTTTTCTAATTCTGTAAATAAAGCAGTTTACAGGGTGGTCAAAATATAGTGAATAACCCTGTACACAATTTTAAAGAAAATAAGCTTTCTTTCGTATTCCACAATGTATGTACCTAAATGTACAACAAAAAAAGTTATAATGACAAATTTAAAAAATAATAGTAAAAAAAATCAAAAATAGTTAAAAGTATAAAACTTTGAAAAACCATAACTTGCTTAAAAATAGTCGTACAGTATACAATAGACCATTTAATTGGTAGTTGACTTCTCTTCCTACTAAATGTACCATTTAATCTACCTAAAACTGCGTACAAAAAAGTTACAGAACAATGTTTGCGAAATAATAGGGAAAATGACCCAAAAATGCTGTGAGTGGCGAACTTTGAAAAATCATATTTCGGAAATTATAAATCTTGTAGACTTACGCCAAATGTTTTATTATTATTTTTAAAAAAATATTTTTAAATAATTTTTAAAAGTAAACAAATTTTGAATCATATATTTTATTAACTTTATTTATAAAAGACGCCATATATAAAACCCATAAATACAAAAAACAATACAAATAAAACTTTAAAACATAAACAGTTTTTGGTATGTCTATTGTGTAAAGACGGACTGTCTCGTAGGAGCCCCCAAATGTAGTCATCATCATGTTCTCATTATATTTTTCTTGATACCGTTGATCGAAGTTCATTACATCTTGGAAAAGGCATTCCCCCTGCTTGTCTGAATAACCACCCAAGTTGTCTTTAAACTGATGCAAGTGAGCATGTAGCATGTTTACTTTAAGAGACATCTTGCACCCCATAACTTTGAAGCTGTCAAGCATATTAGAAATAAGCTCTTTGTAATTATCAGCCTCTGATAGTTTCTGAAAAATTGTTTTAAAAATTGAAAGGCGTCAGAATCTTGACGAAGAGCCTTTACAAACTGTTTCGTGAGACTTAATTTGATATGCAATGGGGGCATTATAGGCTATTGATTATGCATTTTAGAAAGGAACTACAACGTTAACGGGGTTTTATTGTTTCATATAGTCAATGGACCTCTAAATATGAAAAAACCGCGGAGTGCTACCATTTAAAGGGGTGCGTTTTTGAAAAAGGGGTGAAATAGTCCCTAGGTACATGGCGAATTAGGGTGAGTTGCACTTTTGGTACAAACACGTCTACAGGAAAATTGTTCCAGGTTAAATTTACTATCGAAATATAACGTTTTAAAGTCAAAAGTATTTTTTTTTACAAAAATATATTCAAAAGAAAAGCAAAAAAAACACAAGAAAGATAGAAATTTTGTTTTTTGCCCCATAACTTATTTCTACGGGGATATAGGTATAGATATTGTTTTACAGAAAAAAATCTTCCATCCTTCTTCTTTAAAATGACATTTGATAGAAGTCTTGATTTACTGTTTGCAAAATATGATTTTTCAAAGTTCGTCACTCACAGAGATTTTGGTCCATTGTTCTTGTTGCTTCGCAAACATCGTTCTGGAATTTTTTACTACGCAGCTTTAGGTATATGCAATGTTACTTTTAATAGGAAGAAAATCAATTCCTTTAAAATTGTCTATTGTAGACGGTTCTATGACTATATTTAAGGAAGATATGGTTTTTAAAAATTTTGTACATTTAATGATTTTTGAAATATTTCACGATTATTTTTTAATTTCTCATTATAACTTTTTTTATTGTATCTTTAGGTATATACATCGCGCAATAAAAAAGCTTATTTTCTTTACTTTAAAATGGTGTATTGGAAAAAATTCTAGGGCTATCTTTAAACAAGATATATGCCTTTTCAAGGTGTGCCACATACACATGTAATAGGTCCCACTAAGTTAGAACCATATGGAAAACTTTTTTATTATTAACTTTATGAAAAAAAATTGTAAAATGCTCTGCATAGGCTAAAACCTAAGATGCATTCATCAGATATAAAATTTTATCAATAGTGTACGAGGTATGTTAAAAAATATGAAGTTCGCTCAAGAGTAAAGTACCTTTATTTAAGTAAAGTTATTGAAAATTAAAAATTAATATGTTATAATATGCAATTATGTTCTTCTAATAAAAAAAAATAAAACATTTTAAAATTGTTCTCAAATTACGGATACCTTTGGATATCCTGCTGATAATATTGTTTAAAAATAGTCCTAGAATTTTTTTTGCAATACACTATTTTAAAGTAAAGAATATTTATTCCGAAATGTATATACCTAAGTGTAGAACAAAAAAAGTCATAATGAGGAATTTAAAAAATAATCCTAAAAAATATCAAAAATCATTAAAAGTATAAAACCTTGAAAAAGCATAACTTGCTTAAAAATAGTCGTACAACCCTATACAATAGACCATTTTAAAGGTAATTGACTTTTTACTAATGTATCATTGCATATTATGCATATACCTAAAAATGCCTAGAAAAAAGTTACAGAACAATGTTTGCGAAATAATGGGGAAATGGACCAAAAATGCTGTGAGCGGCGAACTTTGAAAAATCCTATTTCAGAAACTATAAATCCTACAATCTTTTTCTAAACATCATTTTAAAGAGGAAGGACGGGAATTATTTTTTGCTGAAGCAATGCCTATACCTATATCCCCGTGGAAAAAAGTTATGGGGCAAAAAACAAAATTGCTTTCTTTAGTGTTTTGTTCTTGATTTTCTTTTGAATATATTTTTGTAAAAAAAATACTTTTGACTTTAAAATGTGATATTTCGATAGTAAATTTAACATGTAACGATTTTGCTGTAGACGTGTTTGTACCAAAAGTTCATAAAATTCACCCTAATTTACCCTGCGCCTAGGGACTAATTCACCCCTTTCTCAAAAACGCACCCATTTAAATGGTGGCACTCCGCGGTTTTTTTAGATTTAGAGGTCCATTGACCATATGAGACAATAAAATCATGTTAACGTTGTAGTTCCTTTTAGCTCTCTTATTTTTAACATAATTAATAGCCTGTTAAAGCATGATGGGACTCCACATTTGAAACTCCGATGAGACCATGAATGCTGCTGGTATTGAAGTACATCGGCTCTACTATCCCATAAGCATATTAAGCGAACAAAGATAATTGCAATTCCGAAACCGGGCAAATCAAACGATAAGCCAGAAAACTACCGCCCCATAGCTCTAGTCAGCATGGTATATAAACTATTAGAAAAGCTTCTCCTCAACAGAATTAGTCACAGGATACTAGAAAATGTCCCCATTGAACAAGCTGGCTTCCGCCCTCATCGAAGCTGTACGGACCAAGTGCTGTCATTAACAACTTTTATAGAAGCTAGTTTTCAAAAGAAACAAAAGACAGCAACAGTATTTATAGATCTAACAGCAGCATATGATACTGTTTGGAGACAGGGATTAATATATAAACTGGCCCGCATTATCCCCTGCAGAAAGATAATTAACCTCATTGACAACATGCTGACCAACAGAGCCTTCCAGGTTATAATGGGAAAGGAGACGAGTAGACAGATGAAACTTAACAATGGTCTTCCACAGGGTTCTGTCCTTGCCCCTTTACTTTTCAGCCTCTATATTGCTGACATGCCTGAAACCGAATCTCGGAAGTTTGGATATGCTGACGACTGGACCCTTGCAACAAGCCACCAATCTTTAGAAACTACAGAAATCACTCTCACGAATGACTTATCCATCCTCAGCGAATACCTTAAGAAATAGAGACTACAGCCAAGTACTACAAAAACTGAAGTATCAGCTTTTCATCTAAACAACAAGTTGGCAAACAGAGAATTGCGAGTGTATTTTAATAACAAGCTGTTAAAACACAATAAATACCCGAAATACCTTGGGGTTACTCTAGACAGAACGCTCACATTCAGAGAACACCTGACGAAAACAGCAGCAAAATTGAAAACACGCAACAATATAATACAGAAACTCTGCGGCACTACATGGGGGTCCACAGCATCAACATTAAGATCCTCTGCTCTTGGCCTGATATATCCGGTGGCAGAATACTGTGCTCCAGTGTGGCTAAATAGCAGGCATACCCACCTGGTCGACACCCAACTAAACCGTACTATGCGTATGATAACAGGCACAATTAAGCCCACCCCTACAATGTGGCTACCTCCCCTTAGTAATATAGCACCACCCAACCTACGCCGCGAACATGCATTGGTTAAAGAATATAACAAAATAATGGACAGTCGCCAGCTTCTAGTCCACAACGACATCCCCGATATTCTTGGAAACCGTCTCCGATCCAGGTTACCCCCTCTACAATCTGCTCAAGCGCTGCAGCAATCCAACTTTGACTAAATACCCGATGGAGAGAAGATTGGGAAAGTAGGACAGATCCGCATTACCATAGTCTACCGGACATCGTAGGGAAACCTGGCGAATTTGAACGTCCCCGTAAGATTTGGGCAGCCCTTAATCGAATTCGAACAAACTGTGGAAGATGCGCCGACTCCCTCCACAGATGGGGTAAACTCCCCTCGCCTTCTTGTGACTGCGGCGCTGCAAGACAGACGATCAGTCACATTGTTCAGGACTGCCTACGCAGAGCATACACAGGCGACCCTATAGACTTTGTAATGGCAACCGAAGGGTCAATCGAATATATAAAAAAATTGGACATCTGTTTGTGATGCATTGTATAATGCATAAATCTAAATATATTCTGTGATATACTTAAGCCATACGCTAAATAAAAAAAAATAAATCTTATAAGCAAAGGTAATATGGATATTTAGGGCCTTGCATTCGCACCAGAAAACCAACCATGTTGAAATCCCCTATCACTGGCCACACGTACTCTTCATATTTTAAAACTTGAAGAACAATTTTAACGCTCTAGTAATTTTCTTTGAGTATTACAGAACGAGCCAGAGGAAGACATGGAAATATATTTCCATTGTGAAAAAGAACTGTTTTAAGCTTCTTGAAGAGCTGTCAAAAAAAATTTTTGGCTCCCACTTTAATGGATTCGCCAGAAATATAACAAAAACAGTCCACGTCATTTTTACACTTTTTGGAAGACATTTGTAGGCCTTGCGATACATAAAATACTTACGTTATTCCATTGCAATGCTCACGCCTAAACTACCATATTATCAGAGTGCCACTTCTCGCTTCACATCTACAGTCCCTCCTCATCACTTTTTGGCATCTTAAATACAAGGGATCCTAAAAAAAATCTGCCAAAACACCCTATATTTATTTTTCATTATCTCAAGGTACAAAAGCAAACTTTATTTATTTAGTTTCTGCTTAATTTTCGATGTATACAAACAGAAAATATTTACTAAATAATAGACTAAAAAAAATTTTTTTTGTTGACCAGTGTTATCAGTCTTAGGGTAAGAACAGAACAAGTAGGTCGAGGTGGAGGTGTAGGTCGCGGTGGATGTTACTAGTTAAGTCGCGGTCGATAGCAAGGAGGTCACCTGCGCTGTCAGTCGAGCTAGAATCACTATCAAGTGAAGTAGTTTAATGAAATTTGAATGACAAAAAGACTGCTTTTGCGATGTTGTGTCAGTCAAATGATGATAGTGATGAAATGTCAACTGTAAATAATCAGATCCTCCTTCATATTTCAAAAATTTACTGAGTTTAATTACTTTAGCAATTCAAAAATAAACTGAATACAAAAAAGGGATTATATAAAAAGTATCAACTCATATAGCGCAGGTAATGACAACTTGGCTTCGAACGATCGAATCACAGGGAAGCATCCTTGTAGGCCGCGCAGTAGACATCCATGTAAAACAAACTATTTTTATTTTAAAAAGCATCGATGTAAACCTCCTGAATGGCATCGCGCTAAACCTCCACCGCGACTTGCCTGCTCTGTTCTCTTCCATTTTCCATTCACTACAATGTGTTTGTTTTACATGGATGTCGACATCGACCGCGACCTTCACCTCCACCTCCACCGCGACCCCCTAGTTCTGTTCTTACCCTTAGCATTTCCCAACTTTCGTATTTTTATTGTGTTTATTATTTCGTATTCTTTGCCCATTTCTCGCAATACTTCCGTGTTCGTTTTCTTCTGTGTCCATGCTATTCTAAGCATCCTTCTGTAACACCACATTTCAAATGACTGTGGCTTATTTATGTGTTCTTGCTTCAATGTTCAGCTTTGAAGTCCATATTGCAGTATCGAGAACACGTAGCATCCCAAAGCTCCTACTCTCAGTTCTTATCTAAGGTCTTTTTTGCAGAGAATTGTTTTCATTTTTACAAACGCATTTTTTGTTCTTTCTATCCTGGCACTTATTTCTATAAGAAATAATTCTAAACAATTGCAATTTTCGCACGAAATTGCTAATAACTAAAAAACAACACCAAATTATTTGCAAAAAATCTGTACCTAGTTTTCTTTCTATAGATTTTTATTGACTATTGTCAGTTACCTCGATTAAGTTATTTTGCAAATTATTTATTAAATACTTTTATCTTTAAATCATAGAAATGTTAGGTACTTTTACCCTATGACGGCCGATATGCAATAGACCGAAAAAGTTGTGACGTAATTTTCAGGCGGGAAATTTGAACTTACATATTATGTAAAGTAATACAGTTATCAGCATTTAAGGCTATGGGTACATAATTCGCAAATATTTTACGTGTATCCCTACTTTTTTTGTCTTTACACGGCAAATTACGTGTCGTAAAATTCACACTGGTATGGATATGTAAACATTACTAGAATGTCATTCCACTTGAAAATGTCATCATTAATTTAAAGAGATGGGTTTTGAATGTTCTTGGATAACTGTTATTTTTATAATTGCAAATTATTAATTCAGTTAATAAATGTGATAATTTTTTCACTAACTATGTATTCAGTGATTGTAATAATTTATTTGTACAACAAAGACTAATACTCAATCGAGAAAAGAGGAAAAGTGTTAAAGTGATTTTTTAATAATATATTGTTATGGAACGCTTACAATTTTGAACATCTTTAACAACAAAATACTTGGATCACAGAATATATTATCCTGATGTATTCTCTGCTTGGATCTTCCACAAATAATACACAATAAATAACTTTTTATTAAGTTCACGTCTTAAATCAATTATTTATCAAATACACTATATATCAATAACATTTAATCAATAACTCAACATATTCCCGATGCAATGTCAAATATTTAAAATAATTGTCACTGATTGTCAGTGTCTGACTGACAATATATGCTGACAATATTATATTCGGCTGAGTGCGTTGTAAGACAAAGATAGATTTGGAAAATATTACCATGGCATTGTGTTCATTTTTTTCGAATCCTGAAAAAACCAATAAATATTTTTGAAAAATTTAAACGCAGAATGAAAGACTAAATTATTACCGAGGGCCGAAAGTCCCTTAGAATAAATAAAAAGTTTATTTTGAATGATATATTTGAAATTAAAAATCACACTAAATTTTCTCTTAGTTTTTCACCCCTGTAACTTATTAAAATAAACATTATAGAAGTTCTCAGGGACTTTCGGCCCTCGCTAATAACGTAATCTTTCATTCTGCGTTTAAATTTTTCAAAAATACTTATTAGTTTTCTCAGGATTCGAAAAAAATGAATCCCCATTTGATTAGCATTGCAGCCGAAAATACGTACCGATCCTCTTAATTGCAAAGCGGTCTTCTTAGGTGGAAAATACAAACATTTTTTTACTTAAACATTGCCTCATGTTTTATTAATTTTCTTTGAACTTCTTGACAATTATTTCCTGGTAGAGTATCTCATAGTCATTACTAAAAGTGTTATCAGCACAATACCGCAAGTGGTTTTAGCATTATCTTTAATTTCTCTGTGTTACCAAATATTGGCGGTTCAGTCATATCACTAAAAATATAATATTAGGTATAAAAAACAAATGACCACAAGAATGGAGATCAAGCATCCTATAATACCTCTCTTCAAAAAGGGAGACAAATTGGACCCGGAGAATTACTATACGCTGTGAGCTCGTACGTAGAGGGGATATTTATAAATTCGTGAGCGCCAGTAGTGACAAGTCTGTAAACGTTTACCGGAAATTTGACATAAATGTCAAAGTGATTAATTTTAAATTAAAATTAAAAACATTAATTATAAAAAATATTAGTTGACCAAAGCTGTGGTTTATATTTTTACCTTAAATATACTTACGTTTTAAATACTGAATTTGCGTTTTTTAATGTTCTGTAATATGTAATTATAAATTAATCTTGGCGCCATCTACATAATAATTGTGAAAGTATCCGAAGTAAGAAATTAATATTTCATCAATAGAACGTCAAAATGATTAGCAAAATTTAAAAAAAATTTATTACAATTTAATTAATTTTTAGCGTTGTAAATATTAAGCGATAACAATTAAATAATAAATTTAAAAATTACCGGTGAAAGTTGAATTAGTAACCACTAGGAGCGACACCAGCGAAGCTCAGAGCGTATAGAGGACTTACTTTATTAAATACGGCACTAAAATTAATAACCAAAGTGATAACAAATAAACGGAATGAACTTATACTAGCAGAAAAACAACAAGGTCAGTAAGGTGTGCCACTTGATCTTTAATCTACAGCTTCTCTCACTTTTTTGTTTAGTCTTCGATGTATTCATGTCTCCTCCTCCTTTTTACATCAGGCGGGTAAGATAAGACACCACTCAGAGAAAAATGGAAAGATCCATGTTGGGAATAAAACTACAAGACAGAAAATCAAACAAATGGATAAGAGAGAAAACAAAAGTAAAAAATGTAACTGAACATACAACAGGGTTAAAATAAAAAATATCAGGTTTTTTGTAAAAGGTATATTTTAAAATACCCTAAATAAGGGTCACAATACAAAACGTTTTCGGATTAAGAAATCCATTATCAGTGTTTAAAAGCCAAAAATTGCATGCCTGAGCCACCAAAATGTATTGGGTAAAAACCCTTTAAATGTAAACGATTTAGTTGTTTTACATATTTATATAAAATTCATGTGATGTCAAAGATATGCCTGGATGTTACCCAGGGCAACACAGGACTCTTCCCACGTGGTTGGAATTTTTTTTGAGAAAACCTCACATATTGGATTTCAAGGGTTAAAATGGAGATTTGCGGGCCACAATGCGAGACAGGAAGATAAAAGATGGAATGCTGAAATACAAAACTGGAATGGACAGGAAGAAGTGGAAGACCTCAGATGCGATGGAAGGACGATATTGTCCAATCTGCAGAAACTCACTAGAAAAGCGCAGCCAAGGACAGACGGAAATGAAAAGATTTGGGAAAGGCCTGTGTCCAAAGTTGGATAGAAATGGGCTACAGAAGAGGGTAAGATAATTGATCATAAAACCTTTCACACAGTCCTGTGCTTTTGGTAAAAGCTAGGTTCATATGAGGAAAAGTTTATATATGTGGGTACACTCGCTTCATGTCACTAAGCACTTCATATTCATAGAGTATTTGAATGGCAGCTTCTTCTTCCTTCACATTTCCTGTATGTTGATTAACTCTACTTATCATGTAGAGGTGTTTCCTCTGTTGCCAGTACAGTCACCATCTATGTGATTAACTTCAGCCCTGATCTGCTAAGGTCAACTAAACTAGACAAAGTCTCCTGTCAATGATTTTTTTATGGATTTGCCGGAATACTCTCCTTTTGTGGTTATGACTCTTTCTTAGTCACTTTTGAATTTAGCCTCTAATGACACCTTTCGTGTTGTCATAGAATGGTTTTACCCCCTCATATATTTCTCTAGGGCTGTACTCTCTCAACCAGCGGTTCTGCTAGTTGGTTCTCTTGGACTTTTCGCAGCACCCAGATTAAAAACATTTATTGTCTATGTAGTGTCAGTTCATTAGTATTCAGTTCTCTGTCGATCTCTTTTTTTATAGGCGACATTAGTACATAAACCTTAAATAAAGCTGAAGAAAAAAAATTGATTATCATTTGAAAAACTATGTATTAGTTGTAACAAATCATTTCAAAGTAAATACGTAATAAAAAAGTGTTGTTTTTTATTTTATTTATATTTATTACTTTATACCACACAGTACTAGCAGAAGCAGTATACTAGTACCTGTCTACAAAAACAAGGAAGATATACAACAATGTATAAACTACAGGGCTATAAAACTGGTTAGCCACACCATGAAAATATAGGAAAGAGTAATTGATAGACGGATACGTGAAGAAACCGAAATATCCGAGAATCAATTTAACTTTATGCAGGGCAGATCAACAACAGATGCAATTTTCATTATAAGGCAGTGGGCACTCAATAAGAAAGGTGTCCCTGGTGAATATGTAAAGATTGTGAGGAATATGTATGAGGGAGTAACGAGTAGTGTTAGGACAGGTGTGGGAGAGACTGTTAAAGTTCATGTGAAAGTAGGATTGCACCAAGGCTCGGTGCTTAGTCCATATTTATTCTCATTAGCTGTGGGCCAGATAACAGCGAAACTACAGGGTAACATTCCATGGTGCTTAATGTATGCTGATGATGTGTTAGTAGGAAATAGTGAAAGAGACTTAGAACAAAAACTGGAACAGTGGAGACAAGCTCTGGAGGAAAAAGGTTTAAAACTTAGTAGGACAAAAACAGAGTATTTGTAATGTTCATTTAAAGTTGGAGTTACTACAAATAAAATGGTATCTTTGGATGGTAAACTGATTGTAAAAAGCAATAGTTTCAAGTGCCTAGGATCGGTTTTACAGAGTAATGGAGAAATAGATGGAGATGCATGCAGTAGAATTAGGGCTGGATGGATGAAGTGGAAGGAAGCGAGTGGTGTGCTGTGTGACAGGAAAATTCCAATGAAGTTGAAGGGAAAATTCTATAAAACAGCCATAAGACTAGCTATGATGTACGGAGCTGAATGTTGGGCAGTGAAAAAGAAAGAGGAACAACGAATGCATGTGGCGGAAATGATAATGCGTAGATGGATGAGTGGAGTGACAAAAAAGGATAAAATTAAAAATGAGTATATTAGGGGAAGTCTAGGTGTGGCACCAATTGATGCCAAAATGAGAGAGCATAGGTTGAGATGGTTTGGTCATGTTCAACGTCGAGACGCTAATCACCCAATACGAAGAATTGCTGAAGTGCAGATTCCTGGAAGGAGTAGGAGAGGAAGACCAAAGAAGACGTGGGGGGAGACGATTAGGCAGGACATGTTTGTAAAGGGGATTAATATTGATATGACCCAAGATAGAATTGTATGGAGAAATGCAATTAGGGAAGCCGACCCCGCATAGGGATAAGGCAAAGAGAATGATGATGACCACACAAGCGAATCAAATTGTTTTTAACGTAATTAATTCTTATTTTCTTGTTTTATTATTGGTTTCTATTTTTATTTTTTTTTATTTATTTACATTGAATATTAATTTGTTTTGCTGAATAATTCACTTCTGCAAAAAGTATGTGATATATTTGGTTTAAAATCAATTCAGGAAATTTTTTGTAATTTGGCAACAATGTCAACTTAGATCTCTGACGTAGATAATGACGTGCATCGGGATTTATACTGTACCACCTGTACTTTTTTCTTCATTTAATAGCTTACTGTCCGTGTACCTTCATCTAGAGTGATTGTTTGTTTCAGATTCCTTCGTAAACTCTCAGGAATGGACGCTGTCGCGTACGGTTCCCGATCTGCGATTGGGAATCGTAGGATCTTTATCTTCGGGCAAGTCCGCCCTGGTCCACCGCTACCTCACCGGGTCATACATGCAGGAAGAGTCTCCAGAAGGTGGTAGGTTCAAGAAGGAGATCGTAGTCGACAATCAAAGCTATCTGCTGCTTATTAGGGACGAAGGAGGACCTCCTGAATTGCAGGTGAGTTAAATTTGTAAACCATAATAATAATATACAGTGATGAGTGTGTTTAGAATGAGAAAAATGACGAAAAAGTTGGAAAACATAATATGCTGTGAAATAAAAAGAGATGAAACTAGTAGAGGAGAGAAATTATCGATAGAATCCTATAAATTTACATTACTGTACCACTATAGATAGTTTCCACCTTTAGACGTTATGTTTAAGAGCTAGTTGACTTCAGTCATAATTATACGTATGACGCATGACGTGATTGAAGGCAATAAAGCAAATGTAAATAAAAACAGTAAGGGTCGGTTGTTCGAACGCTAATCAAAAATAATCATTATCAAATATTTAATTACTGTCACCAACTGTCAATGTCAACTTTGTTTGGGTTGCTGAAAACATAATTATGGATTACAATTATGAAATTAGTTAATCAATTATGTTAATAATTGTTATGTTAATTGATTAACTAATCTCATAATTATAATTAATTATGTTTTCAGCAACCCAATGAAAGTTGACATTGACAGTTGGTGACAGTAATTAAATATTTGATAGTGATCATTGTTGATTAGCGTTCGAACAACCGGCCCTTATAGTAATAATTAGTAGTAATTTTTTAATCCAAAATTAAATTATTGATCAAGAATAATTATTGCTACTATGATTTAATGACAATAGTGAAAATGAATAAATGACAAAAGTGTATGCTACGTCTCAAAAATGCGGGGAATTGGTAAAAGTCATGCCTCGTGGTTGAAGACTGTCAGAATGGACCGGGATACAAAGAGTCGAAGAAGTGTTCAGAATACCTTAAGACAGAGAGAGTCTCGCCGTGTTAATCGCCAACGTCTATCTTTCTAGATAGAACGCTTTCTGATAATCAATGAAGCATATGAAAACGTCTGACTGAATTGAAAAATGGGCCAAATCTCATCTTAAACTTTAAGAAAGACCCGCTAATTCCATATGTCAAGCATCCATTTTGGTCCAAGGGTGTGAGTTTTATGGCCTTCCCCATTTGGGGTCTGTGTTTCTGACTCGTCCCCAAACCTCCCAAAAATTTCAAAAATTTAATTCCGACCTCTGCGGCTTCAGATATATACCGTTCCAAGGTTGCCGAGCTCAGAAATTTCTATTTAAAAAAGGGGAAAATGTTTGTGACTGTAGTTAGAACCGGTGTAGTTTGTGACATTTGACCACCTGTAAGCAAGTTATAGGACTGGGTAGGTACAATAGGGCATATTTTTTGGGTGAATATATCTCATGTTCAAAGAGACGTAGGAAAACCGTAAATACAATAAATCGGTAGCCCTTGAGTTCGGCTTTCAAATTGTGCGTAAGTGGCCAGGTAATACACACGACACGTATAGTAGGGTGGGCCGAAAAAACTAAAATTTTTTTTAAGTCGTAATACTGCGGAAAAGTTGCGAATGTATGAGACTAAAAAGGGTTAAGAATTTAAAAGATATCGGTTTATATCTTCCGTTCGCGCATGAGCCATAAAGTTTGCCGAAATTCGTAAAAAACTCATTTTTTGCGACAATTTTTAACACAATAAATTTAGCGTGCATACGTTTGTAATAGCTCATTTTCTCATTCTTAATAACCATGCTAACTAAATTTAACCGTGTTATTAAAATCTCTTAACATTTTCCGTTCGCGCATAAGGCATAAAAATAGCCAAAATGTGACAAAATTGCATATTTCATACACGTTTAATTTTTCGTAATTAAGAGTTTAGTTGAACGAAAATAATACTCACATATACATTTTGTTGAACTTGTATTGAGAACACTTAAAATAAACACACTTTAAACACATCATTTTCAGAACTTTAGTAGGCTATTATTTAAAAATATTGTTTGTGAATATAGAAAAAACCAAATTTTTTACGAGGTACAAGTTTTCAATTCGACAATATGGTCCAATGTCCACCAGTCCATTGTCCGTCCCAGTCCATCTTGTATTATTTTAACACATTTTTGCTATTACATACTAGAAGGCACTTTGAGCTGTGACTTCTGTGTAAAGTCCGGCATTGCAGACCTTGATAACAATGTTGTTCTTATGAAGCCGTCGCGATTCTCAGCTCCGCAAACTTTTCCAGCGGCTTCTGTTACGAGTTTTACACATCGTTCTACTGCCTGTGTATGAACAGGAAATGACTTTAATATTACATCCCAGTTAGGGGCTGACTCACTCTGAATAACTAATGTTATTTCATCATCATTTATATCTTTTAATAATGGAGGAGAAGATAACTCACAGTCTAATCAATGAATTATTTCTGAATAGTCTCGACATTTAAAATTTAGTTTTGGCAGTTTGAATATTCTAATTTTAGATCTTGTTTTATCTAGCTGTCTAGCTTTCAGAATTCTGCGAAGTCGAAGCTCTCTTATATGTTTTCTGTTATCTTGTGTCATGGCCAACATCAAATGTTCTGGATGGGCAAAAAAGCATTGCGCTCAATAACAGGGTCAACATCCCTGTTGACGAAATAACATTAACAACAACCCGAAATAACATCAATTATTCAGCGTGATTCAGTCCCTAACTGGGATGTAATATTAAAGTCATTTCCTGTTCATACACAGTCAGTAGAACGATGTGTAAAACTCGTAACAGAACCCGCTGGAAAAGTTTGCGGAGCTGAGAATTGCGACGGCTTCATAAGAACAACATTGTTATCAAGGTCTGCAATGCCGGACTTTACACAGAAATCACAGTTCAAAGTGCCTTCTACTACGTAAGAGCAAAAAGGTGTTAAAATAATACAAGATTGACTGAACGGACAATGGACTGATGGACATTGGACCATTATTGTCGAATTGAAAACTTGCATCTCGTAAAAAATTTGGTTTTTTCTATATTCACAAATAATATTTTTAAATAATAGCCTACTAAAGTTCTGAAAATGATGTGTTTAAAGTGTGTTTATGCAATTTTGTCACATTTTGGCTATTTTTATGCCTTTTGCGCGAACGGACAATGTTAAGAGATTTTAATAACACGGTTAAATTTAGTTAGTACGGTTATTAAGAATGAGAAAATGAGCTATTACAAACGTATCCACGCTAAATTTAATCTGTTAAAAATTATCGGAAAAAATCAGTATTTTACCAATTTCGGCAAACTTTATGGCTCATGCGCGAACGGAAGATATAAACCGATATTTTTTAAATTCTTACCCCTTTTTAGTCTCATACATTCGCAACTTTTCCGCGGTATTACGACTTGAAAAAAATAATTTTAGTTTTTTTGGGCCCACCCTAACGTATAGCCAAAATACTGAAAAATTAAACTTTGAACCCAAACCCAGACATTCAAAGTGAAAGTTATCCTCCAACACCAAATTGTTCTATATGGTCCACATAATGTTCAGAAAAAAGTCACACCATTTTGAACGTCTGGTTTGGGCGGGGGAATCGGTAAATTCGTAGTTTTTTACGTTTTTCTCAATATTTCTAAAACTATGCGGTCTAGCATGAACAACAAACTGCAAACTTTAGCAACAAATTTAGCAAATATGATGGAAAAATCTTTCAAAATAAACCTAGAATTTTATTTTCCATCAAAATAAAAATATATTTTTGCACCACGTTATATTCATATCAGCTCTTTTGCAACTAGAATATTCTGTGCACCACTAGTTTTTACCGCGTTTACCTGTTTTTCATTCTTGTATATTTTGCATAGGTACACCTTTTTTAACGCGCTTGTCAGACATGTCAAACCGCAAAATAACATAAAAAATCTGGTATCTGGTACAAGGACTGCAATATTCTCGTATTTATTTATAGCATAATAACCTCAAACGGGAGTTGAATAAACCGTGACAATTCGGGAGGTGGACACCTAGTGATATCATTTCCTCTGTTATCGCTATCGCGACAATAGATACAATAGATGCCTTCGAAAAGTTTCATATTATATTCGTTTGGAATGACCAGCGACTAATCTTTTTAATGTATTCCACGTTGAGTTCCGTTTTGTAGCCAAATCGCCAAACATTCCTTTATGTAGTATACAGGATGTGTTAACTAACAGTAATATTTGAAGAACTCTTTCTAGAATGTCTCGTTTATAATTATTACATATACATAGTATGCCGTATCTTCTCTTCTAATCTACAGTGTGGTTTACTTACAGTATTATTCATTTCATTTATACGAATTATTGTACTTCTAATAGTAAAATTTACTTTATTGATTTATATTTCCATCAGTTTCCTTCATTGTTTTATATTTTTTACTTTATTTACCATGATTCTGTTAAAGCAAATGTAGTGTTCTATGATCTTTACATTCTTTAGCGTTGTTTTTCTTAGACATTACAATAAAAGTAGAAGTCAGCGAATCATCCGGTATTTTTCAATTTTTCCTATTTCATAGACTGTATCAAAAGGTTTAATAATCACCTGTATATTGTCTTCGTTTAACAACTTTAACAGTTCAACAGACATCTCGTCCGGACTAGGAGCCTTTCCGTTTTTTATATTCTTGAGCGCATATAGCACCTCTTCTTTTATTATCATTGGCCCGCTGTCTGGTTCTTCTGTTATTATTGGACCGAGCAGTGGCGTAACTAGTCTGACCTGCGCCCCAATGCAAGTATTCCTCGTGCGCCCCTATTCCCAGACTTATTCTCCACCTCCCCCCCCCCCAACCTCCAACGAAACTAACAACGACATTTCTCCAGAGAAAGATTATACAAAGAAATATAACAGTAATTTTAAAGTTAATTATTAAAAAGTTATTATTCAAAAAATTAATTGAAAGTAAAATTAAGGGGCTATCCTAGTGTAAAAGTACGAAATTCACATTCTTCTTCTTCTTCAGGTGCCGTCCTCGTTCCGAAGTTTGGCTATCATCAAGGCTATGCGTATTTTTGATACCGTAGATCTAAATAATTGGCAGCTGCTGCACTTGTACCAATCTCTTAAATTCTTCAACCATGAATGTTTTCTTCTGCCAATGGATCTTTTACCCATTATTTTTCCCTGAATAATTAATTGTAGTAGCTGGTACTTTTGTCCCCTCATTATATGTCCCAAGTATTGCAGTTTGCGCTTTTTAATAGTAAGCGCAAGTTCTTTTTCTTTCTGCATCCTTCGCAACACTTCCATGTTTGTCACTCTCTCTGTCCACGATATTCTCAGTATCCTGCGGTACATCCACATCTCGAATGCTTCTATTTTCCTTGTATCGATCTTTTTCAGTGTCCAAGCTTCCATTCCATAGAAAAGAACTGACAGCACGTAACATCTCATCAGGCGAATTTTAAGATTTAAACTTAGCTCTCTTCCGCATAAAACTGTTTTCATTTTGGTAAAAGTAGCTCTAGCTTTTTCTATTCTGATCTTGATTTCTTCAGAGTTGTCGTTGTTTTCATTAATCACAGTTCCCAGGTAATTATATTTTCTAACACGCTCAATTCTTTGATCATGTACGGTTATGTCAGAAAAATTTTGTGGAGATTTCGACACCATCATTATTTTTGTTTTTTTTGATGTTAAGTGATAAACCGAACTTTTCGCTGCACTCTATTATTCTGTTTATCAGTGTTTGGAGATCTTCCGGGGTTTCTGCTAAATACTATGTCATCAGCGTATCTCAAATTGTTTATTAAAGTGCCATTTGTTTTAACTCCTATATCTTGGTCAGCAAGGGATCTGTTTATAATATCTTCTGAATATAAGTTAAACAAGGTTGGTGAAAGTATGCATCCCTGCCTTACGCCTTTTTTGATCTCGAGTTCCTCGGTTGTTTCCCGTTCTACTCTTATATTCGCCTTCTGGTTATAGTAAATATTGAAAATAATTCTGAGGTCCCTTTTATCCAAGTTTTTCTCTACCAATTTATATATATTTTTTTTAATTTCTAAAATAA
Organism: Diabrotica virgifera virgifera; assembly: GCF_917563875.1. Taxonomy (NCBI): domain Eukaryota; kingdom Metazoa; phylum Arthropoda; class Insecta; order Coleoptera; family Chrysomelidae; genus Diabrotica; species Diabrotica virgifera. Next base: position 284,511,498 of record NC_065443.1, on the reverse strand, counting down.
AAAGAACTGTACCAATTGTTTTGAAAATTTGCATGAGCATTGTACCGTGAAAATAAAAACAGCTCCACTGCTGCAGTGATTGGGACTAATAGAGACCCTGAAACATGACATTATTATTGAAAATAGTTATATTTGAAAGTTATTATTGAAATATAAGTTATTTTCTATACCATCAACTAGGGGTATTTGATCGGATAAAAAATGTCAATTTGGCGGTTTCTGAAACTGCAAATGTTTTAGCTGATTTAAAAAAAAAATCAACACTTCGTCATTTTCCCAAATTTTAATATTTTTCAAAGATCATAGTTGATGGTGTAGATAGGAAATAAGTTATGTTTTTTATTTTCACGGTGCCAGTATCTGGCGCATAAATCGTTTAATTTTTAATATTTTTTAATGAAAATTTTTTTACTTCTTTTTATAATACATGCTTATGCCAATTTTCAAAACAATTGGCACAGTACATTTTATATTAGAAATTCCCAAAAAAACTACTTATATGAATTTCGTACTTTTACACTAGGATAGCCCTTTAAGTTACTGAACATTTCCAAATACCAATAATATAACTGAAGTAAGGATCACATTATATACTTACAATTAATTAATGTACTTTTTAGGACGATAAAATATACACTACTTACTTTACTCAACATTTTTTATTTATTTGGTGCCCTATACAATATAGTATACATGATATCGCAAGCAACAATATAATGTTTATGTTCCGTTTCTCAAACTTTGATTAATTTTACTAGATGATGCATTCTTATAGTCAAACCTACCTACAGCTCATAGGAACAACACTGTACGTTAATTCCTATTCCCTGACAAAGCCTCTGCGGCTCTTTGTTTCTAGGGACAGTCTTGCTAACTTTTCTACATCTAAAGACCGAGCTCTTTCATGTTCAATACTAATTACTAATTACACTAAGATCACACAGTCTAGTATTGGACATAGAGTTCCTCAAGTAGTTCTTTATTATTTTTAGTTTAGAAAAAGATCTTTCACTACTTGCCACAGTTACGGGTAATGTAAGAAACATTATTAATACTGTACTTACGTTTGGGACACTTGATGCAATAAATTTCCTAATCAATAAATTATTCCTAATCAATAGATAATCAGCCAAGTGGCTGATTTTGCTTATTTTATTACTTTTGATATCGTCTTTGACAACATTTTTAAAGCAAATTACTTCATTGGTCAAAGCATGAGTCACATCAGATTCATATTTTTTACAAAACTCAGAGGCTGACTTTATAAGTTGTTCGTCAGAAAAATATAATAAATTATCTGGGTTTAAAAAACTGAACGTGTCAGTTATACATACCATAGATTTAAACCTTTCGTTTAACTGTGAAATAAGAATATCAACAGCTCTCAAAAATACCTTAACTTTAAAGTAATGCAGAGGATCACTAAACTCGTAGTCACTAGAAAGTTCGTCAAAAAAAGTCTTTACTTTTCTTTTGCGTTTGGAGGTCATTGTCAGTTTTTGGCGCCCCCCTAAGGCCTGCGCCCCAATGCACCGCATTGGTTGCATTGGCGTTAGTTACGCCACTGGGACCGAGTCTTTCATATTGAAAGGTATATTCTTTTCATGTTCACATTTTTGTTTGGTTTTCTGCTGCTCTCTGTCGGTTGCTGTCAATTAGCTTATTTCCGTGCCTGCGTCTGTAGCTTCCGGTGAATTCTCTAATCTTATGTACATATGTTAAACGAGTCGCATAATTCTTGTAGATTTTCTATTTCACAGCATTTCTCATTCAACCAATTTTCTTCTCTTTCCTTCCTGTCCTTTATGTCCTTATGTATTTCTCTGTGTATCTTGGTATATCTTGTGTCTATAGTTTTAATAATCCCCATGTTCTACATTAACTTATGTAATTTATTTCATCGGCCATCCAGTCTTTTTCCTTTTTCTGACACTTTTTATTGAGTTCATCTTTACTTACTATTTGTAATATACTTAGTGTCTTTCAAGTTCTCCTATGGGATGTTTGCACCCTGATCTTTTCTGTTATCATTTATAGCTGGTAATAAATTTACGTGCATAGAAATCGACCCACTTAAAAATGTGGTCATTTTTGATGTCTCATATTTCCTAAACCTGTTGACCGATTAAAAGTGATTTTTTGAACTTGTTATAGCCTAATTATTTAACAATACCACTGTGATAATATTGTTGCTAAACAGGTAAATTTTCATTGTAGACCGGGTGTACCAATCAAACTGTGTTTTTTTCTCAAAGTTTGCATCACCCTGTGGAATATTCTAGCATTTATAAAATACTGAAATTAAAACCTAACTATAGCCTCAGGTTTTCTTAACATTATGTTTTTTTATTCATTTGTTTATGTTCGAGAATGAAAAAGTTAGGTACTTTAACAACTAGACATGTTCTTCATCAATACACGGCGTTTCTAAATAAGTGCGACAAACTTTAAGGGGTAATTCTGCATGAAAAAATAATGACAGTTGGCTTTATAAAAGTATGTCCGCAAATGTTTCGTTTCTGAGATACGGGATGTTGAAATTTGTCTTACAAACTGACGATTTATTTATTGCTTTAAAACCAGTTGAGATAGGCAAATGAAATTTGGTAGGTTTTAGGTATGTGAGACATCAGACTTATGGTGCGGTGATCACTGCATTCTGGGCATTTTCTTTTTTTTTAGACAAATGTTGAGGTCGACTCTATTATCTTAACGATGTCGATAAGCAGTTGATCTGACCCAAGGCTTTTTCCCTTTCGTGTGTTCTTTAATGCATATAGTACATCTTCCTTTGTAATTTCTTCACTTCTTTCTTTCCTTCTATCGATATTTCTTATAGTTTTCCTCTTTTGTCTTGGAAAAAATCTTATAGTCTTTATCATGGTGTTCCGGATTTTATGTAAAAGTGTTGTGTTATGGTTTCCTTCTTACAACCTTGCCATTTCTTTAACCTTTTTATGTAGGTTGGATCGGTATTTGTTCTGAAGATCGTCTATCTCTTTACATTTTTCCTTAAGTAAGTTTGTTTCTTATCCTTTTTTTGATTTCATTGTTAATAATTTATTTTGTATTTGTAACTGTCGTGGCTTGTCTTCGTTGGTCCATCATGTTCAGTATCTCCTCGGTCATCCGATTCTCTTTCTCTCTTATCTGCTCTTTGCATGGAACGAGGAGACAGTTTTTAGTGTTTGCCATTGTTTGTTAATCTCATAGATATTTTTGTCTAATTTATCAAGGTTTTCAGATATTGTCTGTTGGAATTTCTCGTTTACACCATCTTCCTTCCATAATGGTTTTATGCATCGAACCGTTATAGTCACGGAAAATGTATGGACTGTCGAAAGAAATCGTCTCGCCGTATATAGTGTAAAAAGGGAATTATGCATTTTCTTTAATTATGTAAGTTCCAGTTGACAAAGATGCCATCTCCTGTAACAATTTTTTTGTAAAAAGCAGTTTCATCCAATGCTAAATATATAAATAAGTATACTAAATTTACAATTAAGATGCAGTATAAATAAACAAACGAAGACACGTTAAATGCTACTAGGAGCACTACCGAATCATAATTGAAGACATAAGTGGATAAAGGTCATATGTCACATTTTTTGGGAAAATTGTTTTATTAGGTTTTTGTTCTTCTAATATATTGTTTTACCTTTTAAAATTTTAAAATAACCTATTTTTAGCTAAACAAAAATAACAGGAAGGTATTAAAGCAATATGCCCCACTAGATTTTCAAATTCTAGTGGATAAAGGTATTATGTCCAAGATGGCATTTGGACATAATACCTTTATCCATGTGAAATGTGTAAATATGGAGAATTTTTTCTACTAATTTGAAGATCTGCTGACGAACCTCTTTATGTAAACCATTATTTATGTAAACCATTATATGAACCATTATTTATGTAAAAAGCAAACAAACACTTCAAATCAAAAGGTTAATTTTCGTGTTACGTAAAATGAATAAGAGTGGACGAATTTGATTCTTTCTCTATAAGACATAGATACCTTAATGACTACATGTCATTTCAGCAAGTAGATTTAAGAAAAAAAAAGGACAGCACATCTGACCACAACTGAATATAGACCAAGAAGACTGGAAAATAAAACTGGTAGTTTGAGTTTGGAAAAACTTGGAAATTTAAGAGACAGAATAAAATTTGTTCCCGAAGAGTATAGATGGTTTTATGAATACGCGATAGAGAAAAATAAAAAAAAATCCCAAAAAGAAAAGAAGAACTTACTAAAAAAATATGTTTTTATTAATTTTGCAGTTTGTATTGCAATTTTTTTTGACAATAAATATTCATTTTTGATACTTAACTCTTTTATCCACTTAACCCTAATATTTTTTAATTATTTTTACTATGTGGATAAAGGTAATATGTCCACAAAGTTTAAAATATTAGGCTTAAAGTAACTTTTTTTAAATTCAATAAGTGTGAAAAAGTATCTTCAAATACCTGTTTAAAAAAGTGTAGCAATGCAAATTTACAAAATAAATAACTAACTTGGAACAAAAGACACTAAAATGCTCATTACTCAAAAACATTATTTTTTGACATATGACCTTTATCCACTTGTCTTCAATTTACAATGTATATTAGGGTGGTCCAAAAAACTCAAGTGTTTTTCAGAGACCTAGGGACCCACCCATTTTGTTATATCTAATAAAAGAATAATCTATGCCAAATCTTAACACCCTAGAACATATGGAAGGCAGTGCTCAACAACATTTAGTTTTCAAAAATTTCCGTGAAACGCTTAAGTTTAGAAAATGTTTGTTTGTTTGTTTTTCAGGATTCAGAAGTTAACAAAGCTGTTGACCTCTTTATTGCAGTTGATATTAAACATTTTCAGCAGTTTGAACACTGGAGATGCAGTACTTAAAACTCTTAAAACATGGGATCTCGATGATAAATGGTATGGGCTTTGACACAGCCGTCAATACTGGTCTTAAGAGTGTTGCATGCACTTTCCTTGAAAATAAGCTGAATAAAGAACTTCTATGGTTACTGTGTCGTCATCACATAATGGAAATCATTTTGAGCAAACTATTTGCATTATGTTTGGGACCTTCAAGCTCTCCTGAAATTCCCATATTTAAAAGGTTGAAGGAATCATGGAATGCAGTCGATCGATCAGATTACACACCATTAATTTTTCTCCCTGGAGAAGCTGAGTTAAAAAACAATGCCATCGAGTCCTTGCTATATCATCTTAGTAAGAAAGACCAGTCTCGAGATGACTACCTCGAATTTATTGAACTGACGCTGTTGGTGTTGGGACAACCAATAGAAAAAATTCACTGGAGAGCACCTGGGCCTATACACCACGCTCGGTGGATGGCTAAGCTTATTTATGCATATAAGTTGTACCTTTTACTAGGTCAAGGAATTTATCATCTCACAAACAAGAAGAAAGAAAACTTAGACAGATTTATCCGTTTTGGTGCACTTTTGTATGTGAAAAACTGGGTTGAGGCTCCAATCAGCGCCAATGCAGCTTTCAACGACCTAATTTTTTGGAAGGATGCTGGGAAATACAGCGTCATTCATGAATATATAGCTAAAACTATCAAAAAAGCCTTGCAGCCACATTTGTGGTACCTATCTGACGAAATGGTCGGGTTATCACTTTTTTCCAAAAAAGTGAGCCTTGAAAACAAAGTGAGCATAGTGAATAAGATGTCTGTCCCGGCACCGCCAAGGATGATTAGAGGAAATGCCGATTTCCTAAGTGATGAATGTGAATTGGTAGATTTTGCTAATAGTAGAACAATGTATGTTGTTTACATTATGCAAAGCTTTTTAAACAAGCACCCAAGTGAATGGGAACAGGACCCAGAGTTTAAAGAGTCAAAAAATACAGTAAATAAAATCAAAGTAGTCAATGACATCGCAGAAAGAGGTGTAAAACTATTTCAAGATTTTAACAAACTCATAACAAATGATGAGTACGAAAAACAGCTCTTACTGCAGATTGTAGAGGCTAATCGAAAGCAAGTCCCGACTGAGCCAACAAAGAAGGCCGTTCTAGAAAGCCTACAGAAACCATCCATTTCCAAAGACAAAATTTAAAGAGTTCATTTTTATTATGGTCTTCACTATAAAATGTACTTATTTTAAACATGGGTTCCAATGTAAAATAAACAAATAAATTAAGTTTTTGTATCCTAACATGTCTTGTAATTTTTTCAAAAATCGATAAAAATATTCCCGTTTTCATTATGTAAACAGTATTAAGCACTGCCTTTCAAGTGACTTACGGCTTTCATATTTTGGCTCCTTACTTCTTTTATCAATTAGAAAAGAATTGGGGGGTCCCTTGGGTTTTACATTCAACTTGAGTTTTTCACATAAGACCTTGAACCACCCTAATGTATATATACATTGTAAATCACAAATCATGATTTCCAAATATTATACATTGTAAATTATGATTCGGGAGTGCTCCCAGTAGCATTTAACGTGTCTTGGTTTGTTTATTTCTACTGCATCTTGAATGTAAATTTAGTATAGGTTTTAAGATTTTTTGTCATTTTCAGTGATATTTTTAATAAAAAAAGTGCTGCTTTTTTTGTCGAACATATTATCTGGTAAACCTAATTACACTTGAAACTCAAACAAGACTAATTTTGCGCAATAGGAAGATAATTGAATTCGTACCGCTAAAAATAAAGAACATATCGTTACATTAATTAACCTTTTATCTAAAAAATTCAGTTAAAACACTAATTGTTAATTCCTTGCCTCTTTTCAGTTTACTGCATGGGTAGACGCCGTTATTTTCGTCTTTAGTCTAGAAAATGAATCTTCGTTTAACGCCATTTTCAACTATTATTCCAAGATGTCTCATTACAGGAACACCGCCGAAATTCCTTTAATACTGGTTGGAACCCAAGGTAAGAATGACAAATAACTCTGATGCTTTTTATACAGTCACAATTTTTTTATGCGCAGTTAATAATTCAAAAAGTCATTAGGAAACCTTGTGGTCCATGTGATACACCAACTGAGTTGTTCTGAAGCTATTTTCTTGTGGCATTTTTGCAATTAACTAGTTTTGATGGGAAATAAACAATTTTACTAAAAAAATGATTTTGATTTACGTTTCGACGCCCAAATCGGGTGTCGTTGTCAAAATACAAAAATATTAATGAATTAAACAAAAATGTTGCTTAGTAAAAAAAATTCTTCTGATAATTTATTTAATCTAACTCATTTATATCGGCAATTCATATATTATACATTTTAAAGTAAAAGACTTTAAAATAATATTGCCAATATTTATGAGTTGCGTTTCTGGGACGACTTTACTGAAAGATAGTTCATTCGATTACATGAAATCAACCCCAACTCAAGAATATCCGTCACAAAAAAATCATAACATGTGATCTGTCTTTAAAAAGACAACCACATGCAATGATGACAGTAAAATTCTCGCGTTATTCCATAGTAAATCACGAGGGAAAACCAGGAAAAAACCTCGTGATACTATCCCTACATCGTAAGTATTAAGTCTGACTTAGTTTACTCTCAAAACTAATACCAAATTCTGACCTTAATATGTACAATATGTTATTTTAAAGTATAAATAATATTAATATGTACATAGATATACCGGGTGGTGAATTGGAAAACGGGCCATAGGAAACTCAATGTAAAATTCTAAACTGTTGAATTCCTGCTTCCCTAATTACATCAAACGACATTAGAAACTATTTGTAGAGGATTGAAATCTGTATTGAAAATAACTGTTAAAATTGTTCTATGAATTAAACATATTCCAAAAGTTTGTAAAAATGTAATACATTTTTCAGTTTTTCAGCCCAAAATTAGGCCACACACAGTGCAATAATGTGTCACAATGAAGTGTGAATGTTCACATTTTTGAACTGCCAATATTTTTATTTTATCATTTATTGTTTAAAAACAATACAGTTTATAAGATACCCTCAGTTGCGGTGAAAGTATTAATAATAAAGATTTTTTATTCAGTCAATGGTGTGAGCACTGTCAGTTAAATAGTAACGTGTGGCCTAACTTTTACACACATACCTACTGTGGCAAATGTATATTTTTCAAAATTTTGGAATGCGTTTAAATCGTAGAACAATTTTAACTTTTGTTTTTAATACAGATTTCAATTCTCTACAAATATTCTCTCATGACTTTTGATGTAAAATAATTAGGGAAGCAGGAATTCAACAGTTTAGAATTTTACATTGAGTTTCCTATGGCCCGTTTCACGATTCACCACCCGGTATAAAAAATACAAAAATATAAAATATGTACTAACTCGATATGTTATTGACTTACTAATTATGGTATTTTCTTTCTATTGACTTCCTCTTTTAGTATGGGTAACCACATCCTACTGCATTATACCGAGGAATTTGCGACAGAATTGGTTTCATTTGGCATAATTAAAGCCGCTTCTTTGATTTTTCTCTATTTACTATGTGTTTCTTTCATGACTATACTTTACTTGAATCTCTCCACTGAACTCTATGTTCATTATCCCATGCGTGTTGACATATTTGAGATCTATCAAATTCTCTATTTTTAATATAAGACTGATATTCACTTATTCTAACGTTTAATGGTCTTGATGTTTCACCTAAATAAAATTGTTGGCATTCACAAGGTATTTTATAAATACAATTCTTTGTTCTTTCTTGCTCAATGTTAAGTTTAGTTTTAGATAGAATAGATCTCAACGTGTTTGTTGTTTTGAATGTTGAATTTATTTCCTACTGTTTTAAGTTTCTCGGATAGTCATTTTATATGAGTACTACTCACACGTACGACTAATGGTATTGATATTTTCCTCGTATTATTTCTTGTGAATGCTGTAGGATCCCGTTCTAAGTTGTTCTGTTCCATTCGATCCAATCTTGATGATTCCTTAATTATATATCCCGATTGGGCGTCGAAACGTTAATAAAATCATTTTTTTAGTAAAATTTATTTCTCATCAAAACTAGTTAATTGAATCTCATAGATGAAAATAACATAAAAGTAGTAAGGAAAGACAGCTTTCGATTCACGGGCCACCACCATCAGTTGACTTATTTATGTTTCTTCTTTTTAGAGTCATCAGAACTGACAGAACAACTAGACAGCCAGATTTAGTTCGCTTCTGGATACACCACAGGCAGTTCTGATGATTAAAAAGAAGAAACCTTGGTCAGCCGATGGTGGTGGCCCCTGAATCGAATTAAACTAAAGATGTCTTTCCGTATTTTATTTTATAGGCGGACAGGTGATGAATGCAAATTGTAGATTCTCCCATGTCCGCTATTCATCGGTATGTTTGCTTTATAAATTTGAAACAGCTCAGATTATAGATTGTCACCACGGATTCTGCATTTCGGGCTAAAAGAGAATTTTCTCTTTTGTATAAAAGTAGTAGTAAAACTTCTGAATGCAATATAACACCGGAGTGATTCCCGCAGATTGGCTTAAGTCCATCTTCGTCGCGATACCTAAAAAACACAATGCTAGAAAATGCTTAGCATATCTAAGGCTTTCTAAGAATTCTTCACAACAGAATTATATGCAAATATACCCAATTTGGTTTTAGAAATGCTATGGGAACTAGGGAGGCACTTTTTGCGCTAAATATTAGTGATGTTGAAAAAGTAACTATTCGTTACAAAATACTCCTTACTTACGAATACCGAAAGTAGCGATTACTATACGAAGAGGCAAATCGTTACTTTGATTACTCTGATTATTTCGTTACTTCGTATCAATCGTATCAGAGCGAGTAACGACTATTGTATCTACTTTGATTACTCTGATTACTTCGTACCAATCGTATCAGAGCGAGTAACGACTATTGTATATACAACCTGTACACTTGATTACTTGCTACCAATCGTATCCCAGCGAGTAACGGACGGGACCGGTATTTTAAGGGTGTTATCGAATATCGCTATCGGTTTGAAGCGTTTTAAGGGTGTGAGGGTAAGGAGAAGATAGATGAAACAGAGGGAGGTATAATCGTATACGTAACATATGTAATGTATGTCACTAACAAAGATCGAATGCGAGAACTCTATATTTTTATCTAGATCTATATCTATACCTATACGAAATACCTACCTACTGGGAAATACGATTCTCGATAGGATTACCGGTACTCAAATACAAAAGTATATATATAATGGATTTCTACGGCTGTCGCCGCCTCTCCATACCCAGCTTCCAATTTTTTCTATCGTAACACGTATCTTCATCTAATTGCCTCGAATCCATTGCGTCCTGAATATTGTCCCTCCAGCTTCTCCGTGGTCGTCCCCTTCTTCTTCTCTCCGGTGGGACCCACTCTAATATTTTTCTCGGCCAGCGAGTCTCATTCATTCTTTTAACGTGCCCGAACCATGTCAGCTGTCTCTTTTCAATATCGTCCATTATCGTTTTTTCCACCTTCATACGTTCTCTAATTGTTTCATTTCTTACATGTTCTAATCTGGAAACCTGACAACTTCTCCTCAAGAAGTCCATTTCTGTACTAAGTAGCTTCTTTTTATTTCTTGCACTTATGTCCCAAACTTCTGCACCGTAGATTGTAGCGCTCTTCATTATACTTTCATATATTCTTTTCTTTGTTTCCTTCCTGATATCTTTGTCCCATAAAATTGAATTGAGGGATCTAGTGATGCTTCTACCTTTATTGATCCTGTGTTGTATTTCATCTTCACTATTTCCTCGTTGGTTAAATATAGCTCCCAAATATTTGCATTGTTTCACACCAACAATATGTCCTTGTTCCAATGGTAGGTTTTCAATGTCTTCGTTTCCCACTATGAAGTATTCTGACTTATCCATATTTATTACTAATCCTGCCTGTTGGTAATGCTCATTTAGCTTCCGTATCATATAGCTTAAGTCATCTTGATCTTGGGCTATTACAACTTGGTCGTCCGCAAAGTATAATGTAAATAGGGAGTCATCTCCCACTTTCAGTCCCATCGGTTTTACTGCTTTTGTCCACCTCTGTAAGGATTGGTCAAGGTATATTTTAAAGAGAGTGGGAGATAGACAACATCCTTGTCGGAGGCCCTTTGAAGTATTAAATGCCTCAGTGAAATTTTTGCCGTTTTTGATTCTGGTGTTAGTGGTCTCATACAACATTCTAGTTGCTTGTATGAGTTTTCCATCGATACCGATGTCTTTCATTGAATTCCATAGTTCTATAATGGGGACACTATCATAGGCTTTTTCTAGGTCGATAAGAGCGATGTGGGTTTCCTGATTTCTTTGTATTCTTTTTTCTAGATTTTTCTAGTATTTTTAAAGTGAAGAGATTGTCTACCGTTGAACGTCCCGCACGAAAACCAGCTTGTTCTTCAGCTTGCTTTCCTTGAATTTCTTGTTCTATTTTATTTCTTAATAGCCTGGAGTATAATCTTCCAATGGTGCTGATGACTGCAATTCCCCTATAGTTTTTGGGGTTATTTTTAGGTCCCTTCTTATGTATGGGAGTAATATGTGATGTTAGCTATTCATCTGGTACTTTTTCTCCATTCAGGCATCTTTCGAAAAGATTTTTAAGCATATCCCATAGTTTGGGTGGTCCATATTTTATTAATTCAGGATTAATTCCTCCAGCTCCGGGTGCTTTCCGGGATTTCATATTTTTAATAGCTTTTTCCACTTTGGTTTTATCTAGTTGTATTTCGTGTTCACTCTGTATATCATTCTCTTTTTCTTGTATTCTTGTTATGTATTGTGGTCGTTTTTCTACCAATAATTCCTTAAAATGTTGTTCCCATTCGGCATCAGATATACTCTTAATTGTGTGCCCACCTTTATGTGATGTTCTGACATTCTTTATCATCTTCCATGCTTCTGAACTCCTAGTTCTTCCTAATTGTTGATCTATGTATTCACATTTTTTGATCCAGGTTGCGTTTTTTCTTTTAATCACTTCTCTTTTTACTTCTCTATTTAGGTCCCTGTATTGTTGTTGAATCTCAACGTTTTCCTGATTTTGTAGACGTTGTAGGTGAAGTTGTTTTTTCTTCTCTATTTTCTCTTCGATATCTTTATCCCACCATTCTGGTTTTTTTCCGTTTTCTAAGTTTCCTAGTGCTTCTTGTGCTGCTTGTTTTATGCATGCTTTTATGTGATTATATTCTTCTTCGGTTGTTCTTTGTTCTTGACTTAGTTTCTGTTCAAGTCTGTTACGGTACAGATATTGTGTACTTTCATGTTGTAAGCTATTAATATTATATTTTTCTATTTCTGGATCATATGAATTCCTTTTCTGTTCTTTTTCTTAATACAAAAGTAATCATAGTAATCAAAGTAACGAATACTGTAAATGATTACTTTATACAAAAGTAACGATTTGTAACGAATACTCGAAAGTAACTATAATCAATATCACTACTAAATATCCTATTACATTCGCCGTGATCATAGAAAAGATGTATTTAAATGCTTCGTGGACTTAGCATGAAGATACCTTGGACAGCAAAAAAACTAATGAAAAAGTACTAAGGAGGGTCAGCAAAGATGAAAGGTTTACTGCTAAAGACTGTTAAAAATCGGAAAATGTCTTATCTGGGGCATATAGTGAGGGGAAATCGATATAGAATACTACAACAACTGGTCCTTAAAGACAAAATAGAGGGTCTTAGAAGTGTAGGAAGAGAACAAAGTTTGGTTAAAAAAACATTTGTGAATGGACTCAGATGTCAAATGCAGGACAATTATTCCATGTTGCAGAAGATCGAGAAGCCTTCGCAATGGTAATCGCCAACGTCGGATAATTCTGATATGGCACGTGAAGATGAAGAGAAAAAGTCATTGCTACATAACCAAATAAAAATACGGCGTTGCCATATCTACAAAAGTATATATCCAGGTTATCAAATATTTGGACAGATTAAAAGTGCTTGTTATTAGCTGTGACCTCTCAAAGCGTTTTTACACTCTAAATAAAACTTGTTGTTTATTTGGTAATGTATCATTGTACCAATGTATAATGTTGAAAATGTTTATTGCGTAACATACCATATGCGATCATAAGATTAGTATATCGTCACGTAAAAATGTATTGTTTATTTTCATTTTTTTTGTCGCTAATAACAAGGAAAACCAAACAATACTTGCATGATAGTGCATTGTGGTATGCTATAATGATAACAACTATTTCATATGCATACCGCGACGTATTGTACACAATTTGCCAAAAATTTGCATAAAAATTCCTTCATTAATTGCTTATTGGTTTTTTATCGTTGAAAGTATTATTTTTTTCTACGTATAGCATAAATACCGTAAAAAATTGGGGCACAAACCCCAAGGAAAACAGAAACGGAAGGTATTCGGCAAAAAAAAACAACTGGTGTGTGGCTGAATAACTGGCTTTTTAAGACATAAGAGAATTTTTTTTCTATTTGATATCCTCTTTTCATTTTTACTTGTTTTATTACTTTATCCAACATGTTTCGATGGATTATTGTACCTTGAACCTTTACTTCAGTTTATATATTTTTTATCAGTTTTGTGATATATCTTGGTACTTGTCTATTGTACTTATTATAGTAGATGTATAACGTCTGCTAGTCGCACCATGTGGAATGTTTTTCGACATAATACTTTTTCTCCATTCCCCAGTATTTGTCGTATGCTTATGATTTGATTAAATCCTAACAGTTGTTAACTGTTTCATTAACTGTGGTCAGCCATATTATATGTGCTCGATAGCTAATTCATCTTTTCTAGGAGCCTTTCTATTTTTCAGTTTCGTTAGATCTTCTGCCACTTCGCTTTCCATTATGTGCGACAATTGAGTTGATGTTATTTGCAGTATTTTAGGAGTTCTGTTAGTTTTCATTGCCTGGCTCAGTTTTTTTAAGCTCTTATCTTTAGTAATGCGGTTTAAGTTGATCAGATATTTCATTTCCGTTCTTCACATGTGTTTCATTACGAACGCTCGTGTACTTTTCATAAGTTTCTTGTCTTCTTTTCGATGCAAGTAAGCCTCAATTTTCTTGACATTTCAATTTTATTTCGTCAGAAATTCACGGTATGTGCTTTTTCTTGCTTGATTTTTATTCCTAATCTTTTTGCTTGTTCTCTCGTGTGTCATCAGGTGAGTATCTATCCCAATCCGAAACTGTTTTGTGTTGTTTCTATGAGCAAATCTTCTCTTAGTAGGTTGCTGGCCTTACCAAGACTCCCTCTTTCCTGGCTTGAGATAGGCAATGGTGTCGAAAGTGTTTCTAAGCAACCCAATTCGCTCATTGTAATAAAATGGCAAAGAACTAAAATTTACCAAAACAAAATACGGACCAAATTCAAACACATTGAATTCCTATCTCTACGTTTCTTGTTCATCTCTCCATCCATTCCTCATTTTTATTGTGTAACATAGAAGTTCATTCTAAGTGACCATATGACAATCTTTTCTCTCATTTCAGATGCAATAAGTGAAAACAACCCTCGAGTGATAGACGATTCGAGAGCTAGAAAACTAGCCAATGACCTGAAGAGGTGTACGTATTACGAAACCTGTGCTACCTATGGACTTAACGTGGAAAGAGTCTTTCAAGACGGTGAGTACATTTTTATTTTTTTAGACTAATTATGTCTTGAGTGTTATTCTTCTTCTTATGGTGCCTATCCATAATTAAGTCAGTACGCCAACAATCTCTGATGATTTTGTTTCAGCTTGCCAAAAAATAGTCCAGCAAAGGTTATCAGCTTCAACTCTGTGCCTAACTCCGACCAATTCGAGGCCTTCGACACCGAACAATCATTATTACCCAGGAGCGATGTCCATACAAAGGCATCTATTGCAAGGCAACAACGGGTATTCTCAGCATGGACAATCACAGCCACATATGTCACCAGGACATAACTACACCTTGTCCCATAAGGTAGGTAACACCCTAATGATTAACTCGTTTTTACAATTCTCTACTGGTCTTTTGATTTTATTAAATCAAGGAAGTGAAAAACATTTATTTCCTTAGCTAAGCGCTTTCGACAAAATTGTCATCATCGGAACTAATGGTCGGTATAATTTAAAAGTACCACTACTTGAGGTATGCGCATGAGCATCTTGATAGAATCTGGTTGTATTAAGTGCGTTCGCGGGTGCAGCAAAGCGCATGAGCACTTTAAAATGATATAAATAATCTCGTTAATAGATAAATATACAAGGTATATTTACCTAGTATAATTAAATATATAGTTATTAATATTAATTAAAAGTAAATATACCTTATATATTTATCTATTAATGGTATTATTTATATTAAGTGAGGTTAGAACTTGTCGCCGACAATTTGTCAACTGTACCCGCGAACGCAACTAATGTAAAGTTTTTTTAGCAGTAATTGTTTGACTTCAATTAGTGCGGTCGTAAATATTATTAAATTTATCTGACTTGGCCCATTGTTAAGACCGGTCCGAAGCGATAAGCAAACGAGGTAAACAGAGTTGGTCTTTTGACAATTAACACTGACTAGACGGTACTCCTATAATAAAGCAAAGGGTCCACAAAATTTACAATAATTACGACGACAAAAACAAAAAAACGGATGTAAAATATATTGCTTTGCCTTATATACCCGAAATTAATGTTTTCAAATGAGTTTTAAAATAAATGAAATCTATTTTAATTGTTAAGATTATAGAAAGACATATTTGAATTTTACCTGAAACCGGGCATTTTTTACTATTATCGGTTAACCTAGGGTGTTTATACTGGGTACTATTTGAAGTCAACCATTTACTGCTAAAGAAACTTTAATGTTTAATTTAATCATGTATGAACTATAGTTGTCTTCCTACAACCCCAACAGAAAAAAACGACCACAATAACATTACAAACACATTAAAACTCTTTTCATCGCGTGGGTGTACCACCCAACCATCTTGGCCGAGGAGTAGCAACAACAGTTTTAATGTGTTTGTAAAGTTTTTTCTGTTTTTTTTTTCTGTTGGGCGTCGTACGGAAGACAACTATAGTGCATGCAGGACTAAATAAAAAATTGTAATACAATCAGTTACTATTAAGACCATAGATATATAATACTCTAGATTGCGCCCTGCGATCTTAAAATGGGTGACGGTTGCGACAGAGATAAATGAGCCTATTTGGTCGGTAGTCTCTTTTTAATTTAAGGGGAATATCGACGACGTGAATATCCCACTTTATCGAGTAATATGTGTTGACAGTTGGAGCGGGTGGTGACGGGAAATGGTCTTTGGTCTTCGGACGTGGATAATCGTGGTTCGAATCCCATACCAACTTTACTTTTTTTATTTTTATTTAATCAATATTGCGTTTATTAGATATTTTTACATCTGAAAAATGGACCTAAGTAAATCTAGCAGATAATAAATGTATGTATAGTAAGTTAATATTGGAATATATAATTTGTGAACTGCATAGTAAAATAAAAGTCATTCGTTATTAATATAAATTCGTCCTTTTCGAATGATGTGAATGTTTGTTTTGCTTCTACTTTTTTTAAAAATTGTAACAATAGTTTCATAAATAAAAATAATGTCTAATTACTTATAATTGAATCGGTCATAAGTCCACAATTTTCAGAAACTAACTTTTTGAGAGGAATAGACTCCTTTAAGATAAACGTTGTGTGCAAAAACGACACCAGTCCAGTAAAAACATTAGGAACAAATCTACAATATAACTCTGAATTTTGATGTCATCCATTTCATCCATCTTTCGACTATATATAGTTAGCTTTCTTTGCTCTTCTGTAAAATTAGGAATATGTGACTCATGTTGTTTTTGAATTGACCGATTCAATTAATAAATCGATGGTACATTATGTTGATATTAATTATTGGTAATTTTTTACGAATATTTTTAACAATTACTTTATACTATTCTACAATTAACTTATTAAAAAAATAACATTGGCTTTTATGTTTTTAAAAATCTATAGGTACCTACAGAGTTTTTCTTATTTGTTATATATTTCTTTGCATAGATTTACTTTAGAGATGTAATAATATCTAATAAACGCATTATTGATTAAATAAAAAATAAAAAAAGTAAAGATTGGTATGGGATTCGAACTAGGATTATCCACGTCCGAAGACAAACGACCAGTTCTCGTCTCGTCGGGGGCTGACTCAGCCCCCCCCCCCCCCCACTACAGTATCAAATTCCTGCTCAGTGGAACGAGCTCAAAATTTTTAGTTTGCGGAATATGAGAGCTCATAAATAGCTCATAAATCAGGGCTATTTGTTTTTTGATTTTTGCAAGTGGGGGGGGGGGGGCAGCTCAACACGGGTGTTCTCGTCGCCATCCGCTCGAACTGTCAAACCATCTAAAATACTCGACGACAGAGTAGGATAGTGACGTCGTCGATACTCCCCTTGAATTAGAAAGAGACTACCGACCAAATAGGCTCATTTATCTCTGTCGCAACCGTCACCCATTTTAAGATCGTAAGGCGCAATCTAGAGTATTATACAGGGTGTCCCGAAAAGATTGGTCATAAATTATACCACAGATTTTGGGGTCAAAACTAGGTTGATTGAACCTCACTTACCTATATACAATAGTGCACACAAAAAAAGTTACAGCCCTTTGAAGTTACAAAATAAAAATCGATTTTTTTTCATATATCGAAAACTCTTAGAGATTTTTTATTTAAAATGGACATGTGGCACTCTTATGGTAGCAACATCTTAAAAAAAAAATAAAGTTAAATTTGTGCACCCCATAAAAATTTTATGGGGGTTTTGTTCCCTTAAACCCCCCCAAACTTTTGAGTACGTTCCAATTAAATTATTATTGTGGCACCATTAGTTAAACACAATATTTTTAAAACTTGTTTGCCTCTTAGTACTTTTTCGATAAGCATGTGTTTATCGAGATATTTTGAATATTTGTCGAATCCACCACATATTTGTATATGGTTAAGTACGATTGTAGCGACCTGTTAATAATCTGAAAATTTATTTATAATTTACATTTTTAGGTATCTTTTGAAAAAGAAGCCACATCTCGAAAAATGGTGACTTATCAAAAAAATACTGAAAGGCAAAAAAGTTTTAAAAATAGTGTATTTAACTAATGGTACCACAATAATAGTTTATTTATAACGTACACAAATATTTGGGGGGTTTAAAGGAACAAAACTCCCTTAAAATTTTTATGTAAACATATTAAAAAAGAAGCCGCATCTCGCTAAAAACTGGCTTATCGACAAAATACTAAGAGGCAAAAAAGTTTTAAAAACGTTGTGTTTAACTAATGGTACCACAATATTGAATTAATTGGAACGTACACCAAAGTTTGGGGGGGTTTAAGGGAACAAAACCCCCATAAAATTTTTATGGGGTGGAAAAATTTCACTATAATTTTGTTTTAAGATGTTCCTGCCATAATAATGATACATGTCCATTTTCAATAAAAAATCTCTAATAGTTTTCGAAATATTGAAAAAAATCGATTTTCATTTTGTAACTTCAAAGGGCTGTAACTTTTTTATGAGCACATTTGTACTAAGTTAAGTTAGGTTCAGTAGAACTATTTTTGACCCTAGAATGTGTGGTATAATTTATGACCAATCTTTTCGGGACACCCTGTATATCTATGATTAAGACGCTCATGCACATAACCTCAAGTAATTGTACTTTTACCTTGTATTGACCATTAGCTCCGATGATGACAATTTTGTCGAAAGCGCTTAACTAAGGAAATAAATATATTTTACACACTTTTACATACATACTATTTTCACTTACTTGATTCAGTGTGTATGTTGCAGTTCAAGTTGGTTCTCAGTTAGAGTTGACTATTCCTAGTTCGAGTCAACTCCAACTAAAACGAGCAGTAAAAGTTGATTTCACAAATTTAATTCAACTTTTACTAGTTTGAGTTGACTATTCCTGGATCGATTCAGTAAATTTTGATTATATGAGAGTATAATCTCACGTGCTTTTTTGATGACTGTGCGTCTCTGTGTTTTGACCGTTTCAACTACTTTTCATGATTTGAACATATAGGCCAGGAAATGAAGCTGAAAAAAATGGAAAAACCTCGCAATATTTTCGTCCAGCATCGATTTTTACAAAAAATTTGGGATTAGGCTTATTTTACCCTCTAATACATTTTCTATATTGAGCCGTTGTACGGTTTTGGTTTTTTAAGGGTGATAACTACCCCTAATTATTGTAAAAAAATATAAAATAAAATTTTAAACTTTAATATGGTCAACATTTAGTTTTTATTAGTTAAATCATCATTGTTTTATGCTTTAGGATATAATATTATAATATTTCAACTCTTAACACCACCCTTGTTAGAGCTATATATAAAAAAATTATTTATCCTAAAAGAATGATTTCGGCTTGCATCGATTTGCATAAAAATGTGGGATTAGGATCATCTCACGATGTACTTCATATTCTATATCATGCCCAAGAGCGTTGATTATTTTTAGGGGTGTAAACTACCCCTTATTGTCAAAAATTGTGTAAAACATTGTAAACCTTAATATGGGTAAAATTTGGTTTTGATTGGTTAAATAATGACTGTACATATTATGATTTAGGATATAATATATCATAATACTTCAACCCTTAAAACTCACTCTTAATAACATTGCAATTTTTATAAGTAATTTAATAGATCTATACAGAAAAAAAGAATGTGTGTGTACTTTGTACGCAGGTAAGAAGTTATACTTCTATTATATGATTTCAACGAAATAAATATACTTTCAACAGGTTATTTGTATTTTATTTAAAGATTAAATTAATTTTTACTTACTACTTTCTCAAAATTTTTATTAAAACAATACCAAAAATAAAATGAAAATAGAAAATGCGGTGTGCGCATGCGCCAGGGAATGTAAAAATTCACCCTCGTGCCTAAAGAAGTATATCTTCGAAAAGTAGAATTACGGACAAAAACATTTATTTACACAAGAATACGAATTTACAAATACAAATAGTTTTTTAGTCATCTTCATCGATATCGATGTCATCTTCGTCTTTTTCTATAACTGGTGGGCTATCTTATAGCTATAAGAGCTAAATTATATATAAAGACTTTGTAAATTAAATTCCGTAAGATTCCTTAGTTTTTAAGTAGGGTGAGTTTAAAGGGCCCGAATAAGGAGTTGTTTGCTTGTAATTAGAGGTTTTAAGCAGCTATACCTCGCTAAATGTTCACTGTACAGAAAATCTTTGCAAAGGTTAATTTTAGTTATTAAAAAAGATACAATTTAATACATATTTTATAATTTTTTTTGTATCTCTAATATTTTCGGAGATATTTTGAATAAAAGATAAGAGATATTTTGAATAAGACATATTTGACGAAATTTCAAAAAAAATTATCTCTCCAATCTCCAATTTTATCTCTTTTGACTCGAATTTTTCTAAATTTTAAATAGGTCAAACTTCTTGGGTGTATTGATAATACATATATAAAAATAATTACAGAAGGCCGAAGATCAATTTGAATTAGGAGGGTAGTTTTCACTGATTTTTTCGTAGAAAAAAGTAGGTACCGACCTTATTTTGATCATAAGTCACTCAATTTTTATGCTAGAAACTTTTTTTTGAAAGGTCTAATTTTATACTTAGAAAAAAAAATATTCTGTAAGTTTTTCTCGAAAACGCAGAGTCTTTCCGTTATTTGGCTTGGAATATTTCAAATTATGCTTTTGACGAATAAAGCTAACCTTTAACATGCCGTATCTCAGTTTGTATTGGTTGTAGAAAAATTATAAAAAAAAGGATTTTGTTTCTGTTTCTAAAAGATACAATTTTTAAAGCTACTGTTTTTTTATTCACTGTATATTTTTTGTTATTCTCAAAAAACCCTCTAAAAAGTAGATTTTTTTGTCGAAAAACTGTTACTTTCACCGCGAATACCTCGAAAAATATTAGTTTTACGAAGAAAACGTAAGGAACAATTTTTTTAGAAGTTCATTTTCCATCGATTACCCTGGTTAAAATGTAATGAAAAATTCCCGCCCCCGAGATGGGTGGCAACCACCTTTAAGGTTTCATCGTACAGCGGCATGATATAGAAAATGATCAATGATGATTGATTGGGCTATTCCCTACCTTCTGTGAAGATTTCAAGTAAATCCATGATAAACGAAAAAATTGCGAGCCAAAATGCTTCATATCCTGAACTAACATCCATTAACATTTAATTTCTAAATAGAATCGGTTGTTTGTGTGAATCAACTTTTACTAAATGACATTGGGAAGAGTATACTTAAACTAGTTGGAGTCTACTTTTACTAGTAAATGTTGAATAAAAATCTTCATTTTATATTTATAATCAACATTTACTGAAACCAGCCGTTTGAGTTGACTCGAACTAGAAATAGTCAACTCCAACTGGATAATCAGCTTGAACTGTAACATGTACAACATTTACCAGTCCTTCAACTTTTGTTTGATTTATTTTCTTTTAGGAACCAACTAGTGTTCAGCAAGTCGATTTACGTCAAGTCAATACACTCAAGTCTAATACGTCGAATTTTATCCATCGAGAAATTTCAGACAATAAGGAATTGATGTACAAATCGTCAGACGAAAAGTGGAACTCTTCAACGTCGACCATCGATAGCCATGTGTCTTCACAGGTAAAACATCTGCTTCATTTTTTATGTAGACTTTATCAATAATGAATCCGAATATTATCCAAGTTTATGGTCGTTTGTAGCCAATTACAACTTATCTGTGAAACACATAACCATGGCGCTTAGTGCTGACAATAGAAATCTAATCGAGGAGCTAAAAGCAGATA
The DNA here is from genome assembly GCF_917563875.1 of Diabrotica virgifera virgifera. Taxonomy (NCBI): domain Eukaryota; kingdom Metazoa; phylum Arthropoda; class Insecta; order Coleoptera; family Chrysomelidae; genus Diabrotica; species Diabrotica virgifera. The sequence goes on along the minus strand of NC_065443.1, from coordinate 284,489,704 downwards.
TGAAACAGGTACGAGATATAGCTTTGACAATAAATTCAAAATGAATACACCAGGCGTACTGAATACACGTATGAAGGGAGGTGTACCTATACAAGCGGAAGCTACCTAATACACTGATGGCTCAAAAACATCGGATTTTGTAGAAGCCGGTATAGTATAGCCGATGCAACAATTTTAAAGGCGGGTATAATGGCAATTAGTATATAGGGTGAGGCAGATAAAGGGCCTATTAGAAAAATCTCGAGAACTATTGGTAAGCGAATCATGAAAATTGGAATACAGGGGTTGTGAGGTATGAACTATTTAATGAAAATATTTTGGTCTCTTTGTTACTTCTGGTTATACCGGAAGTTAATTGTAACTTCGTGTTTTTTTTTTTTCGTGGGACACCCTATATATTTTTACATTTTTGGATTCTGCTCGATGTCTTCTTTCTTAAAATATGAGGTTTTGTAATATTATACAGGGTAGTTTAAAAGATAATTACGGTTTTTTATAAATTTTGTAGCAAACCACACCCTGCAGAATTGTACTGATTTGATATCAAAAACTCAATTTATGTTCAAGTGATTTTTAACATAGTCTATTATTATTAAAAACTATTAATATAGCCAAATGTTTAATTTTAGTATACAGGGTTGATCGAAACACGTAATGAGTATTTTCTGAGTTTTCTTAAATGGCACCCTGTATTTTAGTATTGTAATGAAATGATATTTTATAGTACTTTTTTATTTCTGAAGCATTACCTATACCTAACTGCGTTAGTTTTTGAGTTATTCGTGATTCTTTAAGCCACACATTAATAGCAATAACAATTACGTGATATTTTATTACGTTGGCCGTGAAAATATTCAATTAAAAATAATTTTTTGAAAATAAATACATGTTAATCTAGAATGATCCTTAATTGATTAATATTGAATGAGATGCCAAAATGCCTACGTTGTTAAGATTGTTGGCGCATAAAATATTAATAAAAGCAAACTATATTCTACCTAGTTGGCTATGGCTTTGACATTCAACTTGATTAAACATTAGACATTATATTATTTTTATAGTTCCAGTTGTTTTGTTACCATTACTAATATAAATTTTTGTAATGGGGAACTGATTAGCAAAGTTTTTGTTCTAGGAGAATATAACAAAAATGTACTACTAGCAATAAGAATTTATCATCTGCAACTCCCTGATAGACAGCCAAGAAGAGAAACTTTTCGAAGTTTACTAGAATAGTTTCGACGTACTAGACACTTAGATTACGAGGACGTTCATACTAATATGCAGATTCTCAGTGACACTAACATTTAATTCATTTTAATCATTTACAATAGTTTTTGATTGATCAGATTTCTCGTAATCTAAATGTCCAGTTCGTTGAAACCGCTCTAGTATATTTTGAAAAGTTTCTCTTTTTGGTTGTCATCTATCATTGGTTGTCATTTTTATTTGTTATACTCTCCTAGAACAAAAAAACATCTGAATCAGTTCCTCATTAGAAAAATGCATATTAGTAATGGTAGCAAAGCAACTGGAACTTCAAAAATAGTATAATGTTTAAGCCAAGCAAATGTTTAAGCATATTTAGTGTCAAAGTCATAGCCAACTAGATAGAATATTCTATATTTTTATTAATATTAAACACACCAATAATCTTAACTACGTAGGTATTTTGATATATGAACCAGTATTAATAAATTAAGGTTCAGTCGAGAGTAATATGTGTTTATTTTCGAAAAATTATTTATGATTGAATATTTTCACGGCAAACCTATTTGGCCTAGCAAGCCTTTTTTGGCTTAAAGAACTGCGAATAACTTACAAATTAAAGCAGTTAGGGAATGCTTATGAAATAAAAAAGTACTAGAAAATATCATTTCACTACAATACAAAAATACAGGGTGTTCCATTTAAGAAAACTCAGAAAATACTCATTCCGACTTTCGACCAACCTTGTGTACTAGAATTAAACATTTCGCAATATTATTAATTTTTAATGATAATAGACTATATTAAAAATCACTTGAACATAAATGGAGTTTTTGGTATCAAATCAGTACAATTATACAGGGTTCTACTGAAGTTTGCTACAAAATTTATAAAAAATCGTAATTATCTTTTAAACTACCCTGTATAATATTACAAAACCTCGTATTTTAAGAAAGAAGACAACATCCAAAAATGGAAAAATATACAGGGCGTCTCATTTAAAAAAACGAACTTACAATCAACTTCCGGTGTAACCGGAAGTAGCAAAGAGACCAAAATATTTTCATTAAATAATTCATACCTCAAAACCCCTGTATTCCAATTTTCATGATTCTCTTACCTTTAGTTTTCGAGATATTTCTAATAGGCCCTTTATCTGCCTCATCTTGTATAGTAGGTCTACTAATAGGACACTGTAAGCTGAATAGGCAGTTAAGGCTGATGGGATTGGCAAATGATGACCTATGCAGATTGTGTCACCTAGAAAAAGAAACAGCAGAGCACATTGTATGTCATTGTGACAGCCCGGCAACTGTGCGTTCCTTTGCATTAGGCGAAGAAAAGCCACTAACATAGAGCTACATGGAAGCATCAGTGTTGAAGTTATTAGACTTTTTAAAAAGGGTCAGGCTAGAGAATGTATTCTAAGACTAGAATACTACAATAGATCTGAAAAGGTTGCAGTGGAATAGGTCAAAAGCATCCTCATTAAATCTATTTATCATTGTTTAAACTCTGTCTTTCCTACTGCCCATACACAATCTACATATTTTTTATATAGGGAGCAGTGGTACAAGCTCTGGAGAATAACAACGTGGCGAAATTCGCAGCTCCGCACTCGTTAGACAACCTCCAAAACGTCTCCAACGTGAATAGCAGCTCAAAAGACAACAAGGACATTCCCACACCTAACTCAACACCTACGACGTCCAGAAAAAGCCGTAGAAGATCAAATATCTTTACACCTAGCAAGAAAGGAGACGACAAGCTCAAGAACTGCGGGGATTTTGGCAGCGGGAGAGCCATTCCTCTAAAGCAAGGTAAATATTTGTTATGATGTTCAAAAGAAATTCATCTTGGTGATAATAGCATTATAGTCGCTAAAATTTAGTCTATTCACTCTACTCAGTCCCAAATGACTAATAAGGGCAATCTAGCTCCATCAATTTTTTACTACCATACAGAGTCACCAATTCAGCATTGCGGTGTCCTCTCAACTCTCCTGTCAACTCATTGACGGTCAAATATCATTGAGAACCTTCCTTTCAAATTCTATTAGCCTTGCGACATCCAATATTGGACATAGGCCTCCCCTTCGCTAATCCATATTTCTCTATCCTGAGCCATGTGCATCCATTTTGAGCCTGCTTGGTGTTTTAGGTCATCTACCCATCTCATCTGTGGTCTCCCTCTCTTTCGTTTATATGTCCATGGTATCCACTCTGTAATAATTTTATTCCATCTTTCGTCTTTCAAATACCAGCAGCTTATTTATTTCCACGTTTCACTTTCATATGTAACAATTAGGCGAATAATTGAACTGTCCAGTCTTGTATTCCCTGTAGCTTTCCTTGGCGAGGCCCCTTTTTTCTATGTGGCTGTCATCTGTGATTGCCGCCCCCAACTATTTTACTACTTCGAAGTTGTGGTCACTTGTTCACTAATACTTACGTATGTTCTGCCTAACTTTTGGTCTTGGATCTTTGGTTACACGTATTTCGTCCTCTCTTCATTTATTTGAATATCCAGACTACCTGTTTCCTCAACGAGTTGTGAAAACACCTCTCTCATGTCTTTTATAGAATGAGCGACTGCATTTAGAACAATGATCTAGAATCTAGATCATCAGAAAAGGCCAACAGTAGGTTTGATTTTCGATTCGCAAATCCACCTGTGGCTCAGACGATATTTTACTTATTGCATATTCTAATACCAACTTCTATAGCAACGGCAATAAGGAATCTTCTGTTCTAAGTCTTGATGTTATACTAAGTAGCATCGATGTTCTGTTTCTTATATTTACCTGTGAATATGAGTCTGTTACGCACGTTTGAGCTCCACTAATTTTCTTGGTATTCACAATATTCTAATATCGCAAGAATATTGCCGAGTAAATAAACCTTTAAATTCTATTTATTCTCGTTCGAAGATTCTTCGATACAATTCGAATGCTTATAGAAAAACTCTCTTTCGGATATTGGAAAGAGGTGTATTAAAACATTATACAGGGTAAAAGAAAAGTGATTCAAAATTATCTTATTCTTTATTATTTGTTTTTCTTTTATTGTCTTCTATTCTCTTTCAGGTTATTTGTACAAACGAAGCAGTAAACCTTTGAATAAAGAATGGAAAAAGAAGTACGTAACCTTGTGTGATGATGGACGATTGACCTACCATCCTAGTCTTCACGACTATATGGACGATGTGCACGGAAAAGAAATTTCTTTGCAGTATGTTACTGTTAAGGTTCCCGGACAGAAACCTAGGGGCTCGAAGTCGATCATTACAGTGGCTGGTGGTGGGCATAGTGCCATAAATGAAGGTGTTGGAGGATTATCTATTACAGGTAATGCGATTCAATAGTTTTTAGTCGTTTGTACTAGGTGGAATGAAAAGTTCGTAGGCTGACACATATATTGCACTACTGATATTTTAAGTCCATATGATTCTTAGTCAGCCCTAACCTTCAAAAGATGCGTGTATAAATTTGACAGCTGTCAAACTATTAGTTTACGAGATAGGTATAGCATTTTGAGCGAAGCAACTTGTGTTAGTTTAAAAAAAAATGGATAAAAAGGAAGTTCGCGTCTCAAAAACGCATTGGTTTTTGGCAAAAAAAAATATTTTTTAAGCAAAAGCTTGGCTTGATAAACATTATTTGGACTCTGCACCAGGAAAATCAACCGTTGAGGAATGGTTTGCTAAGTTTAAACGAGGCGAAATGAGCACCGAGAACGACGCACGTAGTGGACACCCCAAAGAGGCTGTTACCGACGAAAATATCAAAAAAGTTCACAAAATAATTTTGGATGACCGTAAAGTGAAGTTGTTCGCTATGGGTGAGACTCTAAAGATATCAAAGTATAGCGACACGCTTCATTTATTATTTTTTTAATTGCTAATTTTAAATATTAACTTTCTTTTCTAAACGAAAATAATATGGGTCTTTTAAAATTCACATGTGTTTCGCTCCTAAAATACAAAACCAGCTTATATAAAAATGTTTTTTTCTGGGAAACAAATTCCCCATTAAATAGTTACCTTATCAGACCTTAATAAATCACTTTTGAAATGCATTCGAAGACGCTTCTAAGGGCGAGCCTCTTTATGTTAATAAATTAGTCTTTAACTTAAAACCACAGACATGTGTTTTCAGTCAATCGATCCACAAACGAGTCGATACACAACCCGCGCTGGGCCAAATAATAACAACCCTCTTACGAGATATAAGCACGCCTTTTTAACCAAAAATAAATAAATATTACTATTCGTTGTTTTTACACTTATTTTAATTTAAGTTAATCGTTTCCGTTAACCACCAAAGGGTGTTATAGCGACACGCTTCATTTATTATTATTTTAATTGGTAATTTTAAATATTAACTTTCTTTTCTAAACGAAAATAATATGGGTCATTCAAAATCCACATGTGTTTCGCTCCTAAAATACAAAACCAGATTGTATAAAATTAATGTTTTTTTCTGGGAAACAAATTCATTAAATAATTACCTTATCAGACCTTAATAAATCACTTACCAAGGAAGTAAAACTTCACTTGTAGGTAAATGGTATATAAAGTTTATTAAAATTTCATCTAAAATGATCCAAATTGGATAAAATTGGGTACATCTATAGTACAAAAATCACACAAACGTTTTCGGACCAATCAGTCCATCATCAGGTGGTAGAAACTTTAGATCCAAAGTAGTTGGAACTAGCTACATAGTTAGGTCAAAAGACCTTAATGTTACAATAATTATGCCATTTCGGCTACAACAATGTCCACTTCTTTCAACATCGACTTATGTCGACATTGTTGTAGCCGAAATGGCATAATTATTGTAACATTAAGGTCTTTTGACCTAACTATGTAGCTAGTTCCAACTACTTTGGATCTAAAGTTTCTACCACCTGATGATGGACTGATTGGTCCGAAAACGTTTGTGTGATTTTTGTACTATAGATGTACCCACTTTTATCCAATTTGGATCATTTTAGATGAAATTTTAATAAAATTTATATACCATTTACCTACAAGTGAAGTTTTACTTCCTTAGTAAGTTTTTTAGCATGGTATACAGCCAATGAGAGGAATCTTTAGGGCCAGCCTCTTTATGTCAATAAACTAGTCTTTAACTTAAAATCACAGACATGTGTTTTCAGTCAGTCGATCCACAACAACGAGTCGATACACAACCCTCGCTGGGCCAAATAATAACAGCCCTGTTACGAGATATAAGCACGCCTTTTTAGTTCGTTGTTTTCACACTTATTTTAATTTAAGTTAATTGATTCCGTCACCCCCACGGAACAAGAGTAACGTGTTGGATATATTGTGCATGAATATTTGGGTATGCGAAAGCTCTGTGCAAAGTGGGTGCCGCGAGAGCTCACAATCGATCAAAAACAACAACGAATTGATGATTCTGAGAAGTGTTTGAAGCTCTTCAATCGTAATAAAACCGAATTTTTGCGTTGATATTTTACAATGGATATGGATATGGCTCAATAATTTCACACCGGAGTTCAATCGAGAGTTTGTCGAGTGGACTGCACGTGATAAACCGACTCTAAAGCGAAAAAAGGCGCAACAGTCGGCTGGTATGGTTATGGCATCATTATTTTGGGATGCGCATGATTTATCGACAATCTTGAAAAGGGAAATACCATTAACAACGACTATTGGAGCATTTAAGGGACGAAATCGAGAAAAAACGGCTCCATTTGAAGAAAAAGAAAGTTCTCTTTCCTCAAGACAACGCATAGTGTCACAAACCAATGAAAACGATGGCAAAATTTCATGAATTGGGCTATAAATTGTATTATAAAAATGGTATTGAAAAGTTGTATGACCGCTATAATCGTTGTATAGCCCTCGAAGATAAATATTGAATAATAAAATAAAATTTTATCAAAAAAAATTCTTTCTGTTAGCCTCCGAACTTTTCAGCTCAACGATTATATTGAAAACTGTTCAATGCGCTTTTGTAATACATATGTAAAAATGCAAAACTGACCGACCAGGGCATAAATATAAACGAAGAAAAGCTTAGCACCTGAGGTTTGCAGATGATATTGTGTTAATAGCTGATATGATAGATGAGGCCAAAGAAGCTCTACCTTTACTCGCTAGAAGTGGGATTGAAAATAAGTATATCTTTTTAAAGTCCAGTTGATGACATATAGTGATGAGCGCGCATATAGTGAAGATATACAGTGATGAGCGCGCTAATAACTGGCAAAATAACGTAAAAGGTGGACAACATAATGCGTTGCGAAAAATAAAGAGACGAAACTATTAGAGGTGGAAAATTATCGGTATAAACCTATAAATCATGACCACTTACAATAGTTTCCCACCTTTAGACGTTAGCTTTTTTTTCGTTTTGACTGATACAAATAAACGTCAAAATATGACAAGGTAGTCGCTGAATATTTTTTGCTTGAGGGAATGGAAAAACTGTGTCTGTTTAATTTTAATTATTTGTTTTAAAATAAAAATATTTTAAAAAATTAAAGTAAAATTATTAGGTACATTCCATGTCAAATCTCTCAGGCAAAAAATTTTGGATCTCCGATTTGTCTGAAAATTGGTATATAGCTTCTTCGGGACGTAAAAATAAGATATTTAAGGTCAAAAAATCTCTTTTTCTCAAAATGTTATTTTATGCGATTTTACAGTGATTTGGTGTTTATTTAAACAAATTTGCATTTTCTGTCGCAAAGTATCAATGAAAAACATAATTTTTTCATAGAAGGGACTCAAAAATGTCATCATATGGCATTATAGCAAGTTATTTTGATTCAAAACAAGGTTTTAATCAAATTTTATAGTGTAGAAAACGTTAAAATACCGTTTTTTACATTTTTTTCCATTCCAAAAATACTTCATCATCGATTTGGCTGAAAATTTGCCCACAGATAGCCAAAACAGACTTTAAGTGGTTAGAAAGATTTGAATTATATTACAATACCAAAAAAGTTACATGCAGTAATATCAGACTCAAAAGTATATTAGTCCAGTCGGAATAGCATTTGACCTTGCATGCCGAGTTGCCCAAAATTTTATTTTTCTAGTCTTTAGAAGAGTCAATAGTAGCCTAAATTTAAAATCACAAATGAATTCCTCCGTTACGTTAGCCGCCATCTTGATTTTAAAGGAGAACCTGTTTTGCTCAATATCTCCGCCATTTTTAACTTTTCGACAAAAATGTACAATTATTACAATTTCTTTTTAACAATTTTTGTCGTGAGGTCGATATTTTCGTGTTAATTTTACTTACAGTAGACGCCTATATTTTTGACTATGATATTGCATGTAACTTTTTTGGTATTGTATTATAATTCAAATCCTTCCTGAGCTTCGCTGGTGTCGCTCCTAGCGGATTACTAATTCAACTTTCACCGGTAATTTTTAAATTTATTATTTAATTGTTATCGCTTAATATTTACAACGCTAAAAAGTAATTAAATTGTAATAGATTTTTTTAAGATTTTGCTAATCATTTTGACGTTCTATCGATGAAATATTAATTTCTTACTTCGGATACTTTCACAATTATCGTGTAGATGGCGCTAAGATTAATAGGTTAATTTATAATTACATATTACGGAACATTAAAAAAACGTAAATTCAGTATTTAAAACGTAAGTATATTTAAGGTAAAAATATATATCACAGCTTTGACCAACTAATATTTTTTATAGTTAATGTTTTTAATTTTAAATTAATCACTTTGACATTTATGTCAATTTTCCAGTAAACGTTTACAGACTTGTCACTACTGGCGCTCGCGAATTTATAAATATTCCCTCTACGTACGAGCTCACAGCAATTTTCAGACAAATCGGAGATCCAAAATTTTTTTTTGCTCCAAAATTGAGTGATTTGAAATGGAATCACCTATTAACTTATTAATCATAATCTTTGTTTTTGATTTATTTATGGACAGCCTTGCTTGCAAACTCACTCATTCTATTCGTTCTAACAGCTCCTTCAAAATTATTTGAAATTAAAAAAATATTAATGTCACTGTAACGTCATACGTATGACGAAAGTCAGCTAGTTCTTAGCTAACGTCTATAGGTGGAAAACTATCGTAAGTAGTAACGTTTTATAGGTTAATACCGATCATTTCCCACCTCCGCTATTTTTATCTCTTTTTGAAGTGAAAACTTCTTTAGGGACATTGGGCGATTTTTGGATAGGGGAAAAAGCATTGAATTCGCGACCGTCATTGCGACCGTCATCGCGACCGTCATTGCGACCGTCATCGCTTATGCTATGTATTATTTGTATGTATATATAAATTGTATAGAAGTATTTAAATTTAAAATAAATGTAAAACCTATTTTTAGGATGGGGAAAAATATTTATTTCGCGACCGTCATAGCGACCGTCATCTCTTCGACGAAATAAATTTTGTACGTATCTATATTATGTGTATAGTTCAAGCAATCTATATAGTGTAATAGGTAAGATTTGTAGCTTTCTTTGGGTTGTTCTTCTTTAATATTAGGCCGGCAGCTGGTGTTTTCTGGTAATTAAATATGTAGTTAAAAATATTTATTTATACTTAGGTAAATACCGTTAAAGCAGGACATAATATTGTATGTGTTAAAATTAATTTTATCAATTTTTTAATAACATTTAACCTCACAGGGACCTCCCTCTTACCGCATGCTTGCATTAATAACTGATGTAGAATAGCTTTTATAATTAATCTTGTTATTATTAGAATTACTGATACTAAAAGAACTTTATAAAAACACAGTTAGATCTAAAATTACTTTAGGTATACAGTTCAAAACTTTAAAATTCAGCACAAAATGCAAGCATGTAAAAATATTTTTTTAACCGAGTCTTTTCATTAGTACACTTATGCTTGGAAAATGAATTGCACAACACAACAATTAAAATACTGATACACTTAACTCATTTTCTCCTTCTTCCGTATTTTCTTCGTCACTATCATCGCCCAGTTCAATAATAAATTTATTTCCACCATTAATGTGGAAGTGCCCATTCTTCTTATAATATTCTTCCACTTTGATCACTTTGGCGATTCTTTTCTGCCAGTCTACTTTGGTAATATTGGCTACTTCTTTTTTAATGATCTCAATTACCTTTTTGTCAAATTTAGGAAATTTATTTGAACGCCTTATACTTGGTTTTAATTGTCCCCAAATTAACTCAATAGGATTGAAAACACAAAAGTAGGGGGGAAGTCTCAATATAGTGTGTCCATGCTTTTCGGCAATACTCTCTAGAGCGTATAATTTTCTAAATTGCTTTGTGTGTAGAACTTCAATAAGTTGTTTTTTTGTGTAAAAATCTTCGAAATACAAATCATTTTCCATTAAAAAATTTTGTAGGTCAGCTTTCTTTGAAGATGTATTTGGTATTTTAGTGAGTTGTCGGGAATGATAGGAAGCGTTGTCAAGCACTATTACGCTGTTTTTCTCCAAGTTTGGGATCAGCGAGTTTTCAAACCAATCTTCAAAAATGTCAGCTTCCATATTCTTGTGGTAGTCAACGTTACAATCTTCCATTTTCTTCCCACATAATTTTAAAGCATTCGGAACCCATCCCTCACTTCCTCCGCAATGTACAATAATTAGTCGCGAGCCTTTATTTGCAGGCATTTCTGGTATGCACATGCTTGAACCATCTGTCCATCCTTTCTTTACTGTATCGTGGGTATCATACCAAGTTTCATCTAAATAATAAATTCTCCTATTTTCTTGCCTATATTTAGTAATTTCTTCTAGGTACATATTACGTCTGTTGACTATTCTTTGGCTTTCCATAATTTTTATCCAATTTTGAAGAGTTTTCTCACAGCAGTTCATATTTCGACCGGTTGTTTCCAATTTCTTTCTTATTATTTCTATTGTAGGTATTTCATTGCTTTTGTAGCAGTCGTATATTGTGGTTTTCAATAGTTTTACAAGTGAAGGATTTAAAGGTCTTGAAAATTTGTAGTCACATCGTTTCTTGCGATGATAGGGTTCATTTTTAACTATTTTATATACAGTAGAAAGTGGAATTTCTGTTAAATCAGAGGTGGCTTGTGCCAATAGTGTTTCATCGAAGCCGAATTTTGTACGTAGATTTTTGTATACATTCAAACATACTTGCTGTGTTTCTGCATTTAAATGCATTCGAATCTTCTTTACGATCTCTTTTTTTTTAGTAATTACATTCACACTAGCACTGGCAATTTCTACAATATCAGCGTTATCGTACGCGATATTTACATTATCCCACGGGCGCCACATCACTATTCACATTAATTAAATTACAATAATCAACACTTGACACTCTCCAAACGAAATACTAAACCAATATTAAAAATAATTACAGCAAACAAAACACTCGTATCACTTAACACACGTACACTCCAGTACTAATACACTGCTAGGCTACCGAACTAAAACTAATCTTTTGCACGAAACTTGTGAATAGATATGCGGGAGGTCTGGCCGTAAAAACACAGATGCTTTCACAAAGGGCCGCTTCTTAAACGTTTGACCTAACATCTATATTTGAAGAATATCATATTTCACCGGCTTAAAGCTATTCTACAGTATTTTTTACTTGGACAATATCTATACATAATTTGTATGAAAGTATTTAAATTTAAAATAAATGTAAAACCTATTTTTCGATAGTGAAAAAGGATTTATTTCGGGACCGTCATCGCGACCGTCATCTCTTCGGAGAAATAAATTTTGTACGTATATGTATTGAAGTGAAAACTTCTTTAGGGACGTTGTGCACTTTTTGGATGGGAAAAAGTATTAAATTGGCGACCGTCATTTCGACCGTCATCCCTTCGAAGAAATACATTTTTGAAGTGAAAATTTCTTTAGGGACGTTGTGCACTTTTTAGATAGGGAAAAAGTATTGAATTAGCGAACGTCATCGCGACCGTCAACGCTTCGGCAAAATAAATTTTTAAAGTGAAAACTTCTTTTGGGGACGTTGTGCACTTTTTATATGGGGAAGAAGTATTGAATTAGCAACCGTCATCGCTTCGGCGAAATAAATTTTTGAAGTGAAAACTTCTTTAGGGACGTTGTGCACTTTTTGGATGGGGAAAAATTATTAAATTTGGATGGGGAGAAAGTAATAAATAAGCGACCGTCATCGCTTCGACGAAATAAACATTTGAAGTAAAAACTTCTTTAGGGACGTTGTGCTCTTTTTGGATGGAAAAAAGTATTAAATTATCGACCGTCATCGCGACCGTCATCGCTTCGATGAAATAAATTCGTGAAGTGAAAACTTCTTGAGGGACGTTGTGCACTTTTTGGATGGGGAAAAAGTATGGAATTATGGACCGTCACCGCTTCGACGAAATAAATATTTGAAGTGAAACTTCTTTACGGACGTTGTACACTTTTTCGATGGAAAAAAGCATTAAACTAGCGACCGTCATCGCTTCGATGAAATCAATTTTTGAAGTGGAAACTTTTTGAGGGACGTTGTGCTATTTTTGGATGGGGAAAAATATATTAGCGACCTTTATCGCTTCGACGAAATACATTTTTGAAGTGAAAACTTCTTTAGGGACGTTGTGCACTTTTTAGATAGAAAAAAATTACTAAATTAGCGACCGTCATCGCTTCGACGAAATACATTTTTGAAGTAAAAACTTCTTTAGGAACGTTGTGCACTTTTTGGATGGGGGAAAAGTATTGAATTAGGGACCGTCATCGCTTCGACGAAATAAATATTTGAAGTGAAATCTTCTTTAGGGACGTTGTGCACTTTTTGGATGGGGAAAAATTAGTAAATTAGCGTTGTCGCTTCGACGAACTAAATTTTTGAATTGAAAATTTCTTTAAAGACGTTGTGCACTTCTTGGATGGGGAAAAATTATTGAATTTACGACCGTCATCACTTCGCTGAAATAAATTTTGTACATATATAAATTATGTGTATGTATACATAAATAGCATAGGGCAGCTGTTCTCAATCTTTTGTGAGTCAGATACCACCAAATATTTTTTATTATTTCTGGTACCACCTAACTAAAATACCTATCTAGCTAGGTGATCTAATTAACTATAATTGTGCCAATAGTGGTGCTGATTTTGGCTGTTTTGAGTTTTGTGTACCACCTCAAATAATGAAATGTACCACCAGTGGTACATGTACCACAGATTGAGAACCGCTGGCATAGGGCATACGCATCGCCTGTATCGTATATGATATAGGTATAGCACTTCTTTTAGGATGGGGTAAAAGCATTGAGCTCGTAATTTATATACTATAAGAAGTTTTTACTTCTGTCGGCACTCCCACGAGTGCCTTTAATTTTTTTTATTTTACGACGCATTATGTTGCCCATCTTTTGTGTTATTTTGTCGGTGATTAGCGTGCTGACCACTGTATGTGTAGGAACAAGAGCTATAGACCAGATAATGGCCTATAAATACCTTGGTCAAGAGATTCGCGTAGGAAAAGATAACCAAACCGTTGAGCCTCTCCGTTATATAAGACTGACTTAGGCAGCCTTGAAAACCTTTAATCAGTGTGTTTTACCAGTGTTGACTTACGGAGCGGAAACGTTGATAGTGACAAGGAGAACAGTGCAAAGTTCCGTGTGACTCAATGGACATGGAGCGTACCACTTCGGGCATTTCACTGCGAGACAAGATCCCAAACCGCCAGCTACGACGAAGATCAGGAGTGGCTGATGCTCTAGAGTAGTGTTTCCCAAACTTATCTAAAGCGCGACCCCTTTTTGTTAAAAAAATTGTTCACGACCCCCTACTCATCACCCAAACCAAAATAGCGTGCCTAATTTACAACTGATGGTTTCTCAAATTTTATTTTACTTTACTGTTTAAATTCAAACTAAATACATTTAAAAAATTCAACAATTATTTTAATAATTGCGATCTGTCCCACTAGTACACTAGTAGTACTTCTGCCAGACTAGCATTTACAATAAAAATAAATAATAAAAAGTCGACTGCACATTGTACACCGCGACATCTTTGTGTCTACATCGCAATACTTTTCCATGATATTCGCGAAGGCTCTACTCCTTACTTCGCTACTAGATGGCACTCTGGAACGTTCTCGTAGCCTCGTTTTGGCTTTATATAAGCGGCGATGTGCAATGAGACCTCAGTTCGAAACAGCACGTTGTGGCGAATGCAGCGGTATTAAGTAATGAGTAAATATTTTGCGACTTACGTATTCCCGTTTACGTATTTACGTCTACGATAAATTACAAATTATGGATAAGTTTTTAAAAAGAAGTGCAGAACCATCTACGTCTGAAAGTGGCAGTAATAAAAAGAAAAACAGACTTTACAGTGATGAATATCTTAAATATGGTTTTACCATTATTTCCAATAAACCACAATGTGTTATTTGTGGAGAAGTATTGTCAAACGAAAGCATGAATCCATCAAAGTTACTTCGACATTTAAATAGCAAACATCCAGATAAAAAAGACAAACCCGTAGAATTCTTTGAAAGAAAGCTGAACGTCCTTCACAAACAGCAAGATACTTTTCAATTGGCAACCACTACTAACGAAAAAGCATTATTAGCAAGTTATAAAGTTGCTTATCGCGTTGCCAAAACTAGTAATCCGCACACAATTGCTGAAAATCTTATTTTGCCAGCAGCTGTTGAAATGGTACATATAATGATTGGTGAAAAAGAGTCTGCAAAGTTAAAAACAATACCTCTGTCAAATAATACTATCCAAAGAAGAATTAGTGATATGGCAGAAGATATTCAAGCGCAAGTTGTGGAAAATCTTAATAAATGCACGTACTTCTCTCTTCAAATGGACGAATCCACGGATATATCTAACTGTGCCCAATTTATTACGTTTGTAAGATATGATACAAATAATGGCATTCAAGAAGATATTTTATTTTGTTCCCCATTGGAGACCAATACCACTGGAAAATGTTTATTCGACAGTTTTGTGAAACGCACAAGTAAATATGTTATTGACTGGGGAAAATGTATTGCTATATGCACAGATGGCGCTAAAGCTATGACAGGACATCAATCTGGTCTTGTCGTCAGATTACAAGAAATAATGCCTAATGCCACATGGAGACATTATTTTTTACATCGAGAAGCTCTGGCGTCAAAAGCTTTACCTCCTGAAATGGACTGTGTTATGAAATCCATCATTAAAATTGTACATTCCATTAAAGGAAAAGCTTTACAGACCCGTATTTTTCGAAAAATCTGCGAAGACATGGGTGCTATATTTCAAAATCTTCTTTATCACACCGAAGTAAGGTGGCTTTCAAGGGGCAACGTCTTGAAAAGAGTATTTGACTTAAGAGCAGAGCTTTTAATGTATTTGAAAGATGAGAAGTCCCCATATGAAAATCAATTTTCCGATCCTATTTGGCTTTTGAAACTAGGTTTCCTTGCTGATATATTCGAACAATTAAATATTTTGAACAGTAATTTGCAAGGTCGCGACATTAATATAATTACAGCCACAGATAAAATTAAGGGGTTTATAAGAAAAATCGATTTATGGTCAACTTCACTTGGCAAAAAGCAGCTCGATTCATTCCAGTGCGTTCAGGAAATTATAGAAAATGTATGTTACAGTGCTACAAATTTTGAACAAGTTTATGCAGGCATGCAAGTTACTTTGCTTAATTTAAAACAACAGCTCTGTGATTATTTCCCCGAAGAAATTCAAAACAGTTACGACAGTTGCAGATGGATACTGAATCCGTTTTTAGCCGATTCCTTTCAACATGCTGAAATACCAATAAACATGAAAGAACAACTTATTGAAATATCAAGTGATGGAATGTTGAAGCTCCAATTTTTTTCCCAGAACCCGGACGAATTTTGGACCAAAAAGATGCAGGAATACCCTCAGTTGGCGAATGAAGCTGTAAAATGTTTGGTTCCATTTGTAACATCATATTTATGTGAGTTAAGTTTCTCGTCTATGACTGCCATTAAAACAAAAGTGAGAAATCGTCTCGTACTTGAAAACGATATAATTGTGTGTGTCTCAAATACACAGCCTAGATTTGAAAGACTAGTTTCAAAAAAACAGGCGCATGGGTCTCATTAACATTGTAATATTTGACTTTATTTTTTTCTTTTACTTTTAAGGACTTTTAATATTTAGTTTTATGTTTCGTTTGATAATTAATTGTTAATTTTTATTTACGGCTTTATTAAAATAAAAATACATGATTTAACAAAGTAGTGTTTTTGTCTTATTTTGGAAATTTCCGGCGACCCCCCTAGTACCTCATTGTGACCCCCCAGGGGGTCGCGACCCACACTTTGGGAAACACTGCTCTAGAGAGAATATCAACACCGAAGTGCAACAGAGAAGATTACGTGACTCGAATGACAGATAACAAATAGACAAAGCGGACACTGGAATGAAGACCAAGAGATAATGCCTATCGAATCAGAGGTCGTTCACCAACACGTTGGGCTGACTGTCTAAAACGTTGCCATAGAAAATGGATGCAAGAGGCACAAAATCTAAACAGATGGAAAATTATGATGGAGATCTATGTCCAGTAGTCGACTATTGAATGATGATGATAATGATGAGGTGTTTGTGTTACGTAGCGTATTAATTTTTATTGTTCGTTATAGGTAAAGAACGGAAGACTTCTGATAGAGTTCTTCTTGGAGCCTATGATCCGAGTAAAGACGTCAATTCGAAGTATGGAGCACAACAGCTTAGTGGAGATGAGGGGATGGTATTGTCGAGCAGCAATTCCTTCTTAAACGGCGAGATTATCAAATCCGAAACGCCGCATGTCAAAAAGAGACATCGGAGGGTAAAAAGCAGTGGAGTGAAGAACGCAGAATATGACGGTTAGTTTTCTTGTGTATCGTATAGTTCAAAAACACTAAAGTAGAAAAATATTCCTTAATTAAAATCGTATAAACATTTTTAATTTAAACATCCCTCATCTTAATTTTATAATTTATAATTTTTAACGTTAGAATGAGACCCATTTTCAACAGTCGAGACATATCATTAAAAACAAAATACCGTCTGTTGAAATGCTACATATTCACAGTTCTGCTCTACGGAATGTAAGCGTGGACACTAACTGTTGCATCTATGAATCGGCTCGAAGATTTCGAAATGTGGTGTTATAGGCGCATCTTACGTATATCCTGGGTTGACCGAATTACTAATGTGGAAGTCCTGCGTAGAATTGGGAAAGAGTGAAATTCTCATAACTAGAGAGCGGAATATATGCAACACAATATTACCAAAATATGCTCATATATATGCATTACTTTTACTACAAATATGCAGGTATTTTTTCTAAATTTGTCTAAATATGCAAATGCATATTAAAAATACTCAAAAATAAAGCAATATATTAAGTCGTAAGATCTTCAGAAAAGTTGCCTTCAAAAATACGTAAAACTTTCCTCAAATAATCGAAGCACTCATTTTTTTCTAAAACATTTTTTAATTTATTTCTAATTGTAATCCCTGTATTTCCGGGAATTTTTTGACAATGAGCAGAAAAAGTGTTAACAAGATTAACGGAATCACTTAGTTGTAAATTCCTTTGTTCTAATGACTTTATTAGATCTGGTCAAATACTAAAATTAACTTTTATGAACATAAGTTCTTTAGCAATTTGTACGTTACTTAAAGAACAAAGTACGTTACTTAAGCTGAAGAACAAAAGCGGAATTGTCTACAATTTGATGGATTTTTGTATTTTGATGCTTCTTTCTATGTCCGTCTTTATAGAAGTAAAAGCGAATTTGTCGAATAAAACACTCTTTCCAGAAAAATTTCTTTTGTGGGACATGATGCTTTTGTTTGTCAGTTCCTCATTTAAAAAATGAAATGTGAAAATGGATGTAACTTACGATTTTGGAACAGGCCTTGCAAAATACTTTGTCTCCACTTAGCTTTAACTCGGGAAAACACTTTATCCAAGCACTTTTTTGAATGGTAGACATATTTAAATTTAATATATACCAATCACTTCAAAAACACTAAATACGATACAACGTTTACTTTAAACAAATGTTGCCCGGAAACTGACAAAATAATTATTAGACCCTTAAAAGCAGGTAGGTACCTACGACTTGCTACGCTAATAAAATAATATTTTTCTGGGAACACCCATAATTGTTAAATTCAGGTAGTAATGGGAAAGTCCAGATGAGCGATAGATAGATAAATAACGAGCTCGTTCATATCGAAGTTATAAAATTCCAACTAAGAGAGGAAAATTTTAAACTTTTATATAGTTTATTTTTAAAATATGCAAAATAAATCGTGTTTAGCTTAAATATGCAACGTTGTGTTTGTTGTCTCAAAATATGCAATATATGCATCTATATGCACTTTGCATATATTCCGCTCTCTACTCATAACCATCAAAACAAAAAAATTAGAATATCTAGGACATGTAATGAGAAATCAAGAACGTTACGGCCTTCTCTAACTGATTCTCCAAGGGAAGGTAAATGGTAAAAGGGGACCGGGAAGAAGACACATTTCCTGGCTTCAAAATTTACGAAACTGGTATAACACCACTACCACTGAACTGTTCCGCGCTGCGGTAAACAAAGTCAAGATAGTCATGATGATCGCCAACATCCGGAACGGATAGGCACTTTAAGAAGAAGAAGAAGATAATTTTTAAAAATCACGGGGGTAGTAACCAGAGAAGTGCCACCTGTTGTCAATCTGGTGGTATGAAAACGATATTTATTATCGTTTTCTGTACTACTATGGATTGATAACTTATTTTGTTTCTTGATAGATGTCCCTACGATATCTGCGGCATTTCTTTCTTTGCAATCCGAAAAGACCCAAAGCGAAATACCTGGTTACATTGGAGAGAAGAGGATATAGCATTGTTGTTCTGAAGCTATTTCCTTGTGGCATTTTTATGATTAACTATTTAGTGGGAAATAAGCCACAATTAAATTGAAAAAAATAATTTTATTAACGTTTCGAAGACCAAATCGAGTTTCGTTGTCAAAATACAAAATACTATTAAAATAAACAAAAATGTTGTTGCTAAGTAAAAAAATTCTTCTAATAATTTATTTAATCTGACTCATTTATATTGGCAATTCAGACGTATATTATACATTTTAAAGTAGAAGACTTTAAAATGATATCGCCAATATTTATGAGTTGCGTTCCTGGGACGACTTTACTAAAAGATAGTTCATTCGATTACATGAAATCAATCCCAACTCAAGAATATCCGTCACAAAAAAATCATAGCATGTCATCCTTATTTAAAAAGACAAACAAATGCAACGATGACAGTAAAATTCTCGCGTTAGAGATTCCATAGTAAATCACAAGGGAAAACCAGGAAAAAACCTCGTGATACTATCCCGACATCGTAAGTATTTGGTCTTACATTTAATTTACTTTCAAAAAACTAATACCAAATTGTGACTTTAATATGTTTAAATTATAAATAATATTAATAATACATAGATCTACAATAAGTAATACTAAAATATAAAATTTGTACTAACTCGATATGTTATTGACTTACTAATCGTGGTATTTTCTTTCTATTGACTTCCTCTTTCAGTATGGGTAACCACATCCTACTGCATTCTACCGAGGAATTTGCGACACAATTGGTTTCATTCCTCGGTAGAATGCAGTAGGATGTGGTTACCCATACTGAAAGAGGAAGTCAATAGAAAGAAAATACCACGATTAGTAAGTCAATAACATATCGAGTTAGTACAAATTTTATATTTTAGTAGTACTTATTGTAGATCTATGTATTATTAATATTATTTATAATTTAAACATATTAAAGTCAGAATTTGGTATTAGTTTTTTGAAAGTAAATTAAATGTAAGACCAAATACTTAGGATGTCGCGATAGTATCACGAGGTTTTTTTCCTGGTTTTCCCTCGTGATTTACTATGGAATCTCTAACGCGAGAATTTTACTGTCATCGTTGCATTTGTTTGTCTTTTTAAAGACAGATCACATGCTATGATTTTTTTGTGACGGATATTCTTGAGTTGGGATTGATTTCATGTAATCGAATGAACTATCTTTTAGTAAAGTCGTCCCAAGAACGCAACTCATAAATATTGGCGATATCATTTTAAAGTCTTCTACTTTAAAATGTATAATATACGTCTGAATTGCCAATATAAATGAGTCAGATTAAATCAATTATTAGAAGAATTTTTTTACTTAGCAACATTTTTGTTTATTTTAATAGTATTTTGTATTTTGACAACGAAACCCGATTTGGGCTTCGAATCGTTAATAAAATTATTTTTTTCAATTTAATTGCGGCTTATTTCCCACTAAATAGTTAATCATTAGAATATAGCACTACTGATGAGGGGAAAAATCGTCAAAACCGGTATAGACTCTTCCTGCACTCTCCGATTTAGCTAGATTATAATGCTGCTACATTTTCGGATTGCAAAGAAATTGAAAATGTTTATACATTTTTAATTCATTTACTCTTTTCTGGAGTATTAAAGCATCTTTCTCGTTGGAACTTTTACCACGCTGAGCAGATGGGACGTGAATTATTTAAAAATTCCCTCATCTTAATTTTGTCTCGGTCCCCGTATGATTTATAAGTTTTAAAAATCACGGGGGTAGTAACCAGTAAAAACTGTTGTCAATCTGTGGTGGTATGGGGTGGTATGAGAACGATATTTATTCTCGTTTTCTGTGCTACTTGATTGATAACTTATTTTGTTTATTCCTTAATTACTCAATTAAAGCATCTTTAGGCAGGCCGCACATCAAAGAAACATGAAACCTGAAGCATTAAACGTGAAACATGAAACAAATAAATTGTAAAAAAGTAACCGTTTCATGTGATATGCTAATCGATAAAACAAAAATAAAATTTGTATAGTCGGCAATGGATAGTGACGTTGTCGTTGCTGTCGGCGCCGCTCTTTAATTGCTTTTTAATATTAAAGAAACGTGAAACATGAAACAAATAAATTGTGAAGAACGAAACCGTTTCATGTTATATAGTGTAGGAAAGAGAGGTTGAACTTCGCAAACTCTGCACAAATCCGGTTTTATTTTTTTTTTTCTAGTATATCAAGGGGTGCTTTTAGTGAGACTATCTTTGTCTTAAAAGATTTCGCCCCCCGAAACACCCATTTTAGTGTTTATTAATTATTTAAGAGGACTATATTTCCTACAATTTATTCCGCGACAGCTTATATCTATCACACACCGTTTAGAGGAGGTGGCGCCCCAAAGATGACAAGTTTTTAAAAAAGATGTTTTAAAAAAAATATTTTTCCCTAACCGTAATGGGAATCAAAAAGCAACCCAGCGGCAATTAATCACAAATAAATGTCTGATTTTTTGGTATAGGTTCATTTAAGGGCATTGTCCATTTTTTAATTACAGGGTGTTAAATTTTAAAAAGTCCCTTTTTATACCATCTGAACCGCTTATGATAGCGTAAAAAAACTTTCAGCGATTACCCATGTACAATTATTATTTACAAATTTGTATACTTCACTCCCATATTTTCCCCGAAACCACCAAAAAAAAAAGGAAAATGAATAAAGAAAATATGCACAAATTGACTCTGGGCCAACACTGTGGCTTTAGGGTGCAAAGAAAGTAAAATATGTATAGGCCATATAATGTAGCAGACAGTGTTTTTTTTTGTCATAAGTATGTTATTAATAAAATGAATAGGTGACGAAAAAAAAACAAAAACTGGAGCCCGCCATAGCATTTCTGAGGTTTGCGGCGCCACTGTGCCGTAACGGTTGCTTATTCGAAAAAAATGCATAGGACCTTATTTGTAGAGCAAATAGTGGTCTTTAATTCTGTATAAGCGTTGCTTCAAACAAATGAACGTAATGAAAAAATCGTAAAAACATGCCCGCCAAACTTATTTTCAGGGATAAGGGTAGTTTCCGCAGGGATGTTGCAATAACCATAATATATATTTATAAAAAACCCTACTGATGGAGTAGGATTCTTCCCTACCCCCTTTAAAGGAATGAAAATGGGTGTTCCGGAGCAAATCTTTTAAGAAAAGATTAGTCTCATAATAAGCACCCCTTGATATACACGAAAAAAAAAGTAAAACCGGACTTGTGTCGAATTTGCGAAGTATAACCTCTGTTGCCTACACTAATATACTGATCAAAGAAAGAAAAATAAAATTTGTATAGTAAATAATAGAAAGTGATGATGACGAGGTCATTGCTGTTGTGGAAACTCTTTTATTACTGTCCAAAAATCATCTTGCTAAATTTCAACAATTTTATAGAATGAGTATTCAAACATTTACATTGTTTTATTGTGGGTCCTGGTTTAAAAAAACGATATTTTCTTGTTATTGTATATTCGAGTACCACTCCAGGTTATAATTGTATAACTCTTCGTTCTTCTCCACCACAGAAACCAATGCAATATTAAAATATTGGTCGGCATTTATTTTACGCACGTAATTAATTATTCTAAACAATGAAACTGATATCGAAAAATAGAGCACGTCCTATTTCATGAAACACGTTTCAAGAAGATAAAAATGTTTCATGAGTATGAATCACACTCCTTTCATAGATATGCGGACGTCTATTTGTTTAGCAGTGTTTTATTTCCATGAAACCTGTTCCACGTTTCATGGTTCTTTGGTGTGCGCCTTGGGAAGATAAAAATGTTTCATACGCATGAATCACACTCGTTTCATTGGTATACGGACTTCTATTTGTTTAGCATTGTTTTATTGTCGTGAAACGTGTTTCACGTTTTATGTTTCATGTTTTACGTTTAATGTTTCTTTGATGTGCGGCCTGCCTTAGGCTTACCAAATTACTTCTGTTACAGATACGGACGCCAATGAGTTCTATATTGTCTCATTGGATAACAAGCAATGGCATTTTGATGCTACCAATTCAGAAGAACGCGACGATTGGGTGGCTGCAATAGAGCAGCAGATTCTCAACTCTCTACAGTTGAACGAGACCTCAAAAGCCAAAACCAACCCTGTGGAAGCCTCGACGATTCAGTCAATCAAAACGAGGGTGCCTGGTAATGGATTATGTGTGGACTGTGATGCTCCAAGTAGGTGTAACATTTGCCAACACGTCATATATCATCATTCCAACTTCCCTTTCTCGATACTACTGTTAAAACTGTTATTTTTTGTAGATCCTGATTGGGCGAGCCTGAATCTTGGTGTTTTGATGTGCATTGAATGTTCGGGTATTCACAGGAACTTAGGATCTCACATTTCCAGGGTTCGATCAATGGATCTGGATGAGTGGCCGTAAGTTTCCAAATTCTGTTTATTTCAGATATAGTTATAAAACAGTTTTGATGTTTCTTAGTAATAGAATATATTAGTGTCACAGTAATAGAATGTATTAGTATACAGTTGAGTCCGCGAGTCTTTACCCGTGCGTCATTAATACCTGGCGAGATAAAACACATACTTTTTATCTAGCATCATTCTCTTCCACGCATGAAACTCATGACAAACCAGCTGCCGTTTGTTATTAAGTAAAAACACATGTTATTTTTATGAACCATCTAGACTCAGTGCATTGAAAAGAGATAGGTACAAAAAAGGACGATTCGGTATGTTTTCATATTTTAAGCACAATTTGTTTGACGTTTCTGCTTTGTTTACTTTTGTGCTGTCAGTCAGTTGAATTTTTTGCGGTTTTTGTCGAATTTTTGCGTTTTGAAGTTTCTTTATATTACACAAACGGTTGTTTTCACAACTAATTTTATATTGGGCTTTGAAATTTTAAGGTAAATAATTATATTTTGGCAATTAATATTTATAACATACAAAGCTAACGTCATTCACACAGTAAAGAAATGATTGTGTTTAGATTTCCGTCAAAGTGAATAAAATATCAAAAAAAAAGAATGTGTGTGTACTTTGTACGCACGTAAGAAGTTATACTTCTATTATATGATTTAAACGAAATTAATATACTTTTTATTTATATTTTGTTTAAATATTAAACTAATTTATACTTACTACTTCTCAAACATTTTTATTAGAACAGTGCCAAAAATTAAAATAATAAAAGAATAAAACACACACGAACACATTAAACAAGCCACAAATGATGTCTGAACATTAATTGTCGAAAATTTTTTTAACTAAATACGTATTTTCTGAAAATACAATTATATAATAAATATACTTACAATCATAAAATGTATTAAAAAAAAACAAAAAATAAAGTTTCTATTGGGACTCGAACCAGCGCTGATAAGAGCGGTTGGTATTGGAATTCATTCGCCTTCTCCGCTTAGTCACGAACACTATGTGTCATTATTTACGAAGATCGACTAACTAAACGGATTAAACTTGTGATATTTTGAAAATTGATCAAATTATTTTAATTTTGAATTGAAATGATTTAGAATTGAAAAAATACAACAAAACATAGAGTAAAAAAACAATATATTAGGTGAATATTGATAGAAATTTTGATGGTAATCAATTATATAAATAAAAGTATTACATACTATGTATTTTGGCAGATCAAATAGGTAGGTTTATACCCATGATACATTAACAATTATTACGTACCTGTTGCTTTTAAAAACTATTTAAAAGTCACTACAATATTATAAACTTTTTTGTTTCTGTCCTCACAACAATAAAACTAATATATTATACATTTGTTTACCTTTACCTTTACCTCCAAACCACAGCTGCCATATCGGATAATTTTTGACATGTCATTTGAACATCCAATCAGAACAAAGTTATAATGCGCATGCGCCGGGCTGATAGGTTTTAACATATAAAAAAATCACCCTCTATCGCCGGTAAAGAAGTATAACTTCAATAAAATATGTTTTAGTCTCAGCGTCCGTTATGGCTTGCAAATTTTAGAAGCCTAGGAGGTGTAACCAGAGAAGGTTCCCATTGTTTTCGATCTGGTGGGATGTAGAGTCATATTTTTGGTGTTATTTTATGTGCTATTAGATTGAAAACTTAGTCGTTTGGTTTAAAATTATTTTTTTTTGTTTTCCAGTCCTGGAAATCTTGCGGTAATGCTAGCGATAGGAAACTCTCTGGCAAACTCCGTATGGGAGTGCCAGATCCAAAACCGATCGAAACCCAATCCCCAATCCAGTAGGGAAGAAAGGGAGAAGTGGATCCGAGCGAAATATGAACATAAGGAGTTTTTGCCGCCTCCGAACAACACGATGCCGTTAGGACAACAACTTATAGGTATGTTTTTATTTCGTAAATTATCCACTTTATTATTTATGGAAGAATTCGCTGTAAAACGAAATCAAGAGACTTTTATACTTCAGATCGTTCAGAGAGCGACATAAACGCCCTTTCTAGTTTCTCTCTTCAGAGAGTGTATATATTATGACTATCTCTAAAATATAAGACGTCTCTTGATTTTGTTTTACATCGAAATTAGTTGTACTCCTAACAGTGGCGTACTGAGCATGGTTCCGCGGGTTTTGCAGAACCAGGGCCAGGGGCCCGCTCTAATGCGCTTTTTGTTTCTTTTTTTTATAATTTGATGGGAACATTTTGAACTGCATTAGAAAATTTAACTGCTTAATAAATTTTTATTTTTGTGCAGGTAATTATAAATAAAAACGAATAATACCTATTTATCAAAGAATTTGAAAACAAAATTTATTAAGAAACATAGGGAACGCTTTTGTCAGGTTCTGTACTCATTTTACCTGCTTAAGCCGAAGCCCTGGTTTCAACACTTGTTTAAAGAATAACCGCATGTACCTACTAATCCAAAACTTGTGTTTATATTAGCACGATCCATGAATAGTTGTTGTAAACTACAAAGTTGTAGAAATTTGGAAATTGAGATATTCAATGTAAGTTAACGATATTCAATGTAATGTAACGAGAGGTTACAAAAATAATCCCAAGACAATAAATTAGACGCTAGATGCTCCTTTTGTTCGTTTTTATAGCACCTTCATTCTTCAGCTTTTACCAACTTTTAGGTAATTCTTATAAAATAACTGAAATTAAATTCTAAATATAGACAAAAATTAGGACAACCGAATTAGGTGCGTATCAGAACCTTCGTCCTTCATGTGTGGAAGCAGTAACTGCAGTTAGTAAGTTTAATAAGTACAGCTACAGTTTAAAATATCTAAGAGCTAAGACCGTGATCTAAGGCTGTGGTCTCCAATACAGGCTGTATGGCGTCTATTGGATACCACCAGCTATCTTATTACCGCCAGCTTATTACCGAGGGCCGGAAGTCCCTTAGAATACATAAAAAGTTTCTTTTGAACGAGATATTGGAAATTAAAAATAACACTCAATTCCCTTTTTATTTTCACCCCTTTAACTTATTCAATTAAACACTATAGAAGTTTTCAGGGACTTTCGGCCCTCGGTAATAACGTAATCTTTCATTCTGCGTTTCAATTTTTAAAAAGTACCTATTAGTTTTCTCAGGATTCCAAAAAACCAATGCATTTAAAATACATTGGAGCCGAAATTTGCGCCTATCCCTAAGTGTTGGCGAAAATTGCTTTATTAATTTCTTTTTAAGAAAATCTCGTCGTTTGATTAAAGATATCTACCACACCGTTATTCAAGGTTTAATTTTTGCTATTTTTTATTTAAGCGTTTTATCTCCCCACTCCTAGAGGTTTGTTTGTAATTATTTAACTTATTTATAAATGTATCATACGTATCATATATTATATGCAATTTGAGAATCTCTTTTGTTGATATAAATTGCATCTAATGTTCATTTTTTAAAAGCTGTTTTCCGATATTCAGGTTTTTAATTATGACTGGACAGGCCTGGATCCCGCGAAATAGAAAAAGTTAATAGCAAGCTGAAAATTTGTTAATACGCCGTTAAGCTACTAACAAATTTTCAGCTTGCTGTTAATAAAACTTTTTTTTGTACGCAGGATCCAGGTCTTAGATGCAGAAAATTTTTAAGTTTCATTATTTAGGTATAAAAACGGCTGGAGTAAAGTGATCAGTCATGTCAGTATGAGAAGCGATAAGATTAGTATTAATTTACTGTTTTAAATTAGCTTGAGTTTTTATATGTTGATTTATGTTTAATGTTTATTAAAAACTTTTGATATACAATGTGTGTTTTTATTGGGAGGGGCCCGTATTCCAACTGGAACCAGGGCCCGCTGATCTATCGGTACGCTACTGACTCCTAACTGAGTATTGAGACCAAGTTTTCGTTGAAATGTGGCCACGCTGAAAAGGCACGAAGTGAGGTGCAAATTTTAGACCTCACTATGTCTTCTTTTATTTTATTCAGCATTCGCTTGGTTTGCAAGTAATAGAGACCACGAAAGCTTAACCAGAACCTTGGTCTCATTGGAGGTTTTATTTCTCCGGAAATAAAAATTGAAATTATATTATTTATGTTTTCTGTTTTCAGATTCTGTTTGTGCATCAAACATTAAAGGGATAATAAGTGTGTTAGCAAGGGCGAACGTTCAGGAAGTTAATACAACTGTTGGACCTAGAGATCTAAGGACGCCTTTACATCTGGCGTGTGCAATGGGAAACTTGGCAGTAGCTCAGTTGCTAATCTGGGTAAGATCAATGATGAGGTTCTTAGATTCTTTTATATTTTATGAATTTAATATTTACTATGACCGTTGTGCTGATTTTTATCTGATTCTTCTTCTCTATATTTTCTTCTTCGTAAGGGTGTAGTGGCGTATTGTAATTTGTTTATGTCCAATTATCTCTTTCCAGTGCATGTTGTTTTGCGTCGGAAAATGAATAACCAGTCATGTAATTTGGTTTGGTCCAACCATGGCGCTGTGGTTCCAAATGCCGAAAAGGTGGTCATGATGGATGGTCACTTCAAAATTACTTTCTTACTTAAGGGGATGGGTACGTATTTTCGGCTGAAATGATATTCAAATGGGGAGAGATATATCTAAAATGTTTATACCCGTATGCAAGCCAATGGTGAATATAAAATTCTTAATTGTATGCCAAAAAATGCGCAATAACTACCTATTAAAATCTACTAAATTTCATTTGCATATCACAAACCGTTTTAGAGCAATAAATAAATCGTCAGTTTGCAAGAACTATTTCAACACCCCCTATCTCGGAAACGAAGCATTTGCGGACATACGTTTATAAAGCAAACTGTCATTATTTTATCATGCAGAATTACCCCTTAAAGTTTGCCGTACTTATTTAAAAACACCCTGTATTGACGAAAAACAGGGGTAGTTGTTAAAGTGCCTAACTTTTTGATTATCCAATATAAGCGAATAAATAAAAAAACAGAATGTTAAGAAAACCTGAGGCTATAGTTGGGTTTTAATTTCAGTATTTTATAAAAGCTAGAACATTCCACAGGGTGTTCCAAAGTTTGAGAAAAAAACACAGTTTGATTCGTACACCCTGAATACAATGAAAATGTACCTGTCCAGCAACAATATTATTACAGTGATATTCCTAAAGAATAAGGCCGGTCGTCCATTGGAAGCGTAGTCGCGCGACTCGTAGGTAGCGCGTATACGTCCGTGTATGTGCGATCATGCGACTGAGCGACTGGTATCATCCACTGCAGATGACTGTATACTACTTAGTTCGCGACTGTCAAACTGACTGTCATCATCAAAAAAGGTGTATTTTTGTGAATAGCGTGTAAAATATACATAGAAAGCATAGTTTGAAAGGAATAATTTATTACACAAATATGTATGTTATTTATTAACAACTTAAAAAAAAAGGTTTGTACCTTTGTACAATGGCCTCCCCTTTAGCGGGAATCGACTCTTCCATATATTGTTGGCGATTCAAATTTACACGAAATATTTACTATACTTTATCAATATTTTTTATCAGCAATAACTTTATCAGCAATACATTTTTCACCAAATTGAAAAAAAAAACATTAAGTAATTTGTTAATAAAAATAATTTAAAGATTTATATAACTTTATATTTACTTGGTTTAGATGTAAGACGTTTATTATTGTAAAAATTTCAAATAAAAATTCTTTCGAAAGTTTGTTAATCCTAAAACTATAAGAAGTATTCACTTCTGTCGGCACTCGCAAGTGCCACGCTCTATTTTTTTATTTTTCGTTTACATTGTAATTATATATTATAAAATAATAATATTAAAAACTCTTATCACTAGCACCTATTTCTTCTGCAACTTTCGACCACAAT
Source organism: Diabrotica virgifera virgifera (assembly GCF_917563875.1). NCBI lineage: Eukaryota > Metazoa > Arthropoda > Insecta > Coleoptera > Chrysomelidae > Diabrotica > Diabrotica virgifera. The sequence continues at coordinate 284,460,323 of NC_065443.1, read as the reverse complement.
GTCCTTTGAACATCACGTGAATGATATCTTGTGTCTTTAACGTTTGGTCCCACAACGGAGACTTTTCATAAACGGCACTAATCAGTTTTTCGTTATCAATTTCCATATCGAAAATAACACAATTATCGAAAATTAATACAATATCAAAAATACCTGCACATATATTTATTGCAAACCAATGTAGCATCAACATGCGATTACCAGCGACTAATCCCATTCTAGAGGGATCAGTCGCTTGTGGTCGGCCGAGCCCGGTCGCTCAAAGTCGTTTGCAGTGGACGTTGTTTAGTTACCTTTTATTTGTTAGGATTAGTCGCTTCTATACGGGCGTATACGCGCTACCTTCGAGTCGCGCGACTACGCTTCCAATGGACGATCGGCCTTAGGCTATAACATATTAAAAAAAAATACTTAAATCGGATATCAGGTTTAGGAAATACAAGTCATTAAAATTTACCCATTTTTTAGGGTGGCCGTTTTTTGTGCCGGTGAGTGTAGTTAGTGAAAAAATTATCACATTTATTAACTGAATGAATAATTTGCAATTATACAAATAACAGTTATCCAAGAACATTCAATGATTATTTCAAAAAACTTAAGTTAATGATGACATTTTCAAGTAGAATGACATTCTAGTAATGTTTACATATCCATACCAGTGTGAATTTTACTACACGTAATTTGCCGTGTAAAGACAGAAAAAGTAGGGATACCCGTAAAATATTTGCGAATTATGTACCGATGGCGTTAAGGGTTTTTGGCATCACTGATTACGAATCTGACTTTTTTTTAACAAAAAAGCGGATCCAACATGGCGAAAAGAAATTGAAGATATCAATCAAAACGCAAAATTTTTGAAGTTATACTTCTTTAGGCGCAATTGAGATTGAGGGTGAATTTATATTGATCTGCGCGCATGCGCACACCGACGGTTTGGTATTAGTCTTTATACGGGCTCTGATTGGGTGTTGAAATGATCTGTCAATAATTGTTCAATATGGAGGTTATCGGTAAACAAAAATGTTGGATAATATATTAGTTTTTATTGTTGTGAGGACAGAAATAAAATCAAATTTATAATTATAGTAACTTTTTAAATAGTTTTGAAAAGCCACAGGTACGTAATTCTAAATGTTTCAGTTGTATTCCAATAAAAAATTATCTTCATACCTATTTGGAAAATGTAAAAAAAATAATGTACTTACCTAGTACTTGCTATGCTATACCCCTAGTAGACAATGTTTTAATTTACATAATCTGGTTACGAACAAACTTTCTACAAATTTTCATCTAATGTATCGTTTTCTTACTCTATATATTGTTGTATTTTAATTCGACAAAAATCAAACTAATAAAAATTCATATAAACAAAATGTCAAAAAGTTGTTCAGTTTGTGTATATTCCCACATGACGTATACGCGAAGGTGGTGCAGTTTGAAATCGCTTCGACTCTCGTACGGCGGGATACACGGGAAGTAGGTTCAAGCCCAATGCATTTTTTTATTTTTTTTTATAGATTTTATGATTGTTAGTATATTATTATATAATTTTTTTCAGAAAATACGTATTTAATTAAAATTTTTGGCAACAATTATTGTTCAGAAATCATTTGTGGCATTTTTCAATGTGTTTGTGTGTGTTTTATTCTTTTATTTTTTTTTTAATTTTTGGTATTGTTTTAATAAAAATTTTAGTAGGTGGAAAGTAGTAGAGAAACTGTTTAAAGTATATTGATTTCGTTGAAATCATATAATAGAAGTATAACTTCTTACGTGCGTACAAAGTACACACACTGTTTTTTTTTTTTTTGTTAAGTTTGGTAGTTTAAGGTCGCTGATTACAAATCTAACATTATCTTTTTGAAAAACAAAATGGCGGATCCCGTAAGGTCTTCCAATATTTGAAATTCGAAAATTTTATTTTAAACGCATACCTATGTTTTTGAAATTTTATATAATAAGGGAATTTTGAAATTGCTGATTACCAATACATTTTCTTTTTGAAGTACAATATTTAGAACCTATTACTTAGGTACAACCGTCCATACATACGCAACAGTCGCCAGAACCATGTAATATGCGTCATTTCACACTTTTTTATTCAAACAACTGCCAGCAATGCATATTCAGTCAAAGTCAGCTAAACCAATGTGATTCTGTATCTTCTCACTGTACATTTTGAGAATAAACATTAGTTGCAGAATTATGCTTCTTCTTTTTCTTCTTGACTGGCTTTACAACTCGGGGTGAGTCTTCGCCGCATCCACTATGGCCCTCCATCGTCTGCGATCTTGCGCTTCGATTTGCCATTGTTGTACCCCAATCCTAGATAGATCGGTTTCAACATCATCCTTCCATCTTTTTCTGGGACGGCCGACTGATGTTCTATGATTTTCTAACTTTTTTTGAATGCATTTTTACGAATTTTTGATTATTTCAAGTATATTTTTTCCTGTTTATTCATTAAAAAATTTATGCATTTATTGTTATCAACTCTTTAGTCAACTTTTCTCTTACATCAATACATATTTAAAAAAGAAGAATGTGCTTTACAGCAATAAAATTGATAAACTACAAAACGTTTTACAGCGTTTTCAATATACGCGTCCTTTTTGACTTTCACTGCCGACCAAAATAAGATCGTACATGGCTCACTTTTCCCAAGTTATGAATAAGAATAGATCTGGTCTTATCCTTGTACCTGCGTCTTACGACTCTACGATAGTATGAGAAAACAACTGTAAACATGAAAATCTCTAAATAGGGACTTTTTATTTTACCTCTTGACCACATTTTCAGCATTTGGAACCACTGTGCATCGTGCTAGAGATTTCTGTGGATGTTTTGCCCGCTACGTTGCTCTCAACTATTCATTCCATGCCTTCTATTCTTCTATTCTATATCTATAGTTATATGTCTCTAATATCTCAGTATATTTTGGTTGATAGTTGTGAGTGAAGTTTTTATGTTATTCTATTATTGATTTATAGTCAAAGTAATGAAGCTTAAAATAGGACAAAACCTCGCATTTTTACAGAATGGATCGATTTGCATGAAAATTTGGAATTAAGTTCACCCTACCCTCTACTTCAAAATCTATATTGTGCTGACGGGCGCTTTTTTATTTTTTAATGGTGAAAACCACCCCTTATTGCTAAAACCTATAAAAAAGCTTAAAAAGGTTGAAACTTGTGAGATGCATTACAAAATAATTGGCTAATACTCTAGCTATATTTATTGACTATTTCGACCCTTTAAAAGTTCATTTTAAGGGTGCAGACTACCCCTAACTGCTCAAATTTGCTCAAAAATGCTTAAGGATAATAAAATTTGATTCGGGTGCTTTATGTAATAATGGTTTTATATTCTTAATATAATTTCTGAGTATTTCAACCCTTCAAATTTTATTTTTGAAGGGTGAAAACTACCCCTTATTGCTAAAACCTATAAAAAGCTGAAAAAGAAATTTGTTCAGATGCATTACATAATGCTTGTCTAGCACTCTAACTATATTTATTGACTATTTCGACCCTTTAAAAGTTCATTTTTAACGGTGAAAAGTACCCCTTATTGCTCAAAATTGCTCAAAAAATGGACTTCTTCATTTTTTTTTCAAAAAAATATATTGGTTTTTTAACCATAACTTTTTTATTTTTTATCTTAGAAAGTTTAGTAACAAAAGAATTTTGTAGGTTTTTACAAGATCTATTAATATAAGATCCTTTTAAAACCCTTTGTCCCAAAAAGAGGCGACTTTGAAAGGGTTGATAAACGTGGTTTTTGCATGTTAGTACACGTTCTATTTGTCAACAGCTCACACAATTTTTGCCGTAGAAAAAATTTTTGCAAACCAAATTCTTGGGAATGAAATACCCTACAGTTTCATATTATGTAAACATTTTTTCGTATCTCTGATGCTAATCTTTCTATTCTGAAGAAAAGGGCATTTTTTACCAAACTACAAAAATTCGTTATTCGCTTTAACTCCAGTTTTTTAAACAGTAATCATTATAAACCAGTCAGACTTCTAAAATCTATTAATAATACATAAATAAAGAAGACTGGATAAGGCCAATTACTAAAAACCCCACTAACTTACATTATTATGCTTCCAATTGGATTTCTCCATTTCTTTTTTCAAAAAAATATATTGGTTTTTTAACCGAAACTCTTTTATTTTTTATCTTAGAAAGTTTCCTGAAAAGTTTTTTGTAGGTTTTTACAAGGTCTATAAGGCTGTTAATATTAAATCCTTTTAAAATGCTCAGTTGCAAAAAGAGGTGACTTTGAAAGGGTTGGTAAAGGTGGTTTTTGCATGTTAGAACAAGTTTTAATTGTCAATAGCTCACTCAATTTTGCCGCAGAAAAAATTTTCGTGAACTAAGTTTTTGGAAATTAAGTAAGCTACAATTTGATATCTAAACATTTTTTCTTATCTCTTATGCTAATCTTTCTATTCTGAAGAAAATGGCATTTTTTACCAAACAACAAAAATTCGTTATTCGCTTTTAACTTTTTTTTTTCTGATTTTGGCCTTGGTTTAGAACTAGAACCTTTAACCACGTAATTATATAACTTATCACTAAGTCAGGGGAGTAATGTGTAGTGTGTGTGTTGAGTAAGTGTCTTGTTACTTTGCAAAGTCGACGTCATTGTCTTTGCAAAGAGACGCTAATTGTATCCGAACGTCTGCGGTCCCTCCGGTGACGCTTTTAACTTAATTTTTTAAAAACTAATCATTCTAGGCCAGTCAAACTTCTTAAGTCTATTAACAATACATAAATAGAAAAAGTTTAACAAGGTCAATGACTAATTTTAATTAGGGTGGTAATTAGGGGTTCTTTTCCGCTTACTTTCTCGCTGAAAAAAATAGGGACTGACATTTTCATCATGTCACTCAATTTTTTAGTCACAGACTTTCTTTTTATTTTTTAGTATGGACCTTTTTAAATTATTTAAATTAGTTTTAATAAGTTATCCTCTAAAAATGCATAATTTTCCCGTCTTTTAACTTTGAAACTGCAAAATTTGGCATTTGACGAAGAACAGCTACCCTATAATAAAGTATATCTCGGTTAATATTAGCCTTAAAGAAAATTAGAATAAATCATTTGGTTTATTTTTTTCAAAAGGTACATTTTTGGTAAGTAAAGTTGTTTTGATAAAATGAAGACTTTTTGAGTTATTAGCAGAAAACTGATTAAAATCATTAATTTTTTCGATATAAAACTAACACTTTCGATAACGAATAAATCGAAAACTGTTAATTTTATCAAAAAAATGTATAGAACAGTTTTTTGTTTAGAATGCATGTTTTTACCAACTTTTGTGGTCAAAATATAATAAATAATTTCCACCCCCGAGATGGGACGGCAACCACCCCCATGGTAAAGCGCCTTTCGGCATTATATAGATTTTGATCCTTGGATTATCCACTACGTACTCTAAAATTTTCAAGCAAATCGATCTATTCTGTAAAAATTGCGAGGGGAAAAGCTTCGGTTCCTGGACTATTATTATTTATTTGTGCGATATGCGGTCCATGGTACGCGAAATATTCTACGGTAAACCCACATTTAAAATGCCATTATTCGCTTCCAATCTGCTTTTTTGATGCTTCATTTTACCTGTTATCTGTCGTAAGTAACGGTAAACTAGAACAGATGAAATAAAAGTTTTTCTCATTTTAATATTTGATTTTATTTTTAGCATAACGCAGACGTGAAGTGCGTAGACCAGGACGGACGCACCTGTCTGGCCTACGCCAAGGCCGCAGCCAGTATAGCATTAGCAAAGTCCCAAAGTACACCTGCAGGTGGAGGAGGCGACCCAGACGTTTCAGCTGCTGCCTGCAAAGCTCTTGTCGACCTGCTTCTCTCGTACGGATGCCCTGAGGTAACAACTGTGTCAATCAGCGGAACGATCCCGAGGCGGAGACCCACCAATCAGACCGCGCCTGGCGGACAGTACAATAAGATGCCATCTAGTGTGCTTTGAGCGAAATGCCGGGATGTATAAATCTGTTTTTGGGCGCTGGAACCAAAATGTTTGAAAATAATTTATTAAGAAGCCAATGCTGTGCTTTTAGGCGTAAAATTTGTTTTATTAAATATTGGACAAGCATGTGAACCGTCTTGAAACCGAATCACTTAGCATAAAACTCTTTGATTCACGTATAGACAATCTTCAGAACTGTCTTATTTATTTTAAACTTATTAACTAATCATTTATTTATCTCTACACCAGTATAGATTAACCGAAAGAACTCTAACTACACCAATAGTAAACTAGTTATTTTGTACCTGGTTCCATGTGCCCATCTCTAATTAGAAGAGCTTACAGTACGACGATACTGTGCATGATATTTTTAAGGAGATTTGAAATTACCTGCGACTGATTCGTGTAAGATTTAACAAGAAAACTGCTTAAAACTCTCGTCTTTGGCCGAACTATAGGTTTATTTAAGAACCAATGTGTTGTAAAGGCGATTCAGTAAAACGGTACGATTTGGCAACGCTGCTGAAGATAAAATAGAGCTGGCGCGGGCTTGCGACGTAAGCGTTGTGAATCTAGAGAGTGGGAAGTTTAGTTATCATGGAGACGTAGTCGGGTGAACAACGCGCATTTGCTGTGAAAGTTTATTACAAAAATGGTGAAGGTTTTGTGCGTGTACAACGAGCGTTTCGTTTAGACTACCATTTGCCACCCCTCTCTGCAGATCCGTCTAACATGGCTATTAAGACTTCTGTTAGGAACTTTGAAAGTAGTGGTTTAACATCACAGAAAAGAGTTGGCAGTGTCAGAATTGCTCGCACACCACAGGATATTGAAGCGGTGCGAAATTTATTACACGCACATCCTCGAAGATCCCTGTTAGAGCAGGACTAATCTGTAAAAATTACGTGTATTTTTGGATGTGAGAGGTGGCATTCGGATTTTTGCAGATAAAGTTAGGTGACTTATGCTCCTTCTCAAATATGCCCTGAACATTAATAAAAAAATTAAAATATTTAAAAATTTCGAAAAACATCGATTTTTTTCTGCTTTCTTTGCTTATAACCTTAAAACGGTTCGTTTTGGAACAAAGTCGTAGAGAAATAAAATAAAGATAATTGAATTTTGTATGATATACGACTGGTCAAAAATGTCTTAGGGTTATTACCTCTTCTGCAATATACCAATAAATTCAAAATAAGGGGGCAAAATACGCCTGTTGTTATTCAATGTTTCTTAACCACTTTGGTGGCACTTAGAACCTTAGTAATTCGCTTAGAAAATTCTTATAACTTACTTAAATGGTCTACCAAATTTCATTAAAATCGACCTAATAGATTTTGCATAATAAATTTGCAATGTAAATGTTATTAAAAAAGTTCAAATTTTTTAAAATCTTTCTGAACAAAAAGTAGACCATTTAGAAGTTGGCTAATTTTTTTACATATAAAGAGGTGCTCTACCTATGTAATACACTTTACAGAATTAAAATCGGATTATTTAAGGGGCCTCAGCAATGTTTTAAAATTATAAACAATTTTTTGGCTTATAAACAAATAGCTTTGTTTAATAATAGAAAAATTAATTTTTAGCAATGCAAATAATTAAAACCGGTATAATTTGACTTAAACTTTCAAATGTTGTCAGCACAATTGCTATTTTAGTTTTTAAGGGGGGGTATGGTTTGAAATATTTAATTTTTTTTATTATTTCAAATAAAAGTGCATACTTTCAAGAATACACTGTGAAAATTTCAAAATAATCGGAGTAAAATTACCAGAGATACAGGGTGTTGAATATCCCTACCTTCGACTCGCTTTGCCGCGACTTCGCGCCAGCACGCTTGAGCGTAGTGAGAAACGTTAAACAACTGTTCGCCTTCTCTTTTGTAGATTATTCCTCGATTCAAAAAACATATTCCAATGTGCATCACTTTACGATTTGGCAGACAAATAAGAAGATGAAGATGCAGTTGTCAAAACTTAAAACGCATTTTTCTCAAAACTGCTTTTTCAAATGCGGTGGACATTGTAACTGAAAAACTACTAGGCCGATCTACCTGATATTTTGCACAGATTTTCTTTAGACATTTCATGAGGTAACAACGTCGAGATATTTTTCTTTTTTTGCTTATTTTTTGTTCAACAGTAATAAATCTGTTGATTTTCACAAAATGTTTACCAAAAATTTAATTTTTTTTTAGTTCTGAGTGATACCAAAAATTCAAAAATCATTAAAAATAAAAAAAACTCGACGTTGTGACTCGTGAAACTCATAAGCTAATAAAATATTTTTGAATTTTTTGTTTCGTATGATCGAGTGTCGAGTTCTGATGTCCACCGCAAAATCCATTTTTTTGTGAGCTGCCTGTCAAAATTTGTGACCAATGATTTTTCAATATTTTGGATTGAATTTTTTTCTAACATATTCTTTGAATTGTACTTAATATGCTTATTTAATTTAAAAATAAAATAATTCTACCATAGCTTCGAAAAAAATTCACAAAAATGTGCGTGATATGTTGATTTCAAACCATACCTACCCCCTCCTTAATCAAAAGTTATTCTCGTTCAAAAATTGCAATTTTTCGATTTTTTGAATGTTCCACCGCGTTTATCTCGAAAACTATGCATCCTACGAAAAAACTTGTAAGATCATTTTTTTGCTTAGAATTACCCAAAAAATACAAAAAAATGTTTTATTTTGCGAAAAATCGATGTTATGGAATTCCTCAAGTTCTTTGTTAATAACAATCTTATCGACATCCGGATAAACTGTTACCCAAAATATTCGTGTTCTACGGGTCAAAATACATAAAAAAACTTGGGTAAGTCCATCTAAATAAAGGAGCCCGTAACACCCCCTCCTGGACACAGCACTAATTTGTTTATAAGCCAAAAAATTGTTTATAACTTTAAAACATTGCTGAGCCTGCTTAAATAATCCGATTTCAATTCTGTAAAGTGCATTAGATAGGTGGAGTGCTTCTTTATATGTAAAAAAATTGACAAATTTTTGTATGTTCTAGTTTTTCTTGTGAAAGATTTTAAAAAATTGTAATTTTTTAAAAAAAGTTTAGGTTGCAAAATTATTATGCAAAATCTAGTAAGTCAATGTTAATGAGATTTGTTGGAAGGTTTTAGCACATTACAAAAATTTTCTAAGCTAATTAGGAAGGTTCCAAGTGTAACCTAAGTGATGGAAAAACATTGAATAAGGACAGGCTTATTTTGCCCCCTTATTTTATATTTATTGCTATTTTACAGCAAGGGTGTAAATTAAGACATTTTTTACCAATCGTATCTGATAAATTTAATTGTCTTTGTTTTATTCCTATACGACTTTGTTCCAAAATGAATCGTTTTAAAGTTAAAGCAAAGAAAGTAGAAAAAAAACGAAATTTTTTGAAATTTTTAAATATTTTATTTTTTTTATTAATGTTCCGGGCATATTTGAGAAGGGACATAAGTCAATTATTATTAACGAAGTTATCACCTAACTTTATCTGCAAAAATCCGAATGCCACTTCTCACATCCACCTAAAAACAGATCCTTCCTGGTCTATGCGACGACTCGCGTGTAATGAATTTTGCATCGCTTCAATATTCTCTGGTGTGCGAGCAATTCTGACACTGCCAACTCTTTTCTGTGATGGTAAACCACTACTTTCAAAGTTCCTAACAGAAGTCTTAATAGCCATGTTAGACGGAACTGCAGCGCTGTTCACCATTTTTGTAATAAGCTTTCACGGCAAATGCGCGTTGTTCACCCGACCACGTCTCCATGATAACTAAACTTCCCACCCCGCTCTCTAGATTAACAAACGTCGCAAGCCCGCGGATCCTCTATTTTATCGTCAGCAGCGTTGCCAAATCGTACTGTTTCACTGAATCAACTTGTATATTCCATTGAGATTACACCAAATGATACACCATATTGGTTCTGTTATTTTCTGTTGTATATTTAGGGACGTGTGCAAAATTTAAAAAATATATACCAACTCGAATATATATTATGTATATTTTTATGTACTTTATGCATGTTGCTTCTGTTTATAGGTGAAATACTTTTTACCATTACAACATGCTGAAAATATCAAAATTTTATTTTCAAACAATAAATAAACGATTAATACAATCGTTATGCTCCAATAAGATTGTTTACAACAATTTAGCAAACAAGATTTTTAGCGTTGAGTCAACAATGTATTGAAAAAGTGGTTATTTGATAATAAAAATTGCCTTAAAAATTTTTTTTGGGGGTTCTGTCTACATTCAAACACAAGAATATTATATATTTAGAAGCGACAATTTTTTGAAAAAATAATTAATTCGACGAATTTTTTGTGGAGAGGGCCCTTTTTAGTTCCACGTTGTCTTTTTGGATTAATTATTTTGTTAAAACAGTTCCTCACTTTGTGTAGGTATGGTTATATTGGAAGAATTTGGCTTGAAACCGAAGCAACACTTAACAAATTGTCAATTTAATGTATATCTACGTACATTTTTAAGATACTTAATTTATGATTATTATTTTTTATGATTATATATTTATGAAGATATTGTGTTTTAAAGTTTTTATTTATGTATATTTTTTAATTTGGGTTTGAGCGACAGAATTTGTCTTACAGTTTTATTTATTAATGTCAATAATTGAAGTCTCAAGAGTATCATTTGAAAATTTAAGAAAAAAACTTGATCATGTATCTGCAACACTTTTGTTGGACATGGTAATTCTGAATGAAACTGTATTCCAAATTCTCGGTTGTTTTCGCTATATGAGTAACAGTGACACCTGAACTAGTCCAAAAGGTATAGGGGAGAGTGGGACAAAATGGTTGGGTCTGGTGTTTTTTGTTTGTCTTTCATCAAGAGATAATTTGCTGTGGAGGTGAAAACAGTTGATCCTTGCGAAGGGGAGGTAACTTGTCTGAGGAGGTATCTAAGGTAGTGAATATACAGTCCCTGGCCATATTATTATGACCACCTATGAATTTTTATAAAAATCAACTATTCCACAAAGTACATTTTATTTAAAAATTATTTTTTAATTTAATATTGTTATGTACCTAATGTTAATGTTATACATTAACTATAATATATTTGGCTATATGGAGATTTAAGCTATATGGAGATGGTGGTCCAACTCTGAATCGAATAAAAACAAAAACTGCCTTTATTATTATAATATATTTGATAATAAGCAGCAATAAAATATTTGAAAATATGACATATTTATATATTTTTTAATATTTTGTTGAATTCCTGACCTTAAGCACATAGAAAATATTTGGGAGCTTTTGAAACCAGAAATTTCCGGTAAAAAGGTCACAAACAAAATTGTTTTGATTGAAGAACTAATATCTCATTGGAACCACAATGACAAATTGAAGCAAAACTGCATTCAAAGTATGCCAGACGGGTACTAGCGGTAATCAAAGTTAAAGGGGGATCAACAAAATATTAAAAATTTTATAAATATGGGATATTTTCAAATGTTTTATTGCTATATATATAATATAATATATTTAATAATAAACAGCAATAAAACATTTGAAAATATCACATATTTATAGTATTTTAATATTTTGTTGAGCCCCCTTTAACTATGATTACCGCTAGTAAAGTTTATCCACTAATAATTATCCAACATAATCAGCAGTCATATTAATATCAAAGAGACCGGTTTTCGAATCAAGGTTGTCAGATATATGTATTTCCTAAAATTCCCAAGTTTATATATTCTAAAAATGTTTTCTCTACTTTATTATTCAATAATTATTAGTCAATGACACTGTTAAAAAGAAATATGAAAATATTCTTAAAAAATATATAAATTAATTAACTAGGTACTTAAAATAGTATAAAATTAGTATATAACCTAGTATAAAAAGTAATTCGTGAATAATTCCATGTATGTGCAAAGATATAATGGAAGAACTATATTAAAATTAGCCTATTATGTTTTGCAGATGTTTACAGCTTCGTACCCAGGTGGCGCTACTATAGTACTCAATATAATAAAGCTAAACGGAGGTTTTATAAATAAGATGTTAGTGAACCATTTTATCCTTCGTCTTCTTTGAGTGCCTCTCCTATCGGAGATTGGGTATCATTAGGGCGATTCTAATTTTATTTACTGCTGTTTTGAACAATTCGTTAGTGGTACAGCCAAACCACTCTCTCAAATTTCTCATCCAGGACATTCTTCTACGGCCTGGATTTCTTCGTCCTTGGATTTTTCCTCGCATTATATTTTGTAGGAATGTGTACTTTTGTCCCCTCATCAGGTGGCCTAAGTATTCAAGTTTTCTCTTTTTTATATTCAGTAAAACTTCTGGCTCGTTATTTATTCTGCTTATTACTTCTTCATTTGTAATTTTATCCACCCAACTTATTTTAAGTATACGGCGGTAGCAAAAATATATACCTCAAAGCTTTCAAGATTTTTAATATTCCTCTGTTTAAGAGTCCATGACTCAACACCGTAGAGCAAAGTACTGAATACATAGCATTTTAACATTCTAGTTCGTAGATGAATACTAATATCACGATTACAAAATAATTTTTTCATTTTTATAAAAGTAGACCTGGCAATTTCAATATGTCTTTTTATCTCGTGATGTTGGTCACCTGTTTCATTGATAAGGGTTCCCAAGTATTTGTATTCGTTTACTTTTTCAAGTTGGGTATCGTTTATTGTGATACTATAGTTTATTTTTTAACCAGGAGGAGTAAACTAAAAAGACAGGTTCACACCCAAGAAAGTCACTAGAATAATAACCAAATACATCTTCTTTTTTGGTTGATCTAGTCGGCCCTCAACGGTAATCCATGAATATTGTATTCAGTTAATACGTCGCTAAAGAGTTCCAAAAAAACTGCTTTTTATATAAAAGCAGACTAACAATCTAAAAATTAAAGGAATAACACAAAAAGCACAAAAATCGCCGATATAACTTAATTAACCTATGAAATGTCACTAGTGTCAAAATTTGATAAATCTCATTAGTGTCAAAATTTTATAACAGTGGAGTAAACTTTCCTGTGGTTGGACCAATTACAAACAAGCAATACAGCGCGGTAAATTTGAATCGCTCCTCTTGGTTAAAAAACAAACCATAGTGTCATTTTTATTGGATTCTTACTGAAGGTCATATATTTGGTTTTTTTGACGTTCATCCTTATATATATATATATATATCGGTTTTAAAACGTTCTCCTACGTCTTCCGATGCCTAGTCGCCATTCACTTCGGTCCATCCAAAGGTCTTCATCCAATTCTCTTTCTCTCATTTCTCGATTTATGCCTTCTCTCCAACTCAGGCGGGGTCTTCCTCTTTTTCGTCTACCATGAGGGGTCCACGTTAGGATTTGTTTCGGGAGTCGTTCTTCGGACATTCTTTGTACGTGTCCATACCATCTAAGCTGTTTGGTACTAATGTCATCTACTATTGTGTGTTTCACATTCATTATTTCCCTAATTCTGTTGTTGGTTACCCTTTCTAATCTTGATTTTCCTGCTGAGCGCCTCCAGAAATCCATTTCTGTTGCTTCAAGTTTTCTCTTGTATCTTTCTTTTATTTGCCATACTTCACTGCTGTAAGTGATTATACTCTTAACAATTGTATTGTATATTCTATGTTTGTTGTTGTTTGATATTGACTGGTCCCAGAGGATGCTATTGAGAAGGGTAATTGCTTTTCTTCCCTGGTTGTTTCTTTCTTCTATCGTCCGGTCTACGCTTCCTTCTTGTGTGATGGTCATACCAAGGTATTTATATGCGTCGCAATGTTTAATAATTTCGCCATTCCCCAGTGTAAGGTCCTGCTGTGTCCCACCGATACACATATATTCGGTCTTCTTTATGTTTATTTCCAAACCACCTTTTTTGTACTCCTCTATTAATTTCCTTGTCATATATTCTATATCATCGTAGTCTTGCGCTAGTACAAGTTGGTCGTCTGCAAATGACAACGTGTATATTGTATTGTTGCTGATCGGTAATCCCATGTTTTTGCATTTGCGTTTCCAAAGTTTTAGAGTTTGTTCGAGGTAGATCTTAAATAATGTCGGTGAAAGGCAGCACCCTTGTTTTAGGCCTTTGCTAATTTGGAATCCTCTCGATAGCCTGCTTCCAACTTTCACCTTTGATGCAGTTTTGGTATACAATTGTTTCGTCGCTGTTATTAAATTTGCGCTTATATTGGTTTTCTCTAATGCTTCCCATAATTTGTTTTGTGGGATGCTATCATACGCTTTTCTTAAGTCCACATATAACAGATGCACCTCCTGGTTGACGGCCAGTTTCTTCTCAATAATCTGTGTAATACAAAACAGATGGTCAACCGTTGATCTCCCTGCCCTGAATCCTGCCTGTTCTTCAGCTTCTATATCTTTATATTCGTTTTCGATTTTATTTTTAATCAGTTTTCCGTATATTCGGCTGATCGAGTTCGTTACAGCGATGCCTCTGTAGTTGTCACATTGATCCCGTCTGCCTTTTTTATGTATGGTGGATATCCATGATGTCTTCCATTCTTCTGGGATTTCCGCTCCGTTGATGCATCTTTGAAAGAGTTTAGCCAGGTTTTCATATAATTTTGTTGTGCCATATTTTATTAGTTCAGCTGGTATGTTCCCTGGTCCTGGTGCTTTGTTATTTTTTAAAAACTTACATACTTCTTCTACTTCTTTTGTTGTTACCCGTAATGGTGAGGCTAAGATATTTACATTGCTGGTATCACTGTTATTTAAAAATTCCGCTCTGTCCTCATTTAGGAGTTTTTCAAAATATTCGTCCCACGTTCATCCTTATGCCGTAGTTATTACATAGCTCATTCATACTTTCAACTAGATGTAGATCTTCCGCTGTTCTTGCCATTATCACAGTAGCGTCAGCATATCGAATGTTATTGATAACTTCTCCATTGACTATCCCTTCCTTTGCATATGAGAGAGCTTCTTGGCATATTTTTCGCTGTAGATGTTAAACAAGAGCGGTGACAATATACAACCCTGTCGTACCCCTCTTCGTATTTCTATTTCGTCCGATGTTTGGTCTTCTATTTTTATATTAGCTCGCTGATTCCAGTACAGATTTAATATTATTTGTATGTCTCTGGTGTCAATGTTCTTAACCTACAGGATTTCTTTGAGTTTACTGTGGCGTACTTTGTCAAAGGCCTTTTCAAAGTCTATAAAGCAGGCGTGTACCTCTTCGTTAACATCTAGGCATCTCTGTGTTAGAACGTTCAAGGCAAGGAGAGCATCCCTTGTACCTAATCCTTTTCTGAATCCCATCTGTGTATCGTTAATATCGATGTCTAGTTTTTGATAGATTCGGTTGTGGATGACTCTAAGAAATATTTTAAGCAGGTGACTCATCAAGGAGATTGTTCGATGATCTGAACATTGCATTGCCTTAGTTTTCTTCGGTATGGTGACAAACGTAGACAGCAACCATTCTTGCGGTATTATACCAGTACTATAGTTTATTTTTTAACCAGGAGGAGTAACCTAAAAAGACAGATTCACACCCAAGAAAGTCACTAGAATAATAACCAAATACATCTTTTTTGGTTGATCTAGTCGGCCCTCAACAGTAATCCATAAATATTATATTAAATTAATACGACGCTAAAGAGTTCCAAAAACAACTGCTTTTTATATAAAAGCAGACTAACAATCTAAAAATTAAAGGAATCACACAGAAAACACAAAAACTGCCGATATAACTTAATTAACCTATGAAATGTCACTAGTGTCAAAATTTGATAAATGTCATTAGTGTCAAAATTTTATAGCAATGGAGTAAACTTGCCTGCGGTTGGACCAATTACAAACAAGCAATACAGCGCGGTAAATTTGAATCACTCCTCTTGGTTAAAAAACAAACCATAGTATTGGTTCATTTTATCCGACTTACCCCTATTCAATCAACTGCATTTGGACGGAAACTCTTAATTTGTACTTAAAGAAAGCTTTGCTCAGTTTTTATGATTTTTTTTATTCTAAAAAATTTTATACGTCTACTGTTACTCTATAGGTATGTCAATATATCAGGTTTATCCCTTGTTTTTAGATCAATATGACTTGATCAACATGAAACAACCTGAAATGAAATCTTTTCAATCAGAAATATTTAAAAGATACTCCTGATATATGAATAAAGGCTTTTGTACTTAAATACTTGTCCATTGACCGTTTAGGTGTATATAATGAATGTTTTGTGTATAAGTACGCATATTCGAAGGTTATGTCTATTATATATCGGTTTTATTTAACAGGAAACCAATGGTGGATAAGGCCGAAGGCTTTACCATGAATAAGAAAATGAAGCCAATATTTAGGAGAAGAAATACGGGTAAAATACGGCGAAAGGATGAGAAAGCAATAATTAGAGATTAGTCTATTCATCTGAGATCTCCTTCGGTCTAATCCGCTTATTGTTAAATCCGTGAAATCATTTTCTGTAAAAATGTATATTGGCTGGAGACGACAAGCATCTTTACTACATGTTATTGTGACAATTAATGGATGTTAAAACCTTTGCAAGAAACAATCATTTTTGTTCGACGTAACTCACTGTTTTCAGCACTGATCGATTTTACATGATTTTTTATTGCTATTAGTACGAAAATCACAAGATTAGCACTGTTTTCTAGGGACTAAAAGCAGGCTTTTTATTCTAGGTAGACCAGTCATACGAAAGCTACTATCGTCGCAGCTTTCCTTTAAAAAAACTTCTAGCTTCAGAGATATTGTCTAGGACAGTGTTTTTCAATCTGTGGGTCGCGACCCCAAGGGGAGGGGGGTTGCGAAGACTTACTCGGGGGTTCTCCGACTGAAATAAAAAGTTGAGGTTCTTAAAACACAATTTTAGTGGGAAGGATGTGCTTGTTTGTTTTTTAAAAGTGTATCAAATTGTGGCACTATTTTTGAAAGGTTACTAATCAAATCATTTTCTAATTGCAGTCTATTTCTCTTTTTAGTTTTAATGTCTACTATTGAAAAAATGTCAGTTCACACAAGTATGAAGTTGCGAAGTGCTCTAATAATTTAAAAGCCACTCTGAATATTGGTGTTTTATTTTTATCCAAAATTCGTCGACTCTTTGCGAATAAAATTCTATTGTAAGCATGCCATCAGCAGCTACATCTAGAAGAAATTATTTCATTTTTTTGTTGACATCACTCAGATCTACTGATGTTTCCAAAATTCATCTACGCCTATTTTCAGCTTCAGAGTGCAACTCTGGAAAGTATGTCAAAAGTTGCTCTTGTAAATTATGCAAGCTCTGTATAATGCAAGGAATATGAGCCGATACTGCAAAACTCTGGTCTGTTGCATTATCTTCATTCTGAACACATGGAAAAGACTCTCTGTTTTGCAGAGAGGTTGACCACAAACGAAGTTTTGTGTGAAATGCTTTTACTTTATCTTTAACTGTTATAATATTCTCTTCTCTTCCTTGAAGGTTCTTGTTCAAATTGTTAAGGTGACGAAAAAGATCTGCCAAAATGCTAATTGCAACAGACAATAGGGCCAGAAAAACCGTAAGCATATTGTAATATTCAAACGAGCGTTCGTATTTATTTACGACTTTATTATTTATTTATACAAGTTTTCTTTACAAATATATAGCTTAAACTAACTGTATTTACAAAATTCGTGTCGTTATATACTCTAGCCGTTATTCTGGAACAATCCACACTCATCTCTACCACTCGTCCATGCTCTGTCGGCGCGCCTACTTGAGGTACGTTCTCGAATTATTTTTACCCCTCCGCCGACGCCTCGAATTTTCGATTGCGTCATTCTCGAGTTGTGTACCGTTATACGGGGGTCGGCCAAGAGTTCTCTTTCGTTACAATATTTAGATTTTGCATCTTGTAAGAACGTTAACAATTTCAGCTCTCAGTTCCAGGACTCTTATCAATACCTTTCTGTTGGATAGCCAACTGACCTCTGTGTGATAAAGGAGATTTTGATGAGGCGAGTCCATATCTTCACAAACGATTCTGAATAGCCGGGTTTGCCAAGCTTTACCTTTGATAGAATTTACAATTTTTATTACCTCCTTGAGCACGTTATTTATATCAGAAGGTACTACCTTAGAGCCTGTCGATGAAGAAAACAGTGTTTCCAGGATATGTTTGGCATTATCGATTTTATTTTGCAATGAACCCGCTATTTTTGCCATTCATAGCTTTAACGTCATCGCTACAAATAGAAATATATTTTTCCCAATCAATGTTGTAGTTGCAAGGGCTTCCTAAAAACATATCTAGTCCATTCTTTCACGGTTTTTGTTCTAAATTTTAAAGAACCGCTTGGATTGACATGAAATTTGACATACGCATAGCTTACATGTCAAAGAAAAAAAGTGATATTGTGCCGACGTGTGCTTTTGCCCTGGGGGTGACTTTCACCCCCTATTGGGGGTGAAAAAATATATGTCCAAAATAAGTCCGGAAATGGGTTAACTGACTAATTTTAAGTAACTTTTGTTCTATAGAGCTTGTTCGCCAAGTCAACACTTTTCGAGTTATTTGCTAGTGAATATGTTCATTTTTCAACAAAATAATCACATTTTTAGACGGTTTTTCGCAAATAACTCAAAAAGTAAGTATTTTGTCGAAAAAAACGTTCGTAGCAAAAATATAGCTTATAAAAAAGTAAAAAAAATGGTGTACGCGTTAGGTCTCTGGATCTCGTAGAACCAGAGTTATAGCCAATGAAAAATAGGTTAATATTCACCAAATTTCAAATTGAATATTTCGACGTGAAATATCCAAAAAATTAAGCACTTTATTAGCTTTATTTATAAAGCTTTATTTCTGTTTTTACAAAAAGTTTCTAGCATTAAATTTAAGCAAGTTACGCTCAAAATAAAGTTGGTTCCTTTTGTTTTTGCAAAAAAAAAATCGGGAAGACCACCCCTAATTAGCAACTTAAATGAAATTAATCGTTACCGCTCCACAAATTATTTTACTTATATTGTGTTTATATAATCTGTAAGTTTCATCGATTCAAAGTGCTTATTTTTGAAAAAATTTGGGTTCAAAGTAAAATTTTTAAAAATTTAAATTTTTAAAAATATGCTTTTTTTCAAAATAACTTAAAAATTGTTAGAGATACCAAAAATCCCGAAAAACAAAAAAAAGTCAGATTTACTTTTCTGAATATCATGTATTTTTTTGTTTTTCTGTTAGACAAAAATTGATTAAGATTTGGTGTTTTTAAATTTGCATACATTCGTGATCTGTGACTCGTTCAACCCCTTTTAACTACAGCCCTTTCAATAATAAGGAGTTTGAACCGATGAAACTTACAGATCATATAAACAATATATACACGAGTCAAGAAACTTGTGAAGTCGTAACGATTAAGTTCATTTAAGATACTAATTAGGGGGTGATTTTCTCGATTTTTTACCAAAACCAAAAGGGACTAACTTTATTTTGAGCATAACTTGTGTAATTTTGATGCTAGAAATTTTTTTTATAAAACAAAAATGAAGCTTTTTTTAAACACTTTAAATAAGTTGTAATGAGTTTTCCCCGAAATGTGCTTCATTTTTGGTTATTTCACGTTAAAGTATTCCATTTGGAATTTGGCCAATATGAACCTATTTTTCATTAGCTATAACGCTGCTTCTACTAGATGTAGAGACGTGATATATACACCATTTTTTAAAAAAAAATTACAGGCTATATTTTTGCTAAGAATGTTTTTTCGACAAAATACTTCTTATTTGAGTTATTTGCGAAAAACCGTCTAAAAGCGTGGTTATTTTGTTGAAAAAATGAACATATTCACTGCCCAATAACTCGAAAAGTATTGACTTAGTGAAAAAACTCTATAGAACAAAAGTTACTTAAAATTAGCCAGTTTATCCATTTTCTGACTTTCTTTGGACGAATATTTTTTCACCCCCAAGAGGGGGTGAAAACCACCCCCAGGGCAAAAGCACATATCGGCACAATATCACTTTTTTTCTTTGACCTTTTAGCTATGTGTATGCCAAATTTCATGTCAATCCAAGCGGTTCTTTAAAATTTAGAGATTTTGCAATATTTTACCGTTAAAGAACGGACTAATCGTACAAATACTGGCCAGTAGTGTTTGCAGGAAGTGCTTTGCAAAATAAGATTTCTTCCATAATATTGTCATCTGCTTCAAAGTGCACAAATACTTCAAACTGTGCACAGTCGGAAACACCTGTAGATTCGTCAAATTGCAAAGCAAAATGTTGGTTGTCCTTTAATTTTTGGCCCGCGTGAATAAAAGATAAATTTACCAAAATAGGAAAAAATTATTACCTAACGTATGTAGTTTTTAATTAAATTATTTCTTTGGCTTGCTATGACATCAGGGGGTCGCCAGAATATTTCAACCTGTAAAGGGGTCGCAAAATCCAAAAGATAAAAACACTGGTCTAGGATATTATTGTAGTTAAAGTTGTATTGGATAGTTTTTTTGTAAAACTGAACCAGATATTAGGTGCATAGTTAATAACGGGTGATTCATTTTGAGGTACTTTTAAAAAAAATTCTTTACAATAATTACTTCTTAAGACAATTTCTTTTAAATAGTGACTGCGGTAAGTATGGTCCATTCTGAAGTTCCAATTCTGGATGACGCGTTCAAGCATTTCGATTGGTATTTGACTAATGACTAGAGTAATATTGGCCTCCAATGCTCTAATCGTAGCCTGTTTATTCATGTCGACTTCGAATTTTAGGCAGCCTCAAAGGAAACAGTGAGGTGTGATGTCATAGGATCTAGGCGGCCAATTTACTGGTCTGAAGCGTGAAATAAATTGTTAACCGAATCGTTCTCGCAGCAAAGCCACGCTTTAGCGGGCTGTATGACAAGTGGCGCCATATGGTTGGAACCAAAAATGTCGTCGAGACCACGAGCTTCAATTTCAGGCACCAAATAGTCCATTATCATAGCGCGATAACGGTCTCCATTAACAGTAACATTGTGGCCGGCCTCTAAGGAAATATGGACCGACGATTTCACTGGCTCATAAATCACACCAAACCTTTGTTTTTTTTTGGGAGTAATGGCAACTCATAAACCCCTTCTGGTTGCTCATAACCTCAAATATGTACATTTTTTTAGTCACGTACCCATTAAGCCACAAATAGACCTCGTCAGAAAACCAATTTTTTTTTTAAAACCGTGTATCTTCTGCAATCTTATCAAGGGCCCATCGACTGAAACAGTGACGACTCAGAAGGTCGGTCGGCAGATCTTATACTAATTAAATTTGTATGCTCCTAAACCTAGAAGCCTTTGGTAAAATATGCCAAATTGTTGCATACGACAAGCCAAGCTGTTGAGAACGGCTCGATTCTTCATTATTTTTGCGTACACTATCCGCTACCGCCGCCATATTTTCTTCAGTATGTGCTGAATGTGGTATATGTGGTCGCGTGTTAACCAATATTGAAAACTGGGTTTGAAACTTACTGATGGTATAGCGAATTGTGCGTTCGGTAGGTGCTGTGTCTTTCCATGATGAAATGTCAAACAATATTGAACAAAAACGCAACGTCAGGTCACACGATTCATGCACGAACTCGTTTTCATGACGTTTTTATATCTATCCAGCCAACCTTGACTGGCAGTGAATTTTGGTTCACAATCAGACAACATTTTATTCAGCTTGAGTGCTGTTTCTTGAATAATATTGGTCCAGACACTAGTAAACCACGTTTCCGTTCCGCACAAAACCACACATACAAAGCGTTGTCGAGAGTCTCATTTTTAGCTTTCTTAGCTTTGCACCGATTGTCTAAACAGTCTTTTGTTATCATTTTGAAACAAAATTCTTCGATTTTAGTTCTATTTTTCTTCCAATACGATACTGTAGATGTACCGACACCATATGATGCTGCAATTGTTTTTAAAGATTCGCCTTTGTCAATCCTACCTAATGCTTCTAGTCTCTTTTCCATTGTCACTACAACATTTTTACGTTTTGTTGCCATTACGTAGACAAAACAACACGCAAACACAAACCTATCTGAAGCTCCATTGCAGAACGGAAGCGAACAATACGACTGTACTACACACAATACGGTCACAATCGGAACGATGTTATGTTATTTAAGAACAGTGGAGACTAAGCCCATTGTTTAAAAAAAACAATTTACATAATCTTTTAGTCTTTTTTAAACAATGCTAAGACAGTTTGAAATAAATAAAGGAATACAGGTGCCTGTTGTTTCCGATAATCCTAGACAATGAACGTCGCTCTGCCGCCGTGTGCCATGAGTCATTTTCACTATCGTACAGTTCAAATTACACAAATACACATTATCTCTCAAATATTATATTACATACATTTTTATTGTTGAAATGTTTGTCTGATGAAAATCGGTCCGGGTTAGCCGGACTTCCGGGTTATCGGGGGCCGACTTATCGGGATTCCACTGTACCCCTAAATGAATCACCTATTAAAAAGTCTCTTAAAGTCGTCATTGTTAGTGTTATCCATTCCGATTTTTTTGTAACCTATTATTATTTGGTTTTCCTTTATATAAAATGGTAGTCAATTGCGCTGCTCAGAAAAAAGTCTGTTTTTAGCAAATTTGTAGATTGGCAATTGTGATTGTGACTAAAACTACTGACATTACCTCGTTGTAAGATGTTTTATTAATAATTTAGCTCTATTTCTATAGATGACTTCAAAAACTACTTTTTTAAGATATTTGTTGGTTGATTACACCACAAAGAATAATAATATGTATTTAATGATGACGGCGGTGAATAAATAACAAAGAGGAGTCAGTATATGACGATAAAAGTTAAAGTAGTTCATATATGGAACCCAATATGATGCAGCTGTTTTGTTGATTTCTTTTTTGATTAATCTGTCACATAAAATATTTTACTTTTCTAAATATTTTTTAATCTGTTGGAAAATTGATAAAACTTAAGTGAATTAACTCCAAGTTGTTGCATTCTAGATTTGTGTGTAATTATCACCTCCAATGATTTAATTATTTACATTTCTGTGGTATTATGTAAAAAAATACCGGTAAATCTTAAGAGATTAGTTTTTGTCGTTGAAAGTGTTATGTTGTTATTTATTACTCTTGTGTCTATCATTTATGTTGAATATTTTATGCAGCTCTGATCAAAAGTTCGTTATTTTATTTCATAGATTAGAAAAATCACCGCAGTGCCATACAATGGTGCAAAATCGAAGCATTTTGAAGTTTGGATGTGAGTATAGCCGTCAAAGTCATTGTTCATGTAGTGAACCATCATTTTAGAGATGAAAATGACTAAATTTGTATTGATCTGACCTAATTGGTGAATTTTATAGAACCTATAAAATAAACATTTGGTAAAAATTCATTTTATGGATGAAATATAGGACACTGTTTTTTAAAAACTTACAAATTCTTGATAGTCTATTTACACCTCTAGTTTTGACGTCAAGATACGTTTCCCAAGTGAAATATTTGTGTTTTTGATTCGTTTTTTAATATATTTTTATTCCTATGCCATTTTCAGTTTCTTATACATATTAAATGGTCTGCAGAGTACATATTTCTTCAAAATTTAGTAACAATTTAATATCCAGTGCCTTCTCGTTTAATTTCTTTGATTATTTCATTGCAATGTATGAACACGTGGAATTATAACTTTATGTGGATGCTTATCTGAGAACATCTGATTTTTTAAGTATAATTTTATTATTCTTTTTTAACACAGCCAATGATTTTTTTTTGGTGTTAACATTATATAAGACTGTATAAGGGAATTGATCAATTGTCCGCTAACAAAAAAACGTATAGAGGTAACGAACTTTTGGTCATATTTGTATAATCTCACCAAAGAGTTTGTATGTATATTATTTTTATTTTGTGTATATAATGACAATTATGTACAGAAATTTATATATATGTTGTTCTTCCTTAATAAAATGTTCCAAATAGGAGTTTTTTTTAATAGAAACATCCTCTGGACAAAATTAACAAACTGAAACTAACTTCCGATGAATTTTATTGTACGGACTCTAACTCTGGAGCAATTGAAGTTGGCAATGGGATAAGACAAGTGGATCCCCTGAAATTGAAAGATTTAGCAACTAAGTCCATACTGTATGTGTGCCGATGTGTGTACAGAATAATAAAAATTCACTCCCAATGGCGCCTAAAAGTTTAACTTCAAAAACTAAAAATAATCTGCTATGCAGGCGACGCAATACTGATCCCTCAAACTGAAGATTATTTACAACGTATGCTGCACCAATTTAGTATAACCGCCAGAAAATTAAAGACCTTGGGACCAGAAGGGGACATGCCACCAAACAATATTTTGGAGAAAACATAATTTTAAACTTATTTTCAAATCCTGAAATCCAATTTTTACATTTTTCTCGGAAGTAAGGCCCGTAATCGTTTAAAAATATGTTATTAAATACACAAGAAAAGTAACACAAATGTTTATTTAACGGATATTGAGTATTTGAACATTTTTTGAAAAAATATGAAGTTTATCCCCTTTCGTATAAAAAATTATACTCTAAAAAAGTTAACATAAAATGCAACAATAAAGTTGTCAATATTTTCAATATCTGGTAGAATCTATTGACAAGCACCATTTTCTGCCTACATTGTTTTGTGCAACCGCAAGGTGCATCTAATTTTTGTGGTTCTATTTTCTTCCCTTTTGTATTTATATATTCGTAACCTAGATTTCTTTTAGTCTTGCGCTTAATTTTTTTATGTCGTTGGGTATCCTTGTGTCTCCATCTAGGAGGCGCCTTCTTTTCTGGAGTTGGCAAGAGACCTCCAGAAGTCTGTGGGGTATAAACCCATTCATTTTCCTACAATAAAGTAGGTATTTTACTAAAAAGGGATAATCCACAAAAACCTTTACAAAAATCCTAATATTTTTAGGTCCGAAGAATATAACATAAGGGGACAAGCCACACATTTAATAAACTTACTGTTCCTGAGTTTATATTTTCCGAATCGCTGCTACTTTCGGATACTGTATAGTCTTTGTTATCTTCGCTTTCATTTAAAAGCGGATTTTGGTCACTGTGTTCAGAAGCAAACTCAAAAAAGGCTATTTTCCGTTTACATACACGGGAATGTTCCGTCTCCATGTTGATTACTACTGTGGCTTGTCTCCTTCTGTTGCAATATAAAGTAATGGTAACACAACGGGACTTCCTACAGCGGCGCCATCTATGAGAAAGTATTTGAAATTTTCTGTTTGGTACATTGATATGATCTTAAAGTGACCGATTTCTACTTTAACTCATTTTTGACGAAATTGTGGCATGTCCCCTTCTGGTCTCAAGGTCTTCAATTAACTAGTTTTGATGGGAAATAAGCCACAATTTTACTAAAAAATGATTTTATTAACGTTTCGAGTCCCACATCGGGTGTCGTTGTCAAAATACAAAAAATATTAATGAATAAAACAAAAATGTTCTTATTAAAAAAAATTCTTCTAATAATTTATTTAATCTGACTCATTTATATCGGCAATTCAGACATATATTATACATTTTAAAGTAGAAGACTTTAAAATGATATTGCCAATATTTATGAGTTGCGTTCCTGGGACGACTTTATTGAAAGATAGTTCATTCGATTACATGAAATCAACCATAACTCAAGAATATCCGTCACAAATAAATCATAACATGTGATCTGTCTCTAAAAAGACAACGACATGCAATGGTAACAGTAAAATTCTCGCGCTAGAGATTCCATAGTAAATCACGAGGGAAAACCAGGAAAAACATACCATCCCGACATCGTAAGTATTAGGTCTTACTTTAGTTTAGTCTCAAAACTAATACCAAATTCTGACCTTAATATGTACATATGTTATTTTAAATTATAAAAAATATTAATAATACATAGATATATAAACGATACTAAAATATAAAATATGTATTAACTCGATATGTTATTGACTTGCTTATCCTGGTATTTTCTTTCTATTGACTTTCTCTTTTAGTATGGGTAACCACATCCTACTGCATTCTACCGAGGAATTTGCGACACAATTGGTTTCATTTAGCATAATTAAAGCTTCTTTTCTCTCTTTTTACTATCTGTTTCTTTCAGGACTGTACTTGAATCTCTCCACTGAACTATATGTTCATTATCCCATGCGTGTTGACATATTTGAGATCTATCAAATTCTCTATTTTTAATATAAGACTGATGTTCACTAATTCTAAAGTTTAATGGTTTTGATGTTTCACCTAAATAAAATTGTTCGCATTCACAAGGTATTTTATAAATACAATTCTTTGTTCTTTCTTGTTCACTGTTAGGTTTAGTTTTAGATAGAATAGATCTCAACTTGTTTGTTGTTTTGAATGTTGTTGAAATGTTGAATGTATTTCCTATTGTTTTAAGTTTCTCGGATAGTCCTTTTATATATGGTATGTAAAAGGTAAAATTAAAATTACGCCAGAAAATGTAACATGTTTATTTCCCCACAAAAGACATGCATGGTTATAACAGCAAATCTACTGAGATGTAAATTAGAGCTGGAGGGTCAGATAATAGAACACATGATACGAGTTTAAATATCTAGGTATAACACTATCTAGCTACAGAAAGCTCGAAACACAAGTAAAAGATCAAGTGAATAGAGCCGCAGGTTACGTGAATGAAACAGTAAGGAGAAATAAAAATATCGGTACAAATGAAACGCAGAATTTACAAAACAGTCATCAGACCAATAATGCCATGTGGGAGAAACATTACCTGACACAAAGAGGACAAAAAGATTGCTAGAAGCAGCAGAGATGAAAACCCTTAAAAAAATCGATGGTAAGATACTATTGGACAGAGCTAGCAGTATAGGTAATTATTAATTGCGAAGATTCCGGAGATGCAAGGTGAAGGAAATTAAGGACTGGGTCAGAAATAGCAGAATAGATTTATATTATTATATTATTGAAAAACAGACAAACTCATGTCTAGACAAAAATAGTCGAAATGTGGACAGTGATAGACTCTGAAAGGAAGAAAATAGGTCACACAAGGACCATTTGACGATAACATGGACACAGGATGAAAAAAAAACATACAGGACAAAAGGAATGTACCGGGTGTCCCAATAAGAATGGCTCTCGGCAATATGTCATGAACCGTTTATAGTACAGCTTTGAGAAAAAAATATTTATAACAAAAGTTGCCTCGGGAAAAGCCTGGAAAATATTTTCATAATTCTAGGTCCACCGCTAGAGGGCGTAATTGAATATCAAATATTAAAAAATCAAAATTTTACAAAATTTACCTAATGAAAGGGCACTGGAAATTTAATCATGTATTCTTCATAAAATTCTGCGCATACCATTTGATTTCACAAGTTTAAGTCTACCTTTGCAAATAATAGGTGGGAACCTTTTTATGAAAAAATGGCTGTAAGTCCGGTTCTGCAAAATCGAATTTTGCATACTTGGTCTTGTTGAAAACAGTTCTTCTTCGTCAATGTAAGTCTTATTTTCGAAATAGCGTAATAAGTAACATGCCAGCTAGTAGGCGTTATTTATTATTTTTGGAAATCAAGTTTTCTTTGGAGAATATTAAATACAAGTATGCATTTTTAATTCTGTATTACAAAATTAGACGAAGTTAGCAACAGAATACCGAAAATCGCATATCGAAATTTTAAACAAATGTTAATGTAACCGGTAAACGAAGTTAAGGAAAGTAGTGTGCTATGGAAAAAACAAAGAAACAGTTTCCAGATGTAAACGTATATAATTAATTAAAACAACAATAAGACAAACAACACTAAAATATAACAAAGAAATAAAAGCAACTACTTACTTAGTGACGACCTAAATGTTCAAATGGTTGACCATTATTTTCGTTGCAAGCATTTACTCTTTCAGGAGTAGATTGAACAGCAGTCTCAATTTCTGCTTTCGCTTAGCTTTGAATGGCTTTTCGTATTTTCTAGATCATGTTTTCTCGAGTAGTGGGCCTAGCAGCAAAAACAAGGTCTTTAATCCGTCCCCATAAATAAAAGTCTAAACAGTTAAATCTGTTGCTATTCAATCTACTCTTGAAAGAGTAAATGCTTGCATCGAAAGTGATAGGCAACAATTTGAACATTTAGGCAGTCACTAAGTACTAAGTAAGTATGTAGTTGCTTTTATTTCTTTGTTATATTTTATACTGTTGTTTTAATTAATTATATACGTTTACATCCGGAAAATATTTATTTGTTTTTTTTTATAGTACACTATACTTTTCCTTAATCTCGTTTACCGGTGACAGTAACAGTTGTTTAAGATTTACACATTTCTTAAGATATCTCGAGATAGAAAAAAGGTATCGACATGCGGTTTTCGGTATTATGTTGCTAATTTGGTCTAATTTTGTAATACAGGATTAAAAATGCATACTTGTATTTAATATTTTCCAAAGAAAACTAGATTTCTGAAAATAATTAAATAACACCTCCTAGCTTGCATATTAATTAGTACTTATTACGGTATTTCGAAAATAAGACACTTACATTTACGAAAAAGAGCTGTTTTCAACAAGACCAAGTATGCAAAATTCGATTTAGCAGAACCGGACTTACAGCCATTTTTTCATAAGAAGGTTCCCACTCACCCCACGTCTTATTTGCAAAGCTAGAATTAAATTTGTGAAATCAAATATGCGCAGAATTTTATGAAGAATACGATGATGGGATTTCCAGTGCCCTTTCATTAGGCAAATTTTGTAAAATTTTGATTTTTTAATTTTTTATATTCAATTACGCCCTCTAGCGGTGGACCTACAATTATGAAAATAATTTCCAGGCATTTCCTGAGGCAACTTTTGTTATAAAAATTTTTTTCTCAAAGCTGTACTATAAACGGGTCCTGAGGTATGGCCGAGGGCCATTCTTATTGGGACACCCGGTATAAAGGAACTGAGAGTTATTTAGAAAGACGAAAACTAACTTTTCCATTAACTACCTTTGAATTTTCTTAAAAGCGAACCAAAACCCATCCCTGGAGCAAAGATTGGGAGAAGTAGGCTTGATTTTGATCGGTATTTGACTTTTCTGTGTCTTAACTATTTCAAAATAGTACAAAAGATGGAAGAGAAATGTCTTGATTTCTACGAAAGCTAACCTATAGCCTATGCAACTTCTGGGACCAGATCCAAATGCTAAAAAGGTGCCAGCTTTGATGTTGCGCTTGTTTTCTGGAGTAAATCGTTCTGGGTCAAACGTCTCTGGATCTGGAAAGTAAGTAGGATCATGATGGAGGGCGTAAATAGGTAACCAGAAGATGCTGCCCTTTTCTAAATGTACTGGCTGCTCATCTGGCACTTTCGGTTCAATTGTGAATGACTTGGTGCACACTCTATCCATTGCAAAGAGTGGAGGCCATTTTCTAATAGTTTCTATAATAAAAAAAAATAATTTTAAGAACCAATACAAACTTATTAATGATAAACTTGCCTTGTAGAACCATGTCAAAGTATTTTAACTCATTGATCGTGTCATATGTGACTGCTCCTCCACAATTATCGAAGCTTTCCTCTACTTCTGCCCTCAGTCTATCTTGTATTTCAGGATTTACAACCATTTCGTAGCAGCAAAAACATATGGCAGTAGCTACAGCGTCGAATCCGGCCAGATAGAAGAAGAAAGCTTGGGCTGCGATATCTTTATTCGTTAGTTCGATGTTTTTGGTATCTGAAAGAAAAAAAGGGGCAATTCAATAAGGTAGTATATGGTAGCTAATCTCTTTACTCTACACCTGACCGACTGACCAATAAAAAATAGGCAAACATCTTTAAATGGCTATCTGTAGCTATTACTGAGATGCGTTCCGAGAGGAACCGTTTATAGTAGAGCTTTGAAATAAAAAATTTTATAACAAAAGTTGCATCAGGAAAAGCCTGGAAATTATTTTCATAATTGTGGGACCACCGCTAGAGGGCGTAATTGAATATCAAAAATTAAAAAATCTAAATTTTACAAAATTTTCCTAATGAAGGGGCACTGGAAATCCGATCGTCGTATTCTTCATAAAATTCTACGCATATCTGATTTGACAAGTTTAGGTCTACCTTTGGAAGTAAGAGGTGGGGGTGAGTGGGAACCTTGTTATGAAAAACTGGCTGTGAGTCCGGTTCTGCTTAATTAAATTTTGCAAACTTGGTCTTGTTGAAGACAGATCTTTTTCGTCAATGTAAAAGTTATGATTTCCAACCAACTTACTGAGTAATATGCCAGCTAGAAGGCGTTATTTAATTTTTTTCAGAAATCTAGTGTTCCTTGGAAAATATTAAATACAAACATGCATTTTTAATACCATATAACAAAATTAGACAAAATTAGCAACAGAATAGCGAAAACCGCATGTTAGTACCTTTTTTCTATCTCGAGATATCTTACAAAACGTGTAAATTTAAAAACATAACTGTTACTGTCACCGGTAAACGAAATTAATTAAAAGTAGTGTGCTATGGAAACAACAAAGAAACATTTTCCAGCTGTCAACGTATATTAGGTCTTTTCAACGCTTCTCATTTGTTTCGAGCCTCGTTCATATCTCGTATATTAATATTATACACGGATTATACGGCATATGACAGAGGCTCGAAACAAATGAGAAGCGTTGAAAAGCCCTATTACAAAGAAATAAAAACAACTATTTAGTGATGACATAAACGTTCCAATTTTTGGCCCATCATTTTCGTTGCAAACATTTACTCTTTCAAGAGTAGATTGAACAGCAGTCTCAATTTCTGCTTTCGATATGCTTTGAATGGCGTTTAGTATTCTCTGGATAATGTATCCTAGAGTAGTGTATGATGGGCAACAATTTGAATATTTAGGTCGTCACTAAGTAGTTCTTTTTGTTCTGTGTTATATTTAATTTTAATAGTATTGTCTCTCTTTATATTGTTGTTTTAATTAATTAAGTATATTTTTATACGTTGACATCTGGAAAATGTTATTTTGTTTTTTTCCACAGCACACTACTTTTCATTAACTTAGCTTACCGGTGATAGTAACAGTTATGTATAAAATTTACACGTTTCTCGAGATATCTTGAGATAGAAAAAAGGTATCGACATGCGGTTTTCGCTATTCTATTGCTAATTTAATCTAATTTTATAAAGTATGATTAAAAATGCATACTTGTATTTAATATTTTCCAAAGAAAACTAGATTTCTGAAAAAAATCAAATAACGCCTCCCAGCTGGCTTATTACTTATTAGGATGGTTCAAAATTATCACGCTTACATTGAAGAAAAAAATCTGTCTTCAACAAGACCCAGTTTTCAAAATTTGATTTAGCAGAACCGGACTTACAGCCATTTTTTCATAACAAGGTTCCCACTCACCCCCACCTCTTATTTGCAAAGGTAGAGTTAAACTTGTTAAATTAGATATGCGCAGAATTTGATGAAGAATACAATCATCGGATTTCCAGTGCCCCTTCATTAGGAAAGTTTTGTAAAATTTTGATTTTTTTATTTTTGATATTCAATTACGCCCTCTAGCGGTGGACCCACAATTATGAAAATAATTTCCAGGCTTTTCCTGAGGCAACTTTTTTTATAAAATTTTTTATTTCAAAGCTCTACTATAAACGGTTCCTGAGATATGGCCGAGAGCCATTCTTATTGGGACACCCGGTACAAGGTGCTCTTGCCCAACTTCAAATAATCGGAAAGCTAACTCATCAGGGCGCACCGACAGTGTCTCGCAGTATCCCAAGTAACACCGAACGGGTTTATTAAGTATTTTAAGGATGCTTTAAAACTGTAGAATAAAACTAAAATTAAAACCATTTGGTTTTTAAGTAAACTTTAACGTTACAATAAAACCGCTTTCAGCATAAAAGGGCCCACTCTGAAAGGGGTCAATAAAACCAAAAGTAAAAACCTTCTTAAAACTTTGTTTTCTTAAGCAACTGGTTTTAAAGCTGCTGTGAATGTGCTTTTAAAACCATGTTAAAAGACACTTCAAGTGCAGGCAGTTTTATAGCTAACTTAAAAGGGTTTCTTAAATGGAGACTTTTAAAGACAATTTACCATATTAAATGATTCTTTAAACCCATATACTCCATATAGGCCAACAAATTTTTACATGTGTTATGATAGGTAGATACGTATTTGTAACCATAAAATATAACATAAAAAGTACTTGGTTATTTCGGACTGTCAAGGTAGAAAAACACTTGCGCACCCAACTTTACTGATAATGTTAACAAAAATAGGTCTAAATAACTCACGCGCCCTAAAATTTCTGACTTTTGGCGATTAAAGAATAAAAATAAAAAAATTTAAATCCGAAAAATATTAATTTAAAAGAAAAATAATTGTATCTACAATTTTAATGATAAAATAAATCGAATTTATGTCTGTAAGTCGCTAATTTATAATTTTTATGTAAGTCTTATTGTAATCTATCATGGCTTTCAGCATATCCAGAAAGCAATATGGCCGAACTCCAAATAAAACTATTTGGTCTATCGACAGAGAATTGTTAAGATCAAATGGTTTTATTTTATACCTTTCCAAGAGAATATTTATGTCCTACATAAAAGCAATGTTGCCTTGGAATTAAAACCATTTAGTTTTAATGCTGCTGTCAATAATGCCACTTGGATTTAATGTGAATCTAACCTAAAATCGAGTCGTTGTAGTGCTGTGTGTGTTGTATTTTTCTTTTAAAATGACCAGTTCGTTTATATTTTAAGTACTTGCGAGTTATTTCTTCCATACTAACGGTACTTTCACTTTTTACAACACACTCGACCATTTTGG
Source organism: Diabrotica virgifera virgifera (assembly GCF_917563875.1). NCBI lineage: Eukaryota > Metazoa > Arthropoda > Insecta > Coleoptera > Chrysomelidae > Diabrotica > Diabrotica virgifera. The sequence goes on along the minus strand of NC_065443.1, from coordinate 284,427,525 downwards.
ACATAAAAGAAGAGGGGATGAGTTTAGTTTTATTGTTTCTAACAAGAAGCATAGTTTATTAGTCTTTACGATAACCAAATTGATTCAGTTAAAAACGTTTGGTTTTAATACAGCCTATTATAATAATTATATATAATAATTATAATTGCTTTTAAGAAAGCAACTTTAAAGACAACTAAAAAAATAGTTTTAAGGCATATATGTTTTACTGACATAATAGTCTTGAGATCAAGTTGTTTTAATAATAGGTTTTATTAGTCATATTACGAGAATCTTTAAAACTGCAATAAAACTAAATGGTAACAAACAAGAATATAATAAAACCAAACAGTCCGGAAGTTCATAAAACTGATTAGTTTTAAAGTGAACTGAGAATAAACTATTTTAAAACTACAATAAGACCAATTTTCTATTAAGATTAATTAGTCTTATTTGATACTCTTATTAGATACTTTAAAACTAGTGACAAATGCTTAACAGTTTTAAAGTTCTGGCTGTATATCTACAAGGTAACTTTAAAATCATTATCTTCTTATTTACCACAATAAAACCTTTATAAACCTAAAATAAAACTAAAATGTTTTTATTGTGCTACTTGGGATGTTAAACTATATTCATTTATCGCTTCTTTTAGTGATGGGATTGCTATATCTCATTGGGTTATGCTGTGTATGTCTTACGGATCATCGAGAATCATCCTTAGTGTGTTGTTTTGTAACCTCTTCATCATGTTTAATATTGCTCATAGAAGCGGCTTTCCAAAGCTAGATAGTATTTTCACTTGTTTTTCAACATAGTATCTGTTGAGGTTGACACATTTTCCATCTATGTTCTATCTGCAATATTTCTCGAAAGAAAAGTTGTAAGACACTGTTATACCACTCATCCCATTATTTAAAGAAAATCGTATAGGTATCAAGCAAGCCTTCCTTTTAAGTTTTGTAAACAGACGGTAATCGATGGGGCCTAAATTTGGATAATACGGTGGATGCTCAACTAATTTGAAGCAGCCTTGAGCAATTGTAGCTATAACCGTTCTAGCCTCTATGTGCATATTGCATATTCGTCTGAGCCTGAGCACACTGTTTATTGTCACATTTTAAATCACTGTTTATTGTCACAGTTTAAATTTTAAACTCACGACATGACCTTTTCACTACGTCATATCAAATGCATACATTGGGATCAACTCTTAAATGCAAGTATTTATTCCCCGCTCGTTGCTCGACACAATGAGTTTGTGCATAACAGGTTACAGTACGAAGTAAAGATAAATGTGTTTACTTATAAATGTGTCAGGGCAGCGCAAAGGAATCAGCTCTCATATTTAGCAGAAACCCCTAAAAAATCTGTGTCAATGCCTAAAAATAGTAAAAATAAAGATACTAAAGCGGAAAAAATCCTCCTCTAGTATTACATTCGCTAGTATCCTATTTCACATAAAAACAATACATAGTTTTCATATAAATAACACAAAAGTAAAAGCAGGAATACAAACATCAAGAATGCATTAATACCTGGAAGAATCAGACCAGAAGACGAAGACAGTTTTCATAAGTCAACTTCATTTTTGGAAAAAATAATAGAGGGCGTAACTGATCTCAACATGGGATACAGAATCAGCAACAAACGAATCGGCATAGTCTACTTTGTAAATGACGCGGTAGTTATAGTCGAAGGCAAATACAATGCAGGATCACAGTATAATAGACTAAGAGCCGCTATAGGTGAAATTTCTTAATCATTTTAGGCACGACGGGACCCTATAACTTAAATAGTAGAACCTAAAATAAAACGTTTGAGCACTGTGCCGTCACTTTTCAGTGGCACATGCGTCTACAGTGGCGCATCAAACTTTCCACTTATGGACGGGATACATAAATTAAAAAACACCCTCCCTCATTACCAGAATTTAATTTTTTTCATTTTTTTAAGTTCTATGTGATTAAGACATAAGATTCATCGTAATTTTAACCCACCACCCCCACCATCAAAAACTTTATTTTTCGATTTTATTTTTTTTTTGGTGGGATGCAATCAATTTTAAAATTTCAAAAAATTCACACGCATAGTTAAGGCTTTTATAAAACACGTCTTTTTTTATAGACCTGTAGGTTGAGTGTACATAACCTCAAAAAATTAAAAAAAAAATTTTTTTGGAAAAAAGTATATAAATTTTTTTTGGGGATAGCTGCAGATCTAATTTTTTCTTAGTCTTGTGTATTTGATCAAACACTATATTTCTAATTTTTTTCAGATTTTTCTGTAACGCTGGTCACCTTCAAAAATCCAAAAAACTGTTTTTTAAGGGGGTTTTGGGGGGTTTGAACGTTTTTTTCTGATTTTTAAATATTCTAAAGGACTCAGTTACTTCAAGTTACATATGACCTATAAAAACAAAATTAATTTGATATATTATGAAATCTATAAAATTGGAAAAATCCCCCAAAACCCCCCAAAAAACAGTTTTTCGGATTTTTAAAGGTGGGGAGACTTACGGAAAAATCTGAAAAAGATTAAAAATATAGTGTTTAATAAAACACATGAGATTAAGAAAAAATTAGACCTGCAGCTATTCCTCAAAAAAAGTTATAAGCTTTTTTGAAAAAAAAATTCTTTTAATTTTTTGAGGTTATGTACACTATACCTATAGGTCTATAAAAATAGACATGTTTTCTAAAAGCCTCAGATATGCGTGTGAATTTTTTGAAATTTTAAAATTGATTGCATCCCATCAAAAGAAAAATAAAAACGAGAAATGAAGTTTTTGATGGAGGGGACAGGGGGAAGGGGGTGGTGGGTTAAAATTACATTGAATCCTATGTGTTAATCACGTAGAACTTAAAAAAATAATAAAAATTTAATTCTGTTAGTAAGGGAGGGTCATTTTTAATTTATTTATCCCGTCCATAAGTGGAAAGTTTGATGCGCCACTGTCGACGCATGTGCCACTGAAAAGTGACGGCACAGTGTTCAAACGTTTTCTTTTAGGTTCTACTATTTAAGTTATAGGGTCACATCGTGTCTAAAATGATTAAGAAATTTCACCTATAGCGGCTCTTAGTCTATAAAGAGGGACAGTAGAACCACTCTTAGAAAAATTGGAAGTAAAATCTTTAGTCGCGCATGGCGACCGTGCAATGTTGGCAGTCGCTTTTGCCCCACTCTCGCATTGCTAGTCGCATAGAAAAGTACGGCTTTTAACAGGAAGAACCCGCATCCACCACTGGTGAATTACCAATTGCGTACTGCCGGTGTTACTTCTTGAGATCAAAGTGCCGACATGGAAGAGATTTTACAGGTGGCAGGACTATGATATGTTATGATCAAAAAAACTGTAAATATCAGAGATAATTGCGTAATAGAGGTAAAAGGGGTTGAAGTTTAAAATTTGAAAGCTGCACCTATCAGCACTATTGAAGGTAAACTGTTAATAGATCTTAAAGAAGGGTAATAAGAAAAGACGATGATATATTATGATAAAAACTGCAAAGATCTAAGAGAATTCCATAATACGTCAAAAAATGAATTTATAAAAAATAAGTACAAGATAAGAACTACTATATGGAGATTTGTTGATATATTATGATAAAGTAAGAAGTTCAAAAACCAATAATTTTCTACCTGTATCTTCAGATTTCTCATTATCAATATTTTTCTCTTTAAGAGATTCTTTCTTGGCTTCCATCAGCAAATGGATCATGTCAGGTCGTACTATTCCCCGCTCTTCGCGCATTTGGATGGTATCTTCCACAAGCCTTTCAAAGAAGTCATTAACAGTTGCATCAAATACTGGTAAGCCTAAAAACTATAAAGTCAAGATTAGAGAAATAGTAAACCCTTAAAATAAATAACAATTATGATGACACGAATGTTCAATTTTTCACATGCAAAAAATAATCTATTTTTTGCTTTATGATTTCAGTAATTATTCTCAATCTCAATTTTAAACTATTCCTTAGTCCACCCCTGACCATATCCTACTGCGGACGTTACCCCACTCCCTACCTATGTACAGACAATAATTATGCTTGGACATTGTGAAAGAGGTCACTTTCTCTCCTAGTACTGCACGTCTAAGGGTTAACTTCTTAAGGGCTAACTCCTAATTTGATTGTCACTCACCGTGCGCTGACTACACATCGGTCTCATTGGTGCTACCAGCCCTTAGCCCTAGCGTACAGATCTGTTTTGTGTAGCTGCCGTGGATATCAGTTGGACCTTTATTTGGGTACCATTACCGTTTAACAAACGATCGCATTCTTTACCCAATAGTCTAAGATCGTAATTCTACATAAAGTTATCGTGAATCCATTAAAGACAGGCGTATATGCACTATTTAATTCGCGAGTGAAACCGGCATATGTGTTTAATCAAAACGCGAGCAGTGACCAGTGACTATACAGGGCTTAGTTAGATTTTTATAAGCTTACAATACTATCTGTTTATCATCACCCTTTCTTAATTCCACTTGAACCAGCATATCCTCATACAGTCCGCAAAAACTGAAATTATATGAATAATTTCATGTTATATACATGCCTTTATTGTACAACGAGGTTGATGTTAAAGCATTCACTTTAAGAGAACATAAATGTTCCGTTCGAAAAATGGACAGTTCCTTCGATAAGTGATAAGTCAACAATTTAAGTTAAACAGAGAATGAAAATCTGGCATACAAATAATTATATTAATAGCTTCTCTTGACTTACCTCATACAGAGCTGGCCATTGTATCATAATATTAAACTTAATAAGGTTTCCAAACCCACTAGTAAAATTAAACATCTTCTTAGCCATATCCAAGAACTGATTGTTGGGGTTTTTGAAAGAATCAACAGCGAGACCAAACGATGTAGATGTCAATACATCGTTGGTGAATCTTTTAAAAACCTCCTTCAGTTCTACTTCGATGACGTCTTCATTTTTCTGCAAGAAATGCTCCGTGAAATTCTTCGCACAATCGGTAATAAGGCCGAACATAATTTTTAGTTTATTGGACGTGAACGAAGGGGAGATGATGTGTCTTATTTTTCTCCATCTTTGACCTAAACAAAATTAATTAACATAAATAAAAATAAACTACGTTTATAAATAAAAAGTCTTACGACCTTAATAAATAATTATTCTTGACTAGAGACGCATCAAGTCAAACTAGTTTGATTTTATTCAACAAACTTGACATGAGTTGAAAACCAAACTTTTTTTGTAAAAAAGTTTGACTTGACTTGATTTCAATATCTTTAGGTTTGACTTGAAATCAATCTTCTTCAAACAGTTTGAAGTTTGAATATCATATTGTGCAACGTGTTTATTTCCAATTCTAATTGAGAGCGTACCGACTTTTGTTTTGACTTATTTGGATAGGTCTGAATCTGCTACTTCGCAAATTAGTTTGTAGTTCATATTATTAAGAAGTATATGCTTGGCTTGTTTATTACGTTCATTTTGAAGTGTGTGCTTTGTGAAATAATATCTGAACCTGTATATTTTTGGGCTCAAAATAAGTACCAGATCAAATTAAGTCTGATTTTGAAGGTATTCCCAGTGCAAAAATTAAGAGAAAAAAATCTGCATACTTGTATTATGTAAAAATAAAGAACAGCGTTATAAAATGACAAATAGTGAACTAATTCTTTAAGACGACATTGCAAAGTCGCAAAAAATTCATTAAACCTACTCAATCAAAAATATAATATTTTGTTGTTCCTTCATAAATTTTTGTTAAAGGGACCGTTCAAGTATTACGAAACGCAATTTTTGAAGCTCTTACAACCTCTTTATCCCATCTGTATCTATTAATCTTTTGTTGTGAAGAAAGGTCCAGCTATTTATTGCAAACACGTGTTACTGTGCTTGATCTGGTTAATACAAATTTTAAGATTTTTTCACTTGAATACTATTGTCCTATTGTAACAGGAGCAGAGCGTGAGGGGGCAATATAATACAATCCAGGGGTTCTATGTAAAATATAAACGAAAGTTGAAAAGTTGGGAGATTGTGATTCCGTAGTTTTTTTTTATTTAAGTTAAAAAACAATGTTACGTAACGCGCTGTTCGAACCCCCTCCCCCCGTATAACGCGTCGTAACGGTTTACATAGCCCCCCCACCCCCCAACTTACGTTACGTAATACTTGAAAGCTTCTAAAGTAGATTAAATTACACTTGGTATGATAAAAAAACTATTAAACGAATTCTTTGTTTTAATCTAGTAACACTCAAATATAAAAAAGTTATATCGATAAAACGAAACTTGCCAGCAAGCAGTTCTAAGCATACACATTTTCAAAAAATTTACCCTATTTTGATTACAATCGCTGCCTGTATCAAGATACTTTTATGTGGCACTCATTGTATTATTAATTTTCTTATCTTAATTGGCAACTAACATGTCAATCTCGACAAAAAAAGGATATCTACTAATAAATAAATTATTTTTCAAACTCTTTCAAACTAGTTTGACAAACAGTTTGAATTTTCAATCCTGTACGATTAACCAGTTTGACTTGACTTGAATTATTTGTCAGAAGGATTGACTTGAGTTTGACTTGAAATTAAGTCAAATTCAAGTCAAGTTCAAACATTCAAGTCAAGCTTGTGCAACTCTAGTCTTGACTATTAGGATTAAGACAAAGCAGTACCTATACAAGAAGAAACATATGAAAGATTAATCTATTTGTCTTATCAGTGCAGCCATAGGTGTTGCTAATAGCAATTACGTAGACTTCATCATCATTCATCACAGATTCATCATCATCAAGGCCTTTTATTACACTGATGGAATGTTTGCCGCTCTTACATGCATCTCTTTAATTCGCTTATTGTGCGGCGAACGACTTCACATTATTCTTATGAATTGCCAAATGTTAGTGTATGTATGGCTTTCGTTACAATTTTCTTCCACTCATTTCGATCTGCGCAAAGGTGCCTCCAGTTTCTCACTTTCAGAATTTTGATAACTTATGATCTGGCCTTCCATCTCTCTCAGGTTTGGTCTTTGAGTTTCTATTGTTTACATCTGGTGACCTTCATCTTCTTCTTCTTTACGTGCCATCTCCGCGACGAAAGTTGGCAATCATCATTGCTATTCTAACTTTTGACATTACAGCCCGAAAGAGTTCAGCTGAGCTGCATCCAAACCATTCTCTGAAATTTCTCAACCAGGACATTTTTCTTCTACCCATGCTGCCTTCCTTGAATCTTTCCCTGCATTATTAATTTTAGTAGTTCATATCTGTAACCACGTGTAATATGGCTCAAATATGGTACTTTTCTGATTTAAAATAAGCTAGTTTGATGGAATCCAGTATATCTCTGCTGTTCATCAGTAGTATTGCAGTCACTGAAGGTTTTCACCTCCGATTTCGTTGAACCTCCATCGATTTTCATGAAAATTGGTGAGTAATTAGAGGATACCTCAAGGAACAAAGGTGACATGATGCCAACTTGCGCTTTTACCCTTAGGGTGGATGCCACCCCTTCTCGGGGGTGAAAATTATTTTATTAACAATAATACCATAAGTCGATAGAGGGACATATTATAAACAAAATTTGTTATATAAAGTTATTAAAATAAATAAACACTTTCTGAGTTATTAAAGACCAAAAATTTTATTTTTCCTTAAAAAAATGAATGTTTTAAATCGGTTTTTCACGTATAAATCAAAAACTATAAGCTTTTATAAAAAAAGTTATTATTACTGAAATTGAAGATAATAAAAAACTGAATACATTTCTCATATAAAGAACTAAACTAATGTTAGTTCAAAGTGAGTTATTGGTAATTGAATGTGTATTTTTTTCGACGAGTACTCAAATCTAAGTATTCAATTTTAAATAACGGGAAAACGATGCAATGTATAAAACATTCCTGCTAAACATTTGCCAAAGTACTTCGGAATACCTATCAAATGAGCTTCAGAACAAGGTAATTGCGTCGAAATTAAGCAAGTTATAATGAAAATAAAAGAACCGTTTCGAATATTTTAGGAAAAAGTGAAAAATAAAACATACGCCATTTCCACAAAAATTAAAATTTATAGTAATCCTTACAAGAACTTCTTTATATTAGCATAAGTAATGTGTTCGATAATTTTGACCGGTTTAGAATGCATATTTTTGAAAAAGAGATATAATTTAAAAAAATAATAATTTTAAAAATTATTGTAATTCTCATATTCTTTTGATAATAGCTCCAAAAATACTCAATATACGCAAATAATTATATATAACCAAATTTTAGTTTTTTCTGTGCCAAATATTTTATCGGTTTTACTATTTCTATAGGGTAACAAATAACCGAGATAGAAACGTTTAACTCTTAAATTTTGCTGTGGGAACCATGCAACCGGGGTAATTTACCTTTTATTTTAAAAAAATAGTAAGGGGTTTAAAAGATTAGGTCGAACGTGCTTAAATAGAACTTAAAATTATATTTCAAACAGTTTTTAGATGAACCTGATATCGTAAACACAAACTGGGTTATTAAAAAAAAACAATAACATTTTTTGGAAAAATTTTTAAAAGATAAATTTTGAAAAAATTTTGGAGCATAAATTTTAACGTTATCAACATGTTCGGGGGCTCATTTAATAGATATTTTTAAGTACAGTGGAACCTCGATAACTCGGATTAATCGGGACCGCGACCGATCCGGGTTATCGAAAATCCGAGATAGTCGGAGAATATGGTAAAAATTAATAAAATACGGTATACTTACAGATAAACTCCGTTAGAATTGAAATAACATGAAATATATTTATAAATATGCACAGTACCTACTCATTAAAATTACTAAAAAAAACACCAAACCCAAACGTAAGCAAATGGAAGCGAACAATACAAGACACACAATACTAAAGACCATTGTTTATAAAAGAATTTTTTAAATAGTCTTTCCTAAACAATGCTGACAGTTTGAAATAAAAAGGAATAGATACTACAGACAGGTGGCTGTTGTTTCTGCGGCGTGTGCTGAGTCATTTTTAATATCGTATCGTTCAAATTACACACATAAGTACACATTATCTCTCAAATATTATATTACATACATTTTTATTGTTGAAAGGTTTATCTGATAATTAACTATTTTGATTGGAAATAAGCCACAATTAAATTGAAAAATACAAAATATTGAAAATCAAAATGTTTATCTGATGAAAATCGGTCCGGGTTAGCCGGACTTCCGGGTTATCGGGGGCCGACTTATCGGGGTTCCACTGTACTTTGACAAATGTTTAATAAGTTTATGTTATAAATTGCATAAATTTCCCGTTATTTCAGCTTTAGTCCTGTCGCCAGGGGGAGTACAACGGCCTCCTTTATTCAGATGGACTTACCCAAGTTTTTTTCATGTATTTTGACCCGTAGAATACGAATTTTTTGGGTAACAGTTGATCCGGATGTCCATAAGATTGTTATTGACCAAGAACTTGAGGAATTACATAACCGCGATCTCTCGCAAAACAAAACATTTTTTGGTATTTTTTGGGTCATTCTAAGCAAAACATGTTTCTACAATTTTTTTCGTATGATGGCTAGTTTTCGAGATAACCGCGGTTGAACTTTCAAAAAATCGAAAAATTGCAATTTTTGAACCCGAATAACTTTTGATTAAAAAATAAAATAGCCAGTCTGCTTACCGCATTTGAAAGTTTAAGTAAAATTATATCGGTTTTAATTATCTGCATTGCTAAAAATTTATTTTTTTATTGTTTAACAAAGCTATAAACACATAGTGTTTCCCGTGCCTTTACATGCATTTTAACGCATGCTACGTAGAAATAGCCTCGATTGCACTAGTACCTATTCTACCTACTCGTTAGATTTTAAATGAGAAATCATAGAAAACATCACTCACGCACTAGGTGTTTGTAGCTTTGTTTAACAATAACACAATAATTTTTTAGCAATGCAAATAATCAAAACCGATATAATTTGACTTGAACTTTCAAAGGCGCTAAGCAGAATTGCTATTTTATTTTTTAATCAAAAGTTATTCGGGTTTAAAAATTGCAGTTTTTCGATTTTTTGAAAGTTCAACCGCGTTTATCTCGAAAACTGAGCATCCTACGGGAAAACTTGTTAGAACATTTTTTAATTAGAATGACCCAAAAAATACAAAAAAATGTTTTGTTTTGTGAGAAACCTCTGTTATGTAATTCCTCAAGTTCTTGGTCAATAACAATCTTATCGACATCCTGATCAACTGTTACCCAAAAAATTCGTATTCTACGGGTCAAAATACATGAAAAAAACTTGGGTAAGTCCATCTGAATAAAGGAGGCCGTTGTACCCCCCCCTGGCGACAGGACTACTTGAATACTTTGGAGTTTTTTATTCGCCGAAAAAAATATACATTCAATTACCTATAACTACTATTAGTTAACATTACGAAGTTTTTGTATTAAGGGGTGTATTTCATTTTTCCATTAGCTTCAATTTTAATAATAATAACTGTTTTGTAAAAACTTATACTTTTTGAGTTATTGGGGATATTTTTAATAAAATAATTTTCACCCCCGAGAAGGGGTGGTATCCACCCCCAGGGTAAAAGCGCAAGTTGGCGCCTTTGTTCCTTGAGATATCCTCTAACCACTCACCAATTTTCATGCAAATCGATGGAGGTTCAACGAAATCGGAGCTAATAGCTCATATCCACCTTCAGTGACTCCACTATAGCTCGTTTTTCCTTCTCTCCAGGTGTCCCAGCGATCTCAGTCTCTACACTTTAAATAATCTAACTATATCTTCTCCCTTTATAATGGCTCTTATTTCATGCCTTATTATTTTTCATATTTCTCCTTTTTCCATTCTTATCCGGCTTATAATTTTTTGAGGATTTTTCTTCAATATTCTGAATCTTTCGTGTATGTGTGTGGTGTGTGGTTGGGATATTGACTTCGAAAACTATGGCTTCATTCGCTTAAGTGAATCTTCCTTCTTCTTTACCTGTGAGGCACATTGTAGCAGCTGTGTATGTAAGTAAGTGCTGATCTGATTTCAACTCTGTATATTTTCAATTTTGTATTTGTGGATAAGTTCTTGTCCTTAATTAGTATATCTATGGTACCTCCAGTATGTTTTGTTGCCTGCTAGTATTTGCTCCTTTACGTGCCAGTATTTTGGAAAAATAAAAATAAGTTTAATACCATCATCATCCAGCCTCAAAATTCCACTGCTGGGCATAGGTCTCCTCCCCCTGTTTCCAACCCCGTCTATCTTGCTCCGCTCTCCAGTTCTTATTGAGCCTTCTTAAATCGTCAGTCCATCTTGTAGGCGGTCGACCGACGCTTCTCTTGTCTTCGCTTGGTCTCGATTCCAATAACCTCTTTGTCAATCGCGCATCTGTCATTCTGGCTATCTAGGTATCCTGTCCATCCCCAAGTTGAATACAGTCGGAAAAATGAAACAATACCCATGAACGATAGAAAAAGACAGCAGATACAAAATAAGTGATTGATGTGATCGTTCATGGGTATTCTTTCATTTTTCCAACTGTATATAAGTTGAATAGTATGAATTGTAGTCCAGGAACCAAAGCTTTTCACCTCGCAACTTTTACAGAATGGATCAATTTGCTTAAAAATTTAAGAATAAGTAGTGGATAGTCCATGGATCAAAATTTATATGATGCCGACAGGCGCTTTTACCATGGGGGTGGTTGCCACCCCATCTCGGAGGTGGAATTTTTTTATTATATTTTGACCGAAAAAGTTAATAAAAACATTCATTCTGAGCAAAAAATGTTCTATACATTTTTTTTAATAAAATTAATAGTTTTTGATTTATTCGCTATCGAAAGTGTTAGTTTTATATCTAAAAAATCAATGTTTTTCGATGTTATACTCATTTACTGTTCACTCAATTTTTGCCGTAGAACAAATTTTATTAAACCAAGTTCTTGGGAATTAAATTACCTACAATTTCATATTTAAACATTTTTTCGTATCTCTGATGTTAATCTTCCTATTCTGAAGAAATGGCATTTTTTACCAAATTGCAAACATCCGTTATTCGCTTTAAACTTCAGTTTTTTTAAAACTAAATATTCTAAGTCAGTCAAACTTTCTAGAATCAGAGGTGAAAAATAGGAAATAGCAAAAAAATTCTTCTTTAAACTCCAATTTTTCTAAAATTATGCCTTTTAAATAGGTCAAAGTCTGTGGCAAATAGACTTTGTCTGATGCCAAACACACACACACACACACACACACACAAATAGGTCAAACTTCTTGGGCGTATTGACAATACAAATATAAAAGGAATTACAGAAAGGTGAAGACCAATTTTTAATTAGAATGGTAGTTAGGGAGTTTTTTTCACTGATCTTTTCATAGAGAAAAGCAGGTACCGGCCTTTTTTTATCATAAGTCGCTTAATTTTCATGGTAGAAGCTTTATATTATTATTTTTTAAAAGGTCTAACTGTATACTTAAAAAAAGAATTTTTAAGTTTTCCTTGAAAAATGCAAAGTTTTTCCGTTATTTGGCTTTGAATATTTCAAATTATGCATTTGACGAAAAAAGCTAACTTTTATCATGCTGTATCTCGGTTTGTGTTGGTCTTAAAGATATTATAGAACAAGAATTTGATTTGTGCTACTAAAAGATACAATTTTAATATCTACAGTTTTTTTATTAAATGCATATTTTTCGAGGTATTCTCAAAAAAACCTCTAAAAAGTCGATTTTTCATCGAAAACTGTTACTTTCAAGCGCGAATAACTCGAAAAATATTAGTTTTACGAAGAAAATGTAAAAAACATTTTTTATTTTACTTTTACTTTTTACATCGATTTACATGGTTAAAATGTAATAAAAAATTCCCGCCTCCGAGATGGGGTGGCAAGCACCCCCAAGGTTTTAGCGTGCAGCGGGATGATATAGAAAATGATCCTTGGACTATTCCCTACCTTCTGTGAAAATTTCAAGTAAATTGATGCTGGACGAAAAAATTGCGAGCCAAAATGTTTCATTTTCTCGACTATTAGCAGAAAACTGATTAAAAATTTTAACTATTTATAATGGGAAATAAGCCACAATATTATTAAAAAATGATTTTTATTAACGTTTCGACGCCCAAATCGGGTGCCGTTGTCAAAATACAAAATACTACTAACATAAACAAAAATGTTGTTGCTTAGTAAAAAAAATTCTTCTAATAATTTATTTAATTTGACTCATTTATATGAGATCTCTAACGCGAGAATTTTAATGTCACCGTTGTATGTGGTTGTCTTTTTAAAGACAGATCACATGCTATGATTTTTTTGTGACGGATATTCTTGAGTTGGGGTTGATTTCATGTAATCTAATGAACTATCTTTCAGTAAAGTCGTCCCAGGAACGCAACTCATAAATATTGGCAATATCATTTTAAAGCAGGGGTGGGCAAATACCTTTAAGCGCGGGCCAAAATGAAATTTTCAACATGTGTCCCGGGCTAGAGACCTATACCCAGTATGTACGCTGCGCACACGCTAATGTTTTTGGTGGAGGTTTTTCTCTGCCCCAGAAAGTTTTTTGACATAAATACTATAAGTATAATTCTAAAACATTTGGACAAATACATTTGACTGTTAATAATAAATAATAATAATAATAAATTGTCTCACTTGTGTGTATATTCGAACAATTTGTTCTCAGTAAAATTACGAAATTTTTGATATGGTCCATTATATTAAGCCATAACAGGGATACAGATAAAAAAATGAAATTCAGAAATTCAAGAGAAGCCTTTTTGAAGATGAGGAAATTTCTGAGCAACCAAAGCTTTAATCTGCAAATCTGATATCGGATGGTAAAATGTTATGTCAAGTCAACCATCATAGTCGAAATTCAAAGGTGTAACGTATGTGGTATGGTCATGTAGAAAGAATGGACGACGACAGGCTGCCAAAACAAATTTTAAAATGAACGCCAAGGAAAACATGCAGAGAGGAAAGCCGAAAAAATCCTGGCTGGGTGGCATTCAGAAGACAATGTCGGAAAGGAACCTCCATCCTGGCGAATGCAACGACAGACGAAGCTGGAAACTGGGAACCTTAAGGCGGAGAGCCCTATAAAAAACCGGGATGATAATAAAAATGTTATGTCCACTCTATTCTTCGTTATTGGATTGTTAATGCTAACTTAGTGAGAAAGCTGGAAGCTTTTGAGATATGGCTTTTTAGGAGAATTTTGAAAATACCATGGACGGATCATATTACGAACGAAATAATGTTGCACAGCATGGGAAGGAACAGAGAAATTTGACCATCATTAAAGGGAGAAAGGCAGCAAGGAGAAAGGGCACATACTAATAAATGATAAGTACGTTGTTGTAAGATGGTGCAGCAGCTGATTTTGAAGGGTAAAATCGAAGGAAGAGGGTCCTTGTAGACGACAAATACGCTGACCGAAAAATATTCGAGCCTAGACCGGGTTAAACACACAGACGCTTTTAAGAAAAGCAGAAGATATAGATTCATTATTTATATGAACACTACAAACACTAATACTGTTGATTTCAACAAAATCGCATAAAAGAGATTAAGAGCGTAGGCGCAAAAATACGGATCTTTGGAGGACTGATTTTTAAATGCAATCCTTTTTTGCTAATCCTGAGAAAACTAATAAATATTTTTGAAAAATTTAAATGCAAAAGGAAAGATTACATTATTACCGAGGGCCAAAAGTCCCTTAGAATAAACAAAAAGTTTCTTTTGAATGAGATATCTAAAATTAAAAAGTCACACTAATTTTTTTCTTTTTTTTTTCACCCCTGCGACTTACTAAAATAAGCATTGTAGAAGTTTTCAGGGACTTTCGGCCCTCGGAAGTATAATTTTCTCAGAATTCGAAAAAAATGAACGCATTTAAAAAGCATTGCGCCTATGCTCTTAAAAAAAGCTTGCGGGATTGTTCAGCGGGCCGGATAAAGTAAGCAAAAGGGCCGGATCCGGCCCGCGGGCCGCCTTTTGCCCACCCCTGTTTTAAAGTCTTCTACTTTAAAATGTATAATATGTATCTGAATTGCCGATATAAATGAGTCAAATTAAATAAATTATTAGACGAATTTTTTTTACTAAGCAACAACATTTTTGTTTATGTTAGTAGTATTTTGTATTTTGAAAACGGTACCCGATTTGGGCGTCGAAACGTTAATAAAAATCATTTTTTAATAATATTGTGGCTTATTTCCCAATATAAATAGTTAAAATTGTAAAAATGCCACAAGAAAATAGCTTCAGAACTGATTAAAAACATTGATTTTTTCGATATAAAACTAACACTTTCGATAGCGAATAAATCGAAAACTATTAATTTTATCTAAAAAATGTATAGAACGTTTATTTTTACTAACTCTTGCGGTCAAAATATAATAAAAATTCCCACCCCCGAGATGGGGTGACAACCACCCCCATGGTAAAAGCACCTTTTGGCATAATATAGATTTTAATCCTTGGACTATCCACTACTCTTATCTTCAAATTTTCAAGCAAATCGATCCATTCTGTAAAAATTGCGAGGTTTTATCCTATTTTAAGCTTCATTACTTGGACTATTAATTGAATAAGAATAATAATTGAAAATTTAAGTAAGAGTTACTTGAATTCTAACATTAACGTATTAAGTACTAGTCGCAACTAAACACTTTCTCGTAGATTTCAAGTCCATAAATGACTTAATTATTTTGAAATTTTCAAGCACTATTCCAAGTACAAATAGGAGCATTATTTGTAGTGAAAGTAAAGTACCTACTTAGAGCACTCCTCAAAGAACTTAAGTGCCTGCTCACTTCAAGCCCTTTCATTAGTCAGTAGTTACTGCAGTATTTGGCAAGACGATTCGATTTCTATCTTTATTTTAGTCCTAATGGTGGAAGTATTGGTCATAAATACTTATAACAAGATACTAAAGTATCTTTCATCTACATACCTTTAATTATGAACAAACTCTTGCCCCACATTGGTTCAAACTTCTCTGAAATCATAAACTGATGATCGGTGAAATGGTTAAAGTGTTTTATAGTGAGCTCTGTGATCAGATCTGGATCTTTTAGCACCAAAGCAGGCTTTGAGAACTGATAAACGCCGAAATATCTAAAAATAGTATATACTCGTATTAAATGGATTGAATTCATTTCATATTTTAAAGCAACGATATTGGTTAAGACTTGCTAGGAATATAGGAAAAAGCATGGGTATTGGTTAGAGGTCCTAGGAATAGAGGGAAACCAACTGGGATTTAAAAAAGGTTTTGGCACTATAGAGGCATTATTTACTATACAAACACTCATAGAACGGTGTCGAGATATTAACTGTGGCGTATTCATATATCTGGTTGACTTTGAGAAAGTCTTCGACAAAATACAACACAGAAGGCTTGCCAACATATTACGGAACACATCAATAGATGCTCAGGATGAGCATCATTACAAAGGGCCTAGCCGGGAAGATGATGAAAACTTCCCCCAACTCGATTCGAATTCCATATAGGTCACCGTTTAGCATATATAGTGAAACTTTTTGTGTGTCTATTATCGTGAAATTTCGGTCGAATTCTTTTTAAATGTTTTAATTTTTTTTTGAATCCTGAGAAAACTAATTATTATTTTTGAAAATTGAAATGCAAAATAAAATATTACAGTATTATCGAGGGTCTGAAGTCCCTGAGAACCTCTATAATGATTATTTTAATAAGACACAGGGGTGAAACAGAGAAAATTTAATATGATTTTTAATTTCAAATAGGCATACCATTCAACAGAAACTTTTTGTTTATTCTAAGGGACTTTCTGCCTTCGGTAATAATGTAATATTTTATTCTGCGTTTAAATTTTTCAAAAATACTTATTAGTTTTCTCAGAATTCCAAAAAAATGAATGCGTTTAAAAAGAATTCGATCGAAATCTTGCACCTGCGCTCCCAAAAAGGATTAAAGTGTTATACATTTTTGGAATTACTATTTCAAACGCTTTTAAATAAGCTGTCACATGAAGAGTCACCGCGCCTGTCACCTGAAGAGCGATCGTGTAAGGTTCGAAACATTGATGTTATAATATACTTTGATTATTTTAAAAATCGACCTGTCCGAGCGTTTTGCTTATGTGCTAAAAATAAATAAGTTAATAAGGGGACGGGGGGAGTGTAACACTTATTCCAGTACACTGTATAAGTGAAATCATATGAAAAATCACACAGTGTAAAGTCCTTTAGGTTAATGACAAAAAAGGGGGATTTAAAAAATTATTATTAATCAATTAATATCATACATTGGGCTATTGCATTCAGTAATTATTAATATAAAATACGTTCATAGTAGGAATGAACGAAACTGATTGTAAGAATGAATAGAATTGCTTGTAAGAAAAACCGTATTTATTGTGGGAATGAACGGAATTAATTGTAACAATAAACGGAAATAATTGTAGAAATAAACGAAATACGTTAGGAGAAATAACCATGGGCGCCCATATAAAAATTTTCAGGGGGGGGGCAGACGTGAAGATTTTGCACATTACATTTTGTACACTATGGATAACAATATATAGTTTAAAGCGCCCGAAAAGCTAGGGGGGCCACGGCCCCCCTGCCCTTGGGTATGGGCGCCTATGGAAATAACACTGTTATTGACACAACGAATAGTCTTCGTCGGTCAATTAATGACGTTGTTGTTTCAATAAATATTGTTCGTTGACTCAGTGAACAGAGTTCGTAATATCAATAAATAGTGTTCGTTGACTCAGTGAACAGAGTTCGTGATACCAATAAAGTGATATTATGGTATACATAATGAATGTTCATCCATTCAATAAACGTAATACATTGGCTCAACGAACGAAAATAATGAATTGATGAACATCGTTTTGTTGTCTCAATAAAACCAAGAATTGGACAAATTTTAAGTATTGCGTTTGTTGTCTGAATTAACATTTTTATTGATATTACGTACCTTTTTCGTTGAGTGTTCTTAAAATACATTAGTTAACAATTTTGTTTGCAGCATATCTCGCTTAGTTTTAATGCAATGGACCTCTAATATAGCTCATTTTAAAGGTCTTTTTTCAAACACTACAAAATGTATTAGTAGCATTATTATACACCTAAAGTTGACCGTCTCTCTGTTATTTCAAGTTGAATACACCAATTTGAGAATGTACCAAAAAACAAACTATTTTCACCTACCATATCTCTTTTTGTATTATAACTAGAAGATTTATGAAGGCAAGTGTCTCTTTGTTTTTTTATAGCCTACAAAAATGTTTAATGTAGTTTTTTTAGTTAGATGCATAGTTTTTCAGGTATTCGCAAAAAACCGTTCGAAAAGGTATTATGTTTCAATAAAAATGGCCAATTTTCAACAACCAATATCTCAAAAAGTATTGAGTTTTCAAAAAAAATTATAGAACAGTTTTTGCTTAGAATTAGGTTCTCTAGCGCATTCCGTGGTAATTTTAACCAAAAAATTTTCCACCCCTAATGGGAACGACCCCCAAGATAAAAGCACACATCGGCATAGGGTAGACTTTGAATTAGGAGATAAGTAGAGGCTAGGCCCAAAATTTCATTAAAATCCATGCAGTAGGATAGAATTCGCAGGTAATATCCTATTGCTCCCATTGACTGACGTATATTTATGTTTTTTTAATTTTTGAAGTGATCCGGAAATTGTTATTAAATAACATATAAAGAAAAACAATTTCCTGAATCGCTTCGAATAAATTTTTTTAGGACTGTCTCATCGAAATAAATACTTTTTCTCTCTTGGTAATTTTTTGAAAAATTCCTTCCTTTTCGAGTTATTTGCAATGTTTTGTTGGAAAATGCCTTAATTAGTGAATTTTTGGGTTTTATTAAG
Source organism: Diabrotica virgifera virgifera (assembly GCF_917563875.1). Taxonomy (NCBI): domain Eukaryota; kingdom Metazoa; phylum Arthropoda; class Insecta; order Coleoptera; family Chrysomelidae; genus Diabrotica; species Diabrotica virgifera. Next base: position 284,408,683 of record NC_065443.1, on the reverse strand, counting down.
ACTCCTTCTTCTTCTTTTACGGCACTACAGCCCAAATTGAGTCTTTTCCTCCTTTATTGTTGGCCTCCACCCTTGCTTCTCTGTGGCTGCTCTTCTCCATACACTGACTCCTAAAAGGGCTTGTGCGTGGCTGTTTACTGTGTCTTTCTTGGCTTTCCAACCGGTCTCTTTCCCTGCATTCCGTTTTCCTGAAGATTCCGTTTTCCCTCACAGATTCTAGTATTCTCCTCAGTACTCTCCTTTCGAATGTGTCGAGTTTGTTTTTGGATGTTTCTTTCAAGACCCATGCTTCACTGCCATAACATGCTATTGGTCGAATTAAGGCTTCATAGATTCTCATCTTTGTATTTCGGTGAACATTTTTAGACCGAAATATATGGGAGATGGCAAAATAAGCTCTGTTTGCCTGCGATATTCTCTTCCCTATTTCTCCATCTTCTGATCCGTCGGCATATACCTAGTTCTACTCCCAGGCGTGTAAACTTTCCAACCTCTTCAATGTCATCTTCATGTAGGTATAATGTTTTGTGGGACTATATTACTTCTCGTCTGTATCATTATTTTTGTTTTTACTGTGTTAATTTCTAGACCTAGTCTTTTTGTTTGCTTTTTAACTCTGCGTATGTTTCCTGTGCTCCTGTTGATGTTCTACTCATAATATTAATATCATCGGCATAAGCGGCCAGTTGAACTGTTCGGTTGGTCAGTAGGTTTCCTCGTCCAGTTTGCATTTGCCTAACCGCATACTCCAGTGCCAGGTTAAACAAAGTTGGGGCCAGCCCATCTCCCTGCTTTAGTCCCTGCGAAATTTTGAAAAAGTCTGTCCGGTGATTTTGTATTCGTAGTCATACACATGCCTGAGTTTCATCCATTGTGGCTTTAATGAGTCTAATTAGCTTGTGTGGTATTGCCAATTCAGCCAATATATTGTAGAGTTTGTTCCTTTTGACTGAGTCGTATGCCTGTTTGAAGTCTACAAACACGTTGTGAACATCAATGTCGTATTCCCATGATTTACTCAAGATCTGTTTGACTGTAAATACTTGATCCAGTGTCTATCTTCCCCGTCGGAAGCCCGTCTGATACTCTCCAATAATATTTTCTGCTAGTGGTTGGAGCCGCTGGTTTATAATATACATGAGGACTTTAGAGGTAGACTGTTTCAAAGGCATATTTAAAATATCTGGATCCAAGTTTTCAGCGAGATAGAAACTCTTTATCTTTGTCAAAATATTCTTATTTGTACTTGAAGGTTTAAAGATTATACAGATTTTTGAAGAATTACAAAATTAATTTATAAGGTATTTAGAAAAAATCCCAAATACATATCACTAAAAGGGCCAGTTTCACCAACGACACATAGTAGTTTATTCTATGATTAAAGTTATTCGACCAATAAACTAACATTTCTCCATTTTACTAACGCCAAATAAGATTTATTTTACTTATTTATCAAATAAATACTTAATCTTCGAATAAATTGGTAAGTTAATCTCGCTGTAAATATTTATAAGAAAGTAAATTCGCCACTTTAACTTTAAATTATCAAAATTGTATTGAAACAAAATATAATATTGTGTTTCAATTTATGAATCAAAGATAGAATAAAAATTTAATTTTTTTAATATAACGCGGGCACATAAATTTGATACACCCTGTATATTGATTTGTAAATATTTATTAGAAGTTAGTTTTCACCCAAGGTGGTTTCTCCTTAATGAATTTTTCCAGGAAGAATTAAAAAGATTTTTGTAAATAAAAAGTGAAACGAACATTTATTTAGGATTATAATTTTAAAAAAGATTGTTTACGGGAAAGGTAGAACCACAGGTAGATGTAATTAATAGTTCTTAGAAAATTAAGGTAAAGAAAGTTTGGAATTTTAATCTCTTTTTGTTTAACCCCGAGTAAATTTTGTAGAATTTCCCGAAAGTAATTATTATGATGGTAGGAATAATTTTGAAAGTATGAGTGGTTTTTCGAATGAAAAAAGAGTGGGGAAGAAGAAATGTCTCTGATGGGTTTGGCAATTTGGAATGAGAAGGAGAGAAGGTTGAATTTTCAGATAGTTTTAAAAAGAAAAGGATTGTGTTACCGGCATTCGAGAAGAGCAGTCAAAAGTTTTCGTGAGTAGTTCAGAAGCAAGTACTAGTGGTTGTTTTTGATAGTGAGAGTAGCTGAAAAGTGGAACGAGAGACAAATCAAATCGAGAAGAAATACCTCTTTGATTCTGTAAAGTCCAAGAGAGTAAGTTACAAGAATTAGCGTTATTAAAATTATTTGTGACACCAAGTAAAAAAAAGATACTTGGGTCTCAGGAGATTATTGTTGAGAGAAAGAGAGGAGAGAGTTTTGGAGTTTATTGAACGAGTACTGGCAAAAAGAGGCCTGGCTTGTGTTTTGGAGAAATAGTTGCTGGTATTATGCTGGATTGTTTGCTGAGAACGGAGAGGGCTTTGATTGGTAGCCTAACATAATCAACAAGGAGGAGCTGTTTGGGTCAAGAGGTGTGTGAATCAAAAAGGTCAGTCAATAACCTATGTGATAGATTTTCTTTATAATCAGAAGTTAAAGTTTTTTACGTAAAAGCATATGCATTTAAGATTCCAACATTTCAAAAATTTAATAGGAAGTATAAGTAATTTGCGAATACCAAATTTGTTTGTTTAGCTTGTTTTTTTATTAAGGGTGTCAAGAACAAAGCGATAAATATTTGTTTGAATTAGATTAATTTATATGGTAAAAGTTTCTTTTGGGCAGTTATGCCCACAGGATTTAATTGATAAATTTATAGAGCATTGCTTTTGATAATAAAGGTATTTGTAAGGGTTTATTTATGCTTTTTCTATTTATTTCCTTTTCCTATTTTATCCCGATAAGGATCAACTACGAGATACTGAAGCCACGAGAAAGGATAAGTATAACCTAAGAGAATTTAATTAAATTTTTTTTAACAAAAGGTACCCTGAGATTTTTTCTTAATATTTTTATGTATGATTTGCGTTAATTAAATAATTGATCAAATAAGTAATAATTAATATAAAAGTAATAGAGAGCAGATCATAACAATAAATATAAATGTCTAATAAATTTTATTCGATGAATAGCTACTAGCTATTCATTGATTTATTTGTTGTTGATGAAACCGGACCTAATTAAGGCATTTTTTTTAAATTAAAAATAACCAAGAGAGAAAAATATTTTATTTCGATGAGGTAGGCCTACAAAAAATTTTATTGAAGCGATTCAGGAAATTGCTTTTTAATAGTTTTTTTCTGAAGGTCGTAGACCTGGATCCCGCGTACCAAAAAGAAGTTGATTAATAGCAAGCTGAAAATTTGTTGATAGCTTAACGGTGTCTAGTCTGACAAACTTTGATTGATGTATGAGAATAATGGAACAGGGTACTGGCGAAGCGTCCATGTAACCACTGTTCCCATTGGTAACAGTTAAAAATCTTGCGAATAAATATTGTATGACGATGAATAATTTTATTCACCAATATTTTTACCAATAGAAATATATTATTATATTATGTGGTAATAGTACCTAACTCAGTAAATAGCCAACTACTCGGAGACACGAAAATATTGGCGAGTTTATGTGACTCAGTTGCACTTTATTATACTCTGTTACCAGACTCATTTCTGGTTACAATGGTTATACACCCACACTGGCGCTCGGGACCGGGTAATGACTAAAAATTTTGAAGAAGCGACCGCGGCGGCATAAGCACGCTGTGTATCAGTAGCGCTGTTACCAGATTTAAAATTGGTGACAGTACCTATAAAAAGTGTGCGTGCAGTTAACCATGGATGAGTGTCGCTTCTTAATCGATCAACTACTTGAAAAGTAATTCTCCTTGTATAATTTTGAAGAAAAAAATGAGATTAAAAATGAAAGACCTATTTTAAACAATTTAAAAAAGGAATCAACAAAAGTAGTTCGATATTTTAAATTTAGTTGGTACAGTGAAAATCCTTGGTTATATTATGGTTGCAAGAAAAATTTACTGTATTGTTGGCCATGTCTTCTGGTTTCTACAGAAAAATGGGTAGACCAGGTTCACGATTTAAATAGTGTTAGAATTTTTAAAAAGGAGACATGAAATTTCTCCGTTACCTACATGTAAGATGTATACCCAATTTGAATCAGTTTCGCAAAACAAAAATCCAAAGTTCTCTTAACCAAGCTTTTAAAGTAAATATTGCTAAACATAATGAGTTTGTTAAAAAAAATAGATAGGTATATCCTTAGCACACTTATAAATAGATACTGTATGTTTTTGGGCCAAACAAGAACTAGCGTTTCGTGGTCATTTTGAGTGCGACGACTCTGACAATCCACGCAATTGCAGGGAATTGTTAACATTAATTGCCAAAAAAGATAAAAAATTTTGTCAACATCTAGAAACATCTGTTTTTTCGAGAGTTTCAAGTGATATACAAAATGATATTATTGAAGCTACACTCACCGGCACAAAATTCCGCCACCCAAAATTTTTGATTAAGTTTGACAATTTATAACTTTATTGTTTGTGCTCCGATTTTCAAGATTCTTACACCAGTTAGTAGGTACCTGTATTCATATTGTTTGGTATTATTCCGGTAACAAAAAATTTTGCTTGCATGTCATTGTACAGGGGTGAAAGGAAGCGTTGTATTTTCTCCTAATTTTAAAAAATTCCGTGGAAAAATGGAATAGCTGATTTTGTTTCATAGTCCTGTCATATTTTCCCGGAGACATCACCAACATTTTGTTTTTTGAATTATCCGAATATCTTTTTTACCATTTTTTGTAAATAAAAACACTGATTGACTCATACAATTGAGGTTTAATTGATAAGATTAGAATGGCCCGCATGCAGTCCAGATCTCAATCATATTGAGCATTTATGGGATGAATAAAAAAAACTATTTGCCGTCATCCTAGGCCTCCAGAAAATTTGGTACAGTTATGGCCCTGGTAGAGGAATATCGGGCTATTCCCCAGGCAAGGAAAACACATCTTTATTAGATGCTAAACAGATTGCGAGCAGTCGCTGCTGCAAGAGGTGGACATAACCGCTATTGAATTGTTTTGTTTTGTTGTTAAATTTGTTTTGTTTTGTTAATTGTAGTGCGTTTGATATTTTTAATTAAATAAACCTTCAAAGCAGTGTTTTAATTACAGCTCTTACAAGAAAGGAGATATTCAGATAATTCAAAAAACAAGACCTTAGTGATACCTCCAGGATAATACAAAAGGAGTATGAAATAAAATCAGCTCTTCAATTTTTCCACAGAATTTTTTAAAGTTAGGAGAACAAACAACGCTTACATTGACCCCCGTATAATGCCATCTAAGCAAAAATTTTTTGTTACCGGAATAATAGCAATTGACATCAATACATGTACCTACAAACTCGTGCAAGAATCTTTAAAATCGAAGTACAAATAATAAAGTTATAGATTGTCAAACTTAATTTTGTGCCGGTGAGCGTATATATACATTCAGCCATATCTTCATTTTTTTAAATAAGATTTTTTGCATCTGGTTTTGGTAACACTTCAGAAAAAGTCACGCGTCGCCACTGGAACAGGGTAAGTTCTAATTGTTGAATAGGTTAAAAATTTGGAACGTCAGACTAATGTTCCATGTATTTTGTGGAACAGAACTTCCAATTGATTTGTTACCATTTCATTAAACTCGCATGCAAAAATTAGACTGGTGTTTATCACCAATTTCACTGGGCATTTTAATGAGTGGAACACGAAGAACATGTCAAATGACAGGAATCATGTTGGTTAGTAATAGCCGTCTGATTTTTGCATGAGAGTTTAATGAAAGGGTAACAAAACAAATCAATTGGGAGTTCTGTCCGACAAAATACATGGGACGTTTTCGTAATATGACGTTCCAAATTTTTAAACTGTTCCACAATTAAAACTTCCCCTGTTCCAGTGTTCCCGTACAAGTTTGTCCGACTAGACACCGTTAATCTATCAACAAATTTTCAGCTTGCTATTAATCAATTTTTTTTGGTACGCGGGATCCAGGACTATTGCAAAGTAGGCCAATCAAGTTAGGTTTTTACTGGACATAATGGAATAGACGAGGTTTGACAGTTGAAATGTGTAGAATGAGATATTACAAAATGATTACCATCTTGGGATTCATCAATTTTTTAGTGGAACATTTTTTAAATAAACAATCAAAAGGTCAAACTTAGTTTTTTGCTCATAACTTAAAAACTTGTTTATTTAGAAATTTGACGTCCACAGGTAACTTTTTCAGAAAAAGAAAATACATCGAATGAGATACGCTAAATGAAAATCGGTTAATAAACAAAAAGTTATTGCAAAACGGATGACAAAATCACTGTTTTTGAATATTGTTAATAACAATTTTATTATTTATTAAAATATGTTTTAATATACCTAAAATTGAGGGCATTATGGTATTTAAATGGTGTGCAAAAAATGGTCCAGATCTGTTAAATAGTTTTCGCAAAATTGAATTTGTTTATAAAATTCTTTGAAAAACGAGCTTATTTCTGAGGCTGGTCCAGTTAATATGGTTGAATATATCTCAATAATCCGAGGCTCATTTCCTTCGTTAAGATGTATACTAACAGCCTATGAAAAAAAAAATAAAAAAAAATTACATATACGTACACAAAATTATTTGTTAATAAATAGCAGTTTTTAAGCTTATAAACAATTACAATAACTTCGTAGAAATTACATCAAATTAAATGGCACTAAAAAATACGGAAATCTGGTTAAAATACACAACTTCTAAAAAAATTTTTTAGGTCCTACGACACTTGGGGTCTGAGATGGCCCCTTTTTTTGAAAAAATCACTGTTACGTTAATTACCAACACTAAGAGCTGAAATTAACCAATCTTTTATAAGAAAAGTCAAAGTTTTTAGCAAGAAAAATGTTAAAAATTGTTTAAACAGTAGTGTTATAAACAAAGAGTATTTTGCGTTCCGAGTTCCGACTAAACGACTCGTTCCCGAGTGGGCGCGGTTGGCGACCGGCAGCAACTCCTAAAATTACGTTATACCGACCACAAAAATTTAAGGTGAATGACAAATTTTCGTCATTCCTTATGTTTTCGAGGTCTCTGAATCCGAATATGGAGTTTATTTTTTTTCTAGAATTAGTGGAAAATGTTCAAAAATCAAATTTTATGCAAAAATGCGAAAAATCAATTTTGATGATTTTTCAATTTTAACTCACTGTATTTTTGGTCGCTGTAAATATTTCCTTTTGAAAATTTTACTGTTATCTTTGAAGCATTTAGATAACAATGAAATTTGTCCAAAACGATTAAACACGTTAAAAGAGAGAAGTTGTTAATTTTTAAAAATTTTGTCGTCAGATTTCGTTAGTTTCATGTTTACTTAAAAAAGTTGAGTGACAAACTTTTTAGTTTATAATTTTAACTAACACAGAAATAAAATATAATTCATGAAGAAGTTTTCCAAAAAAATTTAATTTAAAATATGCAATAGGAAAAATGTTATGTGACTTTATAGACGAGCGGCACACCCCAAAATAGCTTATTTCTCGAGATACTGATACTAATTTTGGTCATACTTTATATTTTTGATGGTGCTGAAAACGAAAATTAGGGTTGTTTTGAATTTTACGTGGGGGAACATTATCAAAATCGCAACTTTACCCTAAAAATAAAAAAAAATCACAGTTTTTTGCGTTTAACTTGCTACAACTCTGTTTCATTGTAATATTTTTTTCTGAAATTTTTATAGTATATATTTTTCACCCTTCTGAAGACAATGGGACCTACTTCAATATTTCTGTCTTGCTATAAATAAAGTTATAAATTGGTTGAACCCAAAGGTGCAGATTCTTGAATTGCAAAGTTTAATCGGAAAAGTTGAGTGACAAAATTTGAAATTTAGCTGTTTAATTAATTTTTTTAAAATCTAGAGTACAGAGAAAATGTTTTATAGAAAAAAGTAGTGTAACTTTTAATCTTAAGAAAAACGTGGATTTCATTTTTTTATTTTTAGGTTAAAATTGCGATTTTGACAATGTTTCCCCATCTAAAATTCAAAATAAAACTCATTTTCGTTTTCAGCACCATCAAAAACATAGAGTAAGACCAAATTAGCCATTCACCACACCGTGGTTGATATCTCGAGAAATGAGCGTTTTTTTTTGGGGAGTACCACTCGTCTATAAGGTCGCGTAACTTTTTTTCTGTAGCATATTTTGACTTGCAATTTTCCAGAAAACTTCTTCAGGACCTATGTTTTAATTCTGGGTTGATTAAAATTATAAACTAAACAGTTTGTCACCCAACTTTTATAAGTAAACATAAAACTAATGAAACACTAGTTTAAACAATTTTCCGGCCGCGGTAGCTCTTGGTACCCTCTGGATTTGTTATAAGGAAGTTTTTTTTAGTAAGTTTGTGCAAAAAATACGAATCGGAATAATTTACCTAACGGGGTCGACGATACAGCCTGAACTACACACGGATTCAAAATAGAAAAGAAAAAATGGCCTATACCTACCAATCGGGTTCTACTGTACCAAGTTTACTATTTTTTTTATCTATGGTACCACATTAAAATAATAACATTTATCTTATTTTCATTGCAAAATTATCCAAAACAAAGCAGCTAATGGGATGTATAAACCTTTTTGAAGTGGCCTTTTTATTATTATTTTTTAAATTTGTTTATTTAAAATATAATTTTATTAAATAAATGTGCAACATAATAATATTCATAAAATTCAAGTTTCTACCAAAATATATAAATATAATATTAAGCTTCAAATCCGGTATACTGTCAATGTTAAAAATGGGCTGCAACGGTCTAGCGCTAGCGAATGGTAGTCCGCGAATTTATTCTCATTCGGCTACGCCCGCTATTTTTCTACTTTAGTCGCAACGCAAAATACTCTTTGTTTATAACACTACTGTTTAAACAATTTTTAACATTTTTTCTTGCTAAAAACTTTGATAAAAACTTTGACTTTTCTTATAAAAGATTGGTTAATTTCAGATCTTAGTGTTGTTAATTAACGTAACATTTTTTCAAAAAAAGGGGCTTTCTCAGACCCCAAGGGTCGTAGGACCTAAAAAATTTTTTTAGAAGTTGTGTATTTTAACCAGCTTTACGTATTTTTTATTGCCATTTAATTTGATCTAATTTCTACAATATTATTGTAATTGTTTATAAGCTTAAAAACTGCTATTTATTAACAAATAATTTTGTGTACGTACATGTAATTTGTCTTTACTTTTTTTTCATAGGCTATTAGTATACATCTTAACGAAGGAAATGAGCCCCGGATTATTGAGATACATTCAACCATATTAACTGGACCAGCCTCAGAAATTAGCTCGTTTTTCAAAAAATTTTATAAACAAATTCAATTTTGCGAAAACTATTGAACAGATCTGGATCATTTTTTGCACACCATTCAAACACCATAATGCCCTCAAGTCTAGGTATATTTAAACATATTTTAATAAACAGTAAAATTGTTATTAACAATATTCAAAAACAGTGATTTTGTCGTCCGTTTTGCAATAAATTTTTTGTTTATTAACCGATTTTCATTTAGCGTATCTCATAAGATGTATCTTTTTGTTCTAAAAAAGTTACCTGTGGACGTCAAATCTCTAAATAAACAAGTTTTTAAGTTATGAGCACAAAACTAAGTTTGACGTTTTGATTGTTTATTTAAAAATTGTTCCACTAAAAAATTGATGAATCCGAAGATGGTAGCCTTTTTGTAATATCTCATACTACACATTTAAACTGTCAAACCTCGTCTTTTCAATTTAGTCCAGAGAAATAAGGTTTTTCTCGTGACACATCCCCCTCCAGGCCAAAACCAAATTTTTTGAGTAGTATGGACATCTATATTATTAACCTATATGTTTCCTGCAGTCGATTTTGATGATATACATAGTTATAAACAAATGAAGATCGAAAAACGGTAAATTATCGCTTTTTTCGTCTATTACCAAAAAGTTAAGCACTTTAAACAAATTTGAGAGTAAGAAACTCATAAATCGTATAAAAAAACTTCAATATGGCATTCGCTGAATATGTCCAACCTTATTGGTTGCTTAGAAAATTGCAAAATAAATCATAAATATTGAGTTTTTATAAATATTCGTAAAAATTAACTTAGAATCTTCTTATTACGCGGAATGCCGAGATTTCTTTTACTTAAATTATATTTTAAATTTCAAAGCAATTGGTCAAATAGTTTAAAAGTTATTTAATTTATTTTTCCCAAATTCATTTTTTTTGCAACACTATAAGTCAGAAAATTATGAGGTTACAATAATACTTCGGACAGTTTAAGAAAGAAGAACATTTATACTATTACCTTAATTAAAAATAAATGACAAAAAATAATTTTAAACACTGTAAAATTACAATTTTAACTATTTAGAGTGGGAAATAAGCCACAATATTATTAAAAAATGATTTTTTATTAACGTTTCGACGCCCAAATCGGGTGCCGTTGTCAAAATACAAAATACTATTAATATAAACAAAAATGTTGTTTTTAATAATATTGTGGCTTATTTCCCATTCTAAATAGTTAAAATTGTAAAAATGCCACAAGAAAATAGCTTCAGAACAACTGTAAAATTATTTTGCAAAAACATGTCCATTTTTTGCTTACTTATAAACAATTAGAATAACTTTTTAACCGTTACCCGTAGAAAAATTATTTTTTCATATTTAGAAAGACTGAATTTTTATACACATTTAGAAAGAAAAACAACTGTTCTAGAACATTTAGGGACAAAGTTAGCCCCCCATTTTTTTAATTCACATATTTTTGCAAAATTATTTTGCAATATCTATAATTATTTTTTGTCATTTTTTTTAAATTAAATTAATACTGTAAATTTTCTTCTTTCATAAACTATCCAAAATATTACTGTAACTTCATCATTTCTGACTTACAGTGTTGCAAAAAAAATTAATTTTGGATAAACAAATTAAATAACTTTTAAACTATTTGACCAATTGCTTTGGAATTTAGGGTGTAATTTAAGCACCATAAGTCTCAGTATTCCATGTAATAAGAAGGTTCTAAGTTAATTTTTACATAAGTTATGAATATTTATAAAAACTCAAAATTTATGATTTATTTGGCAATTTTCTAAGTAACCAATAAGGATAGACATATTCAGCGAACGCCATATTGAAGTTTTTTATACGGTTTATGAGTTTATTACTCTCAAATTTGTTTAAAATGCCCAATTTTTTAGTAAGAGACGAAAAAAGCGAAAATTTACCGTTTTTTGATCTTCATTTGTTTATAACTATGTATATCATCAAAATCGGCTGCAGGAAACATATAGGTTATTATTATAGATGACCATATTACTCGAAAAATTTGGTTTCAGCCTGGAGGGGGATGTGTCACCAACACGATATTTTTTTTCCTTATTTCTCTGAACTAATTATGTCGAAAAACGGCTTATTTTTTACTAACTTGATTGATCTAAAGGTTGGATATCAACATGAAGAATGTGATATGAAACATGGACTATGCAATTTTTTTTAATTTACTGGAAAAACACTTTATATTTAGCTTGATCTCTTGCATTTCTTTAAGGGTATAGGCGCAAAATGTCGCCTGTCAAAATTTTCCATGTGTTTTAAATGTATTAATTTTTTTCAATTCCTGAGAAATCTAATGTGTTTTTGAAAAATTTAAACGCAGAATGAAAGAATACGTTATTACCGAGGGCGGGAAGTCCCTGAAAATTTCAATGGTGTTTATTTTAATAAGTTACCGGGGTAAAAAATGAGAAAAATTAGGGGGAATTTTAATTTCAAATATCTGATTCAAAAGAAACTTTTTGGTTATTCTAAGGGAATTTCGGTCCTCGGTAATAATGCAATTTTTCATTCCTCGTTTTAATTTTTCAAAAATATTTATTAGTTTTCTCAGGGTTCGAAAAAAATGAATACGCATTTCTCATGATCATCTTTCAGTGCGTCACAGTTTTTCGATTTCTTTCTAACGCATTAAATTGTATGTGACAGAAAAAAAGGCACGTCGGTGATTACATTTCGTCGGTGACATTTTTATAACATTTATTCTAGTTATTCTAGTTGTCGATAGATAGCGCCATAATAAAAAAATAATTTTTTTTAATTAGATAATAATATTACAAATATAATCTGTATAATTTATAAGACTATACAAATCAAAGAAAATACCATTTTATAAATGCAACAAACACATTTGATTTGTTTTTATTCCAAATTGAAAATAAAATGTGACAACTGTCAGATTTAACTAAAATGTCATGTTAGAATAAATGTCATAAATGTGTATTATCTCGGACTTACCCTTTTTCCTATCATTTGTTACGCACTGAAAAATGATCATGAAAAGGACAATACATTCAAAACAAATTGAAAACTTTGACAGGTGATATTTTGCGCCTATGCCATTAACAAGTGGCTATATCTCAATCAAGTTAAGGAAAAAAACATATTTAATGAATCTTATTTATTTTAAAACTTAGTGATAAAATCTGCCAATGAATTAAGAATGACCGATAAACGTAGCGCAACAACCTTATCCTTAGATCCATTCTTAGGGCGCGTCCATAGTGCACGCTGGTTTCCGAGTCAGACAGCCAGCGCTATAGTTGTCAGCACGCTGGACATGGACAGTAGGGTGGAGCGCTGTTATATGGAGAAAAATGAAATAACAATTTTTACAAACGCGGGGTGCGGAATCGGCGCTACTGTGGGAAAGGATTGGAAAAGTTAATTGTCATTTTTTTATATCTTGACTCTAACATCTGCCCCAACGTGATTCAAATTTTGAAATTTGAAAAAAATTTTTTTTGCATTTTTACCTACGCGGGGTGCTGTATCAATTCGCTTCTAGGATATGAATCGAAAACTTCAATAACATTTATTTCTATTTTTATCAGAATAACTGCCCCAGCGCTACTTAAAGTGATCTATTTTGAATTTCGCGCCAACCCCCGACCTAACGCTACAACCAAAGAGTTATAACCTGTCACAGGAGTCGACCTTCACTCTCCCACTCAATTTCAATTATAAGTTAGTAGAACACAAAACAATATTGGCTAGAATTATTATAGTTTTCCACGATAAGTATATAACATTATTGAAACCTTATGAAGGCAGGAAGGACGAAGACGGCTACAAAGAGAAGCTATTAAAATTTGGTGAGGATAGCAAGAAATTGTTTGATATTGCAACTTGCAAATGTTTAGAGTTCAGAGATTGCAACTGTCCTAGAAACCGAAAGATTCCAATACCAGAACGAAATTTCTTAATCGACCAACGAACTGACCATAAAATAATGAGTAATAGTTTAGATCGTGAAGCGACCAAAAAAATTGAGATGGATTTACATAGATTACACCAACAACAGCAACATGAAGAACAAATAGTCGTGTAAATAGGGGTGGAATCCATTCCTAATACTTCTAGATTACCTACAACTTCAAAGATACGACCGAATGTTCAACAGCCAGATACATTAAACAAAAGCGGTGAAATTGAGGACTTCCAATCGCAATTGATTATTTTCACTTCTTCACTCACAATGACTGTTGTCACATTTTGCGGTTGTTGCCAGAAAATTAGATCGTTATGGGGTTTAAGTTCTTGCTGGAGTAGCAATCATTTCTGCAGCTTTCCACGACATTGGTCTTATTACTGAAAACGATTCATCACGGGTTATAGACAGAAATAGAGTTCGACGAGCTCGTTCTAAAGCTAGGACTACTTTGTAACTCTATTCTGACATTTCCTTCCTCGAACTCTATCGATGTAAATCAAATAATGGCTGTTGGTTGTGATGGGACTGTCGTTAACCAAGGAAACAAAGGTGGCGTTATTCGTTTATTGGAAATCAAGTTTCCACCTCCACTCCAATGGATCATATGCCAACTACATGCCAATGAACTGACATTGCGTCATCTTTTTCAACATCTAGATGGCACTAGAAGTGGACCAAAAGGTTTCACAGGTCCCATCGGCAAGGCAGTTACTAACTGTGAAGTATTACCCATTGTTCCGTTTGATGCAATTAAATGTACGTTGCCTGATATTACCAAATCGACACAGGAATTAAGCACCGATTAACTATATCTACTACAAATGTCAGTATATCAATAGTGGACATTGTGATGAAAATTTTGTGAAAAAAAATCCTGGTAAACTAGTTCACCCTAGATGGTTGACAATGGTTATTCGGATATTGAGATTATATGTATCAAGCCAAACTCCGTCAGAAAACCTAATTATACTAAGCACATTTATTTTAACGGTCTATGCTCCTATGTGGTTCAGGATCAAGACTAGGCCAATTTGTATTTTTGGTGCCAAACATTTATATGATACGATAAAACTGTCGCGCTATTTGCCAAACCACTTGAAGAATGTTATTGTCCCAGTCATACAGAGAAATGCATTCTTTGGACATTCAGAGAATCTACTACTAGGAATGTTAGCCGACAACAGACAGTACGTCAAAGAAGTTGCACTCGCAGCATATTGAAAATCAGAGAGACATCATATATAGGAGCCTTACATATTATTTTCCAAGTACCTAGTTTAAATATGGATGCTGATGATTACATCGATATGATAGATTGGAAAACCAAGACAGAACCTCCACTTACGAAGAATTTAAGTATTTAAGTCCGTGTCACACACAATCCTCTAAAAGTTGTGTCAAATTAGTTACAGAAGCAAGTGCTGCCCTCTGTGGGTCACAGAGGAGAGACGGATTCATTAAGAATAAGCTCAAATCATGCCTTTTGATGCCTAAAGATACTAAGAAAGACTATCCTTTACAATGTTATATTGACTATTTTTCTTTTTTTTTTTTCTTCATATTATAGTCCTTTTATAGCTTAAATAAATGAATAAAATATTATCGTTGACTCTATCGAATTTTTTTAAGAAATTTTTTTTTACAAAATTCCAAAATTTTAATTACTTTGGGGCACTTTTCAGACTGAAAATACGAAAAAATGTCATCTAAGTTTTTCATTCGAAAATGAAAAACGCATCAATTCCGCACGTCCGCACCCCGCGAAAATGAAATTCGAAAAAATAAATTTGTGCTCTACCCTAATGGACAGGCTTATTTAAATACGAAGGATTTAGCTACACCGACTCGGTGTCGACTTTCTGATTCGGAAACCAGCATGCACTATGGACGCGCCCTTAGGTCTCTACTGCAGAATAGATGTTTCATGTTTCATTTTCACAAATTTTGTCCCTGCTATTTCTATAGTACGGCTTTTAATCTCTTGTGTTTGTTCTTCGTTTTGACTAATCAATTGTTCCTTAGATACCTATTTGTATTTATATAAGGTACTAGCTGACACGACAGACTTTGTACTGCCTCAATAGATAAAAACAAACTTTTGCATACAATAAACTTAAAATAAACAAAAGGAATTCGTAATTAATAAACAAAAACGCTGGACGGAAGGGCCGCCCGAGAACTTTATCGTACCGATCTATTATCGTTATCGTACTAGATACTGGCATTCTATAAAAATAGCAAATTTACTCGTTATTTTGATATTTTAGAAACACCTTGTATACTTGAAAATATTTTATAGTTCTACGCATCATTGATTCCTGCATTTGAGAAAATGTTCGATGCCATATTTCGGAGACACACTATAGATGTATAGATTATTGCATAAATCAATAGAATATTATAGTCATACTTTCATTTCAAATTAGTTCATTTTTCTGAGAAATTAATAGTTTACAATATTTGCATTTCATTCTATTTCTATTACGCCAGTCAATGCGCGAGATTAAGAACAAGGTATTACCTCCGAATTCTATCCTACTGCATGGATTTTAATGAAATTTTGGGAGTAGCCCAATCTCTTAATTCAAAGTCTATCCTATATGCTTTGGCGCTTTTATCATGGGGGCGGTTCCCACCACTTCTCGGGGGTGGAACATTTTTATTTTCGAATTACATGGAGAAAAAGGAAGATTTTTAAGAAAATTTAAAAATGCATTCTATAATTTGATCACATTTTTTACAAAAACCATTCATTTTAAACCCGTTCAACTTTTTGAAAGTAGAAATAACACTATATTAAAAGGTATTGCAGAAGAAAAACAATGCATTTAAATTCTGGTGGATGAGGGGTTAAATGTATGTACTTTTCATTTTTCCTTAAAGTACATTAGTCATATATTTTTTTGCACCATATCTCGCTTAGTTTGAATATAACCGGCATTTAGTGGTGATCGTTTTAAAGGCCTTTTCAAACACTACAAAAGGCGTTGGTAGCATTATACACCTAAAACCTACCGTTCCTCTGTTGTTTCAAGTTGAATACACCAATTTGAGCATGCACCAAAAAACAAACTCTTTTCACCTACCATATCTCTTTTTGTATTATAAATAGAACATTTTCGAAGGAACGAATCTCTTTGTTATTTATAACCTAAAAAACGTTTTATACAGTGTTTTTAGTTCGATGCATAGTTTTTAAGGTATTCACAAAAAACCGTCCGAAAAGGTGCCATTTTTCAATGAAAATGGTCAATTTTCAACTACGCATAACTCAAAAAGTATTGAATTCTCAAAAAAAAGTATTGACCAGTTTTTGCTTAGAAATATATTTTCTAGCCACTTCCGTGCTTATTTTGACCAACAAATGTTCCACCCCCTTGAAGGGGTGGGAACCGCTCCAAGATAAAAGCGCCATAGTATATAGGGTAGATTTTGTTTCTTGAGCTATTCCCTACTTACTGTGAAAATATCAAGTACATCGATGTAGTAGGATGGAATTCGGAGCCAAATACCCTCATTGACTGCCCTATAATTAATAATGCTCTGCTATGATCGCGTGAGAGAGGACACACACAAGATTATAACAAACTTTCTATTTACTGTAACTTTTCGAGTTTTTGAGCTACAGCAACGAGTTTTATGTCATTGGAAAGGTAATTTTGCATTCTTTAAAAATATGCAAAAATATACAGGGCGTATCAAAAAAATTAAGATTTTTTTTTCATTTCCGGTTCAACCGGAAGCCACATTTTAGGTAAAATTTACTGTGATAATAGATAATAAAGTACCATATATGTCTGCAACATTTCAAATTTTATTTTTTATTACAAAGGAAGTTACGGGCACTCGAATATTTTTTTTATAGAAAATTCATAACTTTCCTCCTATGGGGAGTTAAGAAATCTGACTAATCTCATTCAATTTACCGATATGATTTCAAAAATATGTCAAAAAATAAACAAATTCCTTGGAGCCATTTTTGAGAAAATCTAGTTCAAATTTATGTCAAATTTTGACCTCTTAAATATAGGCAACTCATAACTTTTTCTGAAAAACGATAATATTCTTCTTATAGCACCATCTTTAGGCTACATAACGACTTTTTCAAATTAAACTTATCTTAAACAAGCTTTTAGATAGGTAGGGAAATGTGTCGGGTGGGCGGTCGGCCATGTTGGTCGCCATTTTGAGTTTTCAAATGTCAAATTCCGTATTTCTATTTACTTATCGATGAGCTAACTTTGTGTTAAATTTCATTCGTTTTGGTCAAAATTTGCAAAAATGGGCCCTAAATAACCCCCCTATTTCGGCCCCCCCTTGAGAGGTTTTTTTGAAAAGCTTAGTTTCTCGACAAAATTTTCTTAAACTTACTCATACCGAATTTAATCGAAATCGGTCCGGTAGTTTTTGCTGGGCGGTGGCGACATACGTACGTACATACGTACGTACGTACATACGTACGTACATATGTACGTACATACTTCCGACATGTTTTTTTATTTGCTTTTTAGACTCAGGGTGACTCAAAACGTCGAAAAAAAGTGAAATCTGAAATTTTTTTTTGCACGATCCTATAACTTTATATATTATACTATACTACGTATGTAGTACGATAAAGTAAAAATGTTTGAAGTAATAATGTTTAGTTAGAAGTAACAAAATAAAGTTTTTCTATGGATGCTATACAATGCAACTTCTCTCACTACTTACATACATTCAAAACGAACAATTTCTCAGGCTGTGAGAAAAGTCAGCCATTGCGGTGAGAAATATTTTTTCTCACGGGTTCCATACGTAGAATCGCGGTTTCCATGGTAACATGCACAATACAAACATAAGTATTTTTGTCAAATAAAATGTGTCAAATTAAAACTTACCAGGAATTACCTTTCAAAACTGTTCAAATATAACCGGTAACTATAATTTTAAATAAATAAAAGTATATAAATATTAAGAATATTAAATACCTACATATGTGTATTTTATTTCAATTTTTTTGCATATAATCTACATAAAAGCACCTAAATTATTTAATTTTGAAGTTTGAACTCTTGACAAAAACGCATCCATATAAAAAGTACAATGTACAACACGTGAGAAAACAGGGGCGTCATTTGCGGCATTTGCCCCCCAACTGACCCTGAAAATGACTGAAATTTACAAAAACATACATCCATTTTGATTATTACATCATACATAATATATTGTATGTATATATAATGCTTGTCCCCCCAATCAAAATTTCAAATGACGCCCCTGTGAGAAAACGACATATTTCAAAATATATATACATTCAAAACAACTCTGTATTTATGATTGGGTTCGGGGTGGTTCCAGTTTTATAGGTGTTGATTAAATAAAATATAATTAAATTAAAATTAAATAGAATTAATGAAATTAGATAAAACAAAATAAAATTAAATGCAAATAAATAAAACCATATTAATTAAAATACAATTAAATAAAGCTAAAAAAATAAAAAAAAAAATAATAAATAAATTTAAAAAAATAATAGAATTAAATAAAAGTAAATAGAATCTAATAAAAATAAATAAAATTTAATAAAATGAAATAAAATAAAAAAAATAAATGGAATTAAAAAATGAAATAAAATAAACGAAAATAAATAAAATACTTAAATTCAGTAAAATTAAATAAAATTAAACAAAATTAAATAAAATTTTATAATTTGCTACTTGTTCTTTTCGTGTGCTCAGAATTTTTCTCCTGCTTACGGTTCGTCAGAAAAGTTCCGTTTAGAGATATTTTTTGAAAATTTAGCAAAATTAAAAAATTCATATTTTGCCCAATTTGAGTCCCAAAGTTAAACTGTTCCACTTCTCTTCTATGAAATTTGTCACTCGTTCTTCTTCTGCCCTCAGAATATTTCTACGGCTTGAGATATTGTATTTCGTACACCGATTGCGCCAGAGAAAAAATTTAATACAGTTCTTCTCGGAATTCAGCAATGAGTATACCTACCTACTTACATAATTTCGTATTTTTTAAGTCATTATTATGAGAGTTATGGCGTCGTGGGCAAGCCCCCTTATGACGTACGGGTATGAAAAACAGATAACAACCTATTCTTAGACCTGCCGAATACACGTGTAAAATTTCATAAAAATCGGTCAAACAGTTTCGTAGGAATATGGCAACTAACACTGTGACCAGAGACTTTTATACATATAACTGTAAATATTTTGGTGGCTACTAAAATGACTAAATAAAACCGTATAAACCTTCCCTGAACTTTCAGAAACAATCCAACATCAAAAGTAGCCAAATCGGTCCAGCCATTCCTGAGTTTTAGCGAGACTAACGAACAGCAATTGATTATAATCAATTGCTGTTCGTATATAATAATTATTATATGTATATAAGAAAATGTAAAAATTTAGATGGCTATTAAAAAATAACGGTTGGGGATAGAAAGGTGAAAATTTAGGATTGTATTTACCTTTGCCTTCCACATCATACAAAATTAAGGAAAAATAGTTTGTCCAAAAAAATAAAAAAATGTATTAGGGGGGCAATCCCTGTTATGACGTACGGATATGAAAAACAGATAACAACCTATTCTTAGACCTGCCGAATACACGTGTAAAATTTCATAAAAATCGGTCAAACCGTTTCGGAGGAATATGGCAACTAACACTGTGACCAGGGACTTTTATACATATAGTTGTAAATATTTTGGTGGCTACTGAAATGACTAAATAAAACCGTATAAACCTTCCCTGAACTTTCAGAAACAATCCAACATCAAAAGTAGCCAAATCGGTCCAGCCATTCCTGAGTTTTAGCGAGACTAACGAACAGCAATTGATTATTATATATAAGATGTAAAAATTTAGATGGCTATTAAAAAATATCGGTTGGGGATAGAAAGGTGAAAATTTAGGATTGTATTTACCTTTGCCTTCCACTTCATACAAAATTAAGAAACAACAGTTTGTCCAAAAAAATAAAAAAATGTATTAGGGAGGCAGTCCCTGTTATGGCGTACGGATATGAAAAACAGATATTGTCCAAGTAAAAATACTGTAGAATAGCTTTAAGCCGGTGAAATATGATATTCTTCAAATATAGATGTTAGGTCAAACGTTTAAGAAGCGGCCCTTTGTGAAAGCATCTGTGTTTTTACGGCCAGACCTCCCGCATATCTATTCACAAGTTTCGTGCAAAACATTAGTTTTAGTTCGGTAGCCTAGCACTGTATTAGTACTGGAGTGTACGTGTGTTAAGTGATACGAGTGTTTTGTTTGCTGTAATTATTTTGAATATTGGTTTAGTATTTCGTTTGGAGAGTGTCAAGTGTTGATTATTGTAATTTAATTAATGTGAATAGTGATGTGGCGCCCATGGGATAATGTAAATATCGCGTACGATAACGCTGATATTGTAGAAATTGCCAGTGCTAGTGTGAATGTAATTACTAAAAAAAAAGAGATCGTAAAGAAGATTCGAATGCATTTAAATGCAGAAACACAGCAAGTATGTTTGAATGTATACAAAAATCTACGTACGAAATTCGGCTTCGATGAAACACTATTGGCACAAGCCACCTCTGATTTAACAGAAATTCCACTTTCTACTGTATATAAAATAGTTAAAAATGAACCCTATCATCGCAAGAAACGATGTGACTACAAATTTTCAAGACCTTTAAATCCTTCACTTGTAAAACTATTGAAAACCACAATATACGACTGCTACAAAAGCAATGAAATACCTACAATAGAAATAATAAGAAAGAAATTGGAAACAACCGGTCGAAATATGAACTGCTGTGAGAAAACTCTTCAAAATTGGATAAAAAAATGGGCTTTAAGTTCAAAAAAATAAATAAACGTCAAGCAATTATGGAAAGCCAAAGAATAGTCACAGACTTAATATGTACCTAGAAGAAATTACTAAATATAGGCAAGAAAATAGGAGAATTTATTATTTAGATGAAACTTGGTATGATACCCACGATACAGTAAAGAAAGGATGGACAGATGCTTCAAGCATGTGCGTACCAGAAATGCCTGCAAATAAAGGCTCGCGACTAATTATTGTACATTGCGGAGGAAGTGAGGGATGGGTTCCGAATGCTTTAAAATTATGTGGGAAGAAAATGGAAGATTGTAACGTTGACTACCACAAGAATATGGAAGCTGACATTTTTGAAGATTGGTTTGAAAACTCGCTGATCCCAAACTTGGAGAAAAACAGCGTAATAGTGCTTGACAACGCTTCCTATCATTCCCGACAGCTCACTAAAATACCAAATACATCTTCAAAGAAAGCTGACCTGCAAAATTTTTTAATGGAAAATGATTTGTATTTCGAAGATATTTACACAAAAAAAACAACTTATTGAAGTTCTACACACGAAGCAATTTAGAAAATTATACGCTCTAGAGAGTATTGCCGAAAAGCATGGACACACTATATTGAGACTTCCCCCCTACTTTTGTGTTTTCAATCCTATTGAGTTAATTTGGGGACAATTAAAACCAAGTATAAGGCGTTCAAATAAATTTCCTAAATTTGACAAAAAGGTAATTGAGATAATTAAAAAAGAAGTAGCCAATATTACCAAAGTAGACTGGCAGAAAAGAATCGCCAAAGTGATCAAAGTGGAAGAATATTATAAGAAGATTGGGCACTTCCACATTAATGGTGGAAATAAATGTATTATTGAATTGGGCGATGATAGTGACGAAGAAAATACGGAAGAAGGAGAAAATGAGTTAAGTGTATCAGTATTTTAATTGTTGTGTTGTGCAATTCATTTTCCAAGCATAAGTGTACTAATGAAAAAACTCGGTTAAAAAAATATTTTTAGATTTTGTATTTTTAATAAAAAAAGAGCGGGGACATGCTTGCATTTTGTGCTGAATTTTAAAAGTTTTGAACTGTATACCTAAAGTAATTTTAGATCTAACTGTGTTTTATAAAGTTCTTTTAGTATCAGTAATTCTAACAATAACAAGATTAATTATAAAAGCTATTCTACATCAGTTATTAATGCAAGCATGCGGTAAGAGGGAGGTCCCTGTGAGGTTAAATGTTATTAAAAAATTGATAAAATTAATTTTAACACATACAATATTATGTCCTGCTTTAACGGTATTTACCTAAGTATAAATAAATATTTTTAACTACATATTTAATTACCAGAAAACACCAGCTGCCGGCCTAATATTAAAGAAGAACAACCCAAAGAAAGCTACAAATCTTACCTATTACACTATATAGATTGCTTGAACAATAACAACCAGGGGCGTAACAGAGGGCCCCGCAGCATGAAGCTTGCGGGGGGGCCCCAATCGCTTAAGGGCCCCATCTTGTCATCTGATATTATGTAAAAATCTGTTATTGTTATATTATTTTTACGTTGTCCGTTTAAATTTAAAAACGTAAAATTTTTTAACTAATAGACGTATTTGCCAAGTGAATCATCTCATAATATCTAGAAACTTAATCCCTTCCGGCCTACCGAAATTTTATGGCAGCGACAATAAACTATATAATGCTTTGTACGTGACTATTGAAAGATATTAGAATTGCAATTTGCCGAATTTAAGAACAATATTTTTAAATCTAAAAATGGGTTTTCTTTCTCTCTGTTCTTTACCTACTTTTAGTATTTCGATACAATATTATCGCCAGTAATTTCATATTGGTTGTTTACATTGAAAGCTATTTATGTTTGTGTTGTTTTACGGTTATAGTTGCATCACTTTGGTACGCATTTATTTAACAATTATCGACGACTTTTCTTGTGTATTCATTGGACAATCTCACATAACAGATAAACGGTAAGATAAGGAAATTATAACACTTACGCTTTAGGGAAGTCAATGTAGAAAAACTTGCATTGTTTCGTTTTCGGAAAAAATCAAACAAGCTTATATTTTTTTAAAACATTTTTTGTTAGTTTATATATCTTATCTTAAAGTGAAAAGTTCTACTCACAGATGCCTCTAATTGTTTATTAATTCTTTAAACAATAAAACTGTTTTATATTAAATAATTTTAAAAGATATCGGTGAATTCATCATTTTACTTTGTTCACAAATGTTTCTATTTGCTTTTTGATTATGCTGAATTCGAATATGTCATTAAATCAGGGCCATAAGTAGGATGTTGGGGGCCCCGGGGCAAACGTGATCTGGGGGCCCCCTATGGTGGTAGCTGGATATTTAACTGCTCTGTTGATGGGGTTGACTATCAGGAATACACTATATTCTCATGATTTCTTTATTTAGTTAAACTAATACCGTATAAATGTATTCAGTTGATAGGTGACATTATTCTGCTCTAACGGCAGCAACCTCTCAAACCTAACTAACTAATTCAACTGACCCACTAATCACTCAAATCTGATCGTGTTCCCATATTTATCAAATACTTCGTTTTGTAAATATGTTTGTATATATTCTCGTTAGTGTGTCAAAATGAATAATCACAACCTTGTTGAGTAAGCAAAACGTGGACTTTAACTAAGGTGTTCTACTTTGCAATTATTGTAACAAATATGCGTAATATTTATTGTTTTATAAATAAATATCTAACGAATACTTTAAGGTAATTTAAGGATTTCTAAAATATCTAAATAATGAGATAAATCCCATTATATCATCCCCCTTAGAAAAGAAAATTTTCTGAGCCATGTACCGTGGTTCCTTTTTCCTCCCCGAAGAGAAGAAAATTTTCTTATTATCGTTGTTCTGAAGCTATTTCCTTGTGGCATTTTTATAATTACGTATTTTTTTATGGGAAATAAGCCACAATTTTATCATTAAATATTCTTATTATCATCATCAACTGACTACGTTATATGTATAGATTTATACAAATTTTTACAAAAAAAAATATATAAACAAAATTTTACAAATATATACAATTTATTTCACTAATTATCAAACATCGTCTATTCTTAGTTATTTCGTTTCTTATGACTCGCGGAAATCTATACTCAGAAATTGTATTTTATACTTTACTTTGATTTCAGAGGTTTAAAAAAAAATTACAACTCCTTCATTTGAACTTACTTGTTAATTCTACTTCTTTACTAGACCCTTAAGACAAATCTTTTGATGTTCTCCAATTTTTAATATTCTTCTATTAGAAATTATCTCTTTTTCTTATTCTTCTTCTTGTCTGGTACTTCACAATAACTACATATTTCTTCATTTTCTTTATACCTAGTACTTTCTTCATCGTGTACTATTAAACAAAAATCTTCTTCTTCTTCATATTTCTTCATTATTTCTTTATCATTTACTTTATAAATTCTTCATTTTCTAACCCGATGGGTAGTTTTTCGCAACTTTATATCCTTGCATTTGCTTCCGGTCCTTTTGCACGTCGTTAGTCGTGAGAAGGTTAGTTCCAAAAAGACAAAATTGATAGTTGTGCGCTTAAATAAATCTTCTACATCTTGCATCCCTAACTTCCTGTCTGATCTGATATACTCAGTCTAGGTGAGATCCAGTTAGTTTCAAAACACGAAATGGGTATGCTAATATCTTCTAATTTTCATTTTGTACCTTTTCCTTGACAAGAGTTGGTTTTTATTGTCTAAATTGTCTTTAATTGTATTTTATTATAAAATATTTATACTAAAATTCGACCGATATTTAAAAAATTAAAAAAAAAGTCGATATCAAAAAAAATTCAGCATTCAATTATGAAAAAAAATCGAAAGAAAGTGTGAATAAAAATAGACCATATTCTGTTAAAAAAATATCATGAAAATCTCCTACTAATGACAATCTCCTGAAATATCATGAAAATCTCCTTACATAAAGAAAATTTCAGCTTGCAATTGCTGAGTAATTAATATTAAGTCTGGACGTCCATTAAAATATTTACATTAAAACTACTAATGAGAAAAACCTACAATAGCTAAATAGTTAATCTAAATTTTTTTTTACTAGCTAAATAGAAGTTCAGTTTCTTCACGCGAATAGTCACTTTTACATCACAAAAATAATCTCTATTTCTTTAATTGAAATACAGTCTTACATGACCTCATTCGAATAAAATAAGTATATCTATATTATAGAAATTTAAAGTTCTTTTATATATTATACTAATAATTATGTTACTTGAAGCAATACAAAGTATTCTTCATAAATAGTACTTTTTACTGTAGGTACTAAGGTACTGTAACTTTTTGTACTGCAGGTACAAAATTCTCTTCAATTATTCTATTTTTCCAGATCTTTTGACATTAATCTTCTTCAAATTATCCTTAGTACTTGTCTTTCTCTAGGGTAACTTTTTAAATCTTAATATTTAATCTTCTGTTGTCTTTTTCCTCAGATGGGATTTTCTTTTCCTTTATAAACTCCGTTACTTCAACATATTTTTATAACTTGTTTTGTCTTTATTTTTCTTCTTATATCAGTTCATCATCATTTCTTAACTGACTTTCTTTTCGTCACAAAATTATTGTATATAAATAATTCACTCTCTCACGAGGAAATTCGTTTACTCAATAAACATTCCATACGCCATTATGGTAGTAGTTGTGGTCTCTATCACGAGGACGAATTTTATTAGTCCTATGTACGTGGAATAATAATACTCCTTATAAAAAAAATTGAAAATGGTTATTCATTAAAAAAAATTAATTTCTTTTCCATAGTCATTTTAAATTTTTCCCTTTTAGGGTATGTTTCTTTGTCTTGTCATATTTATCATAAGTAAAATCTTTGCATTTACGTGCTTTTCTCAACAAAAATTTCCATTGATTGAGACATTTCCGTCTCTAATATAAGTCCTTTATGCTGGATTTTCCGATTTCTTTCCAACATCTTAAAATACTTTCTTTTGTCTTTCCTTATAACCACAATATATTATTCGAATACTAATATCTTATATTTTTCAGGCTAATTTTATTTATCATAATAACTTTCTTCATACAAATTTGTCGCGTTAGCGAATTAATATGTAGTTCATTCGTTTCAATTTTCAATGTCAAACACGTCATATCATCATAATATTATACTCGAAGTACTTAGTTTAAAAATAGTAAATACTGTTATAAACAAAATAAGTTCCGTATGCAAAAAGTGCAGAAAAAGCAGAAATACATCAATCAAAATAAACTTATTTACGTTCTCGTATGGTTAAAAATAATTATATTATTTCTTCGATATAATATAATACAAGAATTGTTATATTTCTATTAAAATAAAATTATCGATTAAGATTATTTATATATGATATGTAATTCTCAAAAAGATCTTCTAAATTAGAGAAATACTTCTAAAACTTAATAATATACGAAAAAAATTTTACCTAATTTACTTATATTTAAGTGAAAATTAATAATTCTAGTTCTTCTTAAATGATTATATTTATATTTTATTAATAAAAAAATTCATATCTGTGAGACTGTATATGCAATTTAAAAAAAATAGCTAAAAGTTACTCACGATTAGGTACACATTTGTCCACTAGGCATTGTCCATTTCTTTCCATTTGTCCTCTTGACGTTTGGGCGTGGTCCCAAGTCTCCAAACCTTCGTCCATGTCGACGTCTACCATTTGGACACCGTTTTCGTTGGTCTCTCCAGCTCCATATAGTCTCCATTCCATCTAACGATAACAATTAGTATGGGGATTGGTACTTTACCCCAAATTTTCTTCGTTTCCTCCAGTTTTTTGCCATATTTGTTCCTGTTGTCTACTGCCTCAGAAGTCCAGTCCGTCTCTCAGGTCGCCATATGGTGGTGGCTGGATATTTACTATACTGGAATGGGGTTTGTTTAACAGGAAGGCACTATGTACTCATAACTTCTTTATTTATAAACATATTCCGTATAAATGTATTCAGTTGATAGGTGACATTATTCTGCTCTAACGGCAGCAACCTCTCAAACCTAACTAACTAATTCAACTGACCCACTAATCACTCAAATCTGATCGTGTTCCCATATTTATCAAATACTTCGTTTTGTAAATATGTTTGTATATATTCTCGTTAGTGTGTCAAAATGAATAATCACAACCTTGTTGAGTAAGCAAAACGTGGACTTTAACTAAGGTGTTCTACTTTGCAATTATTGTAACAAATATGCGTAATATTTATTGTTTTATAAATAAATATCTAACGAATACTTTAAGGTAATTTAAGGATTTCTAAAATATCTAAATAATGAGATAAATCCCATTATATACCGGGGGGTCTGGGGTTAATCACCCAGCAGAAGGAGTCCGGGAAAATTGATATTTAACCACTTGAAAACGCATTTTAATGTACTCCATGACTGAAGTTTCCTGTACCTACCTACATATTGCTATTCGCGATGAAAAACAAAGTAGCTGACCACTGGTGGAATATAAACTACTATAAGTGGTATAAACAAACCAGAAAATTGTTGATTTGAATGGAATTTGGTCATTATTAAGAAATTTTTAGCAAATTTCAGCATTACGAGTACATTAAAATATTTTAAATCAAATCGGTATTGTTCTATTCCTCAATTGAATGTTTGTTTATACCATTTATATCGGCCATTTTCTTGCATTCGACCTGCCCTCTATATTCCGGTTCAATCGCGAATTTTAGTTGACCAACACAAAAAAAATTTGAAATCACATTATTTTAAGCTAAATATTTACCATCAATATAACATCTTTTCTGTGTTCATAAAAAAATACTACATATAATGTTACTTACATTCTTCGGCTATAATGTAGGTTTTTAATCGCGTTATATTGCCTATAGGCAGTATAACGCGATTACAATCGCGGTGCCCCCTTCGCCGGGGGCCCCGAGGCACTGCCCCGGTTGCCCCAATGGTAGTTACGGCCCTGTCAGACATTACAATTTGAAAATTCAAAATAAATTTTTTTGAGCACTTATACAGTATGTCTGCGTGGCTTCGAACCATATGGGAAACATTTTTATTATCAATTTTACGAAAAATGTTATTCTTCATGAAATGCTCTGAATGGTCTTAAATCTGAGATACAAAATAAGCCAGATAAACCATCAGATATCAAA
Source organism: Diabrotica virgifera virgifera (assembly GCF_917563875.1). Classification (NCBI taxonomy): domain Eukaryota; kingdom Metazoa; phylum Arthropoda; class Insecta; order Coleoptera; family Chrysomelidae; genus Diabrotica; species Diabrotica virgifera. The sequence continues at coordinate 284,380,330 of NC_065443.1, read as the reverse complement.
GCTTATCAATTTTATACGAGGTAAGTCAAAAAATAGGAATTTAACTCAAGGATAAAGTACTTTTATATTTAACAATATACGATTTTAATTTTAATATGTAATTACATCGTTGTAAATAAAAAATTAATTTTTCCAAATATTTCTCAAATTACCGATAACCAACATTATTTTATTACAATTATAATAACTATTTTATTATTAATTTTTTAATTTTACGAAAAAATTTTTTATACAATTCTTATCAGATTCTTTATAAAAAGCTCTGCATTATGTCAAAACAAAGATTCAATCGTAATATATCACATTTTACCAACTTTATACGAGGTATGTCGAAAAATATGAATTTCTCTCTAAGAGTTAAGTACCTTTATAGTTCACAATATTTCAACTGGAATGATATAATTGCATATTTAAACATAGTTTTTAATTGCGAACAACTTTTTATAATAAAATTTTTCAATATTGTAAAATATAAAGGTGGTATAGGTACTACTGAGCGAAATTAATATTTTTTTGATATACCTAGTATAAAATCAATAAAATTTAATATCTAATTATTGCAACTTAAGTTTTATACCATGCAGAGCATTTTATGAAGAATAACTTTTTTTTCGTAATATAGATATGTAATAAAAAAGTTTCCCATAGGTTCCAAGCTACGCAAACACACTGTATAAGAAATCAAGAAAGAATTGTTTTAACATTTACTATTTTTAAAGCTGGTTATTAAATGTATTGTAGGTAAGTTGTACAGAAAACAACAAAATAAGTTGTTTATTTGGAATGGGTCTGTATACCAATAAAGATGAGAATTAGTATTTAGTAATTGTTTAACGCGGGAGCAGTCGCGCTCACTTCTGTCACTTAAGCAGTCGCGCGTAGAACAAAATCTAACAATACGAATTTAAAACAAAGTTCAGTTTTATAATATTTTTGTTTGCTTGTTATGTTGAAAATATCTATTTCTAACAATTTTAAAATTAATTGGTTCCCACCAAAGCCATAAATTCCACAAAAAAAATAAAAATGAAATTAAATTTTTTTTTTAAAATCTTACGCATTACTACAATCTTCTTCGAGGCACTTACAAGTGGAAAGTTATGTTGCAAAAATTTTTCATTAAGTTATCACGGAAAATGATAAAAAGTTGGATTTTTTCTAACGGCGCGACTGCTCCCGGGTTAAAAGGGCCCTATTTCAAATTCTTCGGGGGGGGGGGGGGGCCCGACGGACTTTGTTACGCCACTGATAACAACCTATTCTTAGACCTGCCGAATACACGTGTAAAATTTCATAAAAATCGGTCAAACCGTTTCGGAGGAATATGGCAACTAACACTGTGACCAGAGACTTTTATACATATAGCTGTAAATATTTTTGTGACTACTAAAATGACTAAATAAAACCGTATAAACCTTCCCTGAACTTTCACAAACAATTTAACATCAAAATTAGCCAAATCGGTCCAGCCATTCCTGAGTTTTAGCCTGAGGCAGGAATAGCTGAGTTTTAGCGAGATTAAGGAACAGCAATTGATTTTTATATATAAAATTTGTTAATAAAAATTTCCGGCTTACTTCGAAAATTTCAACAAACACAAACAAAAACATTTAAACTTTTAAAAATAATATTTTATAGTATATCTTATATAGAATCGAATAAAAAAGATTTGGTGCGGTATATTGATGCAAAAAAATAGTCGGTATATTCCGTTCCTAAGTCTTTTTAGAGGTAACATAATATACCGTTTTTATTTATATATTTTAAATACCTTGCATTTGGAATGGCGTTATAAACATTTCTACACATATCAGTCATTATCCTTTGTCTGCGGTACACTTTAACCAGTTCTTTCAACAAATATATCGACGAGACCGTTTTGACTCCATACTGATCCCAATATCGGAAATACCTTTTCATTCGATATATTATTAAACAGATGACTATTCCAACAAGAAAGACTTCCAACATATTCCTAAAAGGTAGATACCTAAAATTGCACAATAACAAACAAATTCACTAATTCACCATGAAAACTTATTTTTAAATATAAAAATGACTCTTTTAGAAAAAAATGTCTTCAACAATGAAAGTAAAATTTAATTTATAATAATAGTAGTATTTGCCATACTAAAATTATTGTACTGAGATTAATTTTTAACTGAGACAAGTTAACTTTTACTAATTTTCCAATGTAAACAAAAAAAAAACAAGTAGTTAGAGCAGCGGTTTTCAATCATTTTGAGTCATGTACCACCAAATACTTTTAATATTTTTAGTGCACCACCTAACTGAAATCGCTAACGGAAAGGTGATGTAATTAACTATAATAGTGGTGCTGAGTTTGGCTGTTTTTGCGTTTTATGTACCACATAAAATGACGATATGTACCACCAGTGGTACATGTACCACAGATTGAGAACCGCTGAGTTACAGGATATCTCAATTGCGCTTTTACCCTTGTGTTTAATTTTCGGGCTCAGTGGGATCTGTCGTCTGTTATTGAAACACCAAAAGCACTTTGATAATTTATTGACATAGATTGACACTAGGGTAACTCAACAAGCCCGGGAGAACGTAGCTTTACCGATATGTGGCTCGTACGCGAATTAACTCGAGTCACTTATGATGCTACATATTGACTCATTGAAGTTACTCGAAGGAATGAAGTTAAAGGCACATCTGGCCTGGTTGAGTTGATTCTAATGAATGAATTTAGATGTATGTTCTCTCTTGCTGGCAACATGAATTGGGTCATAGCCCACACGACCAAAAGAACAAAGGTTTTTACTTAGTCAGCTAAATTAATGTCCATTGCCAAAATATTGTTTATGAATTGCAACAATTAAACAAATGAAATAGCCCGCACATGGTTAAATATAATAACAAATTATTTCATGTGATCTACGGAGTGATAAAAATATACTGTTTAATATCGGATATGAATTATGAATATTTGATATTTAACACCTGGAGGTAGATGCCACTCTCTTCTCGGAGGTAAACATTATTTTATTAAAAATAACCCCATAAATCTAGGTTTAGCGAATAACCCCACATTCTAAGCAAAATATGTTTTATCAAAGTTATTAAAATAAATCAATACTTTTGGAGTTATAAAGGATAAAAATATTTTAGTTTTTCGTGAAAAAAATGCATGTTTTAAAACGGTTTTTCATAAAAAACTATATGTCTTTATAAAAAAGTTATCTTAAAGGAACATTAAAGCTAATAAAAAATCGAATAAATTCCTTACTTGAAAAACCTTTTAAGTTAAATTGAAAGTGAGTTATAGGTAATTGAATGTAGGATTTTTTCGTCGAGTACAATCCGACAAGAGAGACCTGGCGGGTGACCTTGCGCGAAAATACACAACGAGAAATACACATTACGAGAAGGTCACCCGACAGGCCTCGCTGGTCGGATTATACTCAAATCTAAATATTTAAGCCTAAAAAGTACTTGCTTCTCAAAGTACTTAGGAATACTTATCAAATGAGCTCCAGAAAAAGTAAAGCAAGTTAAGAGATGAAAATAAATTTCGAATGTTTTAGGAAAAAGTGAAAAATTAAACATACACGCGCTATTTCCACAAAAATTAAAATTTATAGTAATCCCTATAAGACTTTCTTTATTTTAGCATAAGCAATGAACTCAAAAATTTTGACCAGTTTAGAATGCATATTTTTGAAAAAAATTGATTTCAAAAATCAGAATCAAAAATTTCTAAATTACATTATCTTTTGATAATAACTCCAAAAATGCTCAGTAGTAATTGCACAAGAGCTCTAAAATTATCGAATTTTTCCCGAGTGACACTTTGACAGTTTTAATTTCACGAGCCGAAGGCGAGTGAAATTATGTCAAAGTGTCACGAGAGCAAAAATTTTATATTAATTTCAGAGATTGAGTGCAATTTGTTGCGATTATTTCATGAATAAAACTGTTCAAAACCAAAATTTTATTGTAATTTATTTATGTAAGTACAAATTAGTACAGTTAAACACACAATTGTTATAAATATTTGACGGTTGAAAGTCATCACTTTTATAATTTTTAAAACATTAATTGTCATTAATGTCACCGAATGTATTTTTTCGTCGCAACGAAGGGCATCTGACGTAATATACTTGACGACGGGATATTATCAAAAATTATCAGTTTAATTTTTATTTCTGTAGCTTTCTATTGGTCAGAATCTCCTATGAATTAAATAATCGATATAATATGTAGAAAATGATATAAATTGATGTAAAGATTTTACTTTATTTTTTATTTTTGTGGTACAGATAAAAAATACCCGAAATAGAAACGGTTAAAGCCTAAATTTTTTGAGAGAACCATATACCTATGTAACCGCGCGGGACCATTTAACCTTTTATCTCTTAAAAAATAATGGATTTAAAAGATTAAATTTAATACGATACTCTAGCTCTTATGGGCCTATACCTTTCAAATGGTTTTTGGATAAATCTGATATAAAAATTAGCCCAGTTATTCTAAAAACATTTTGAAAAAATTTTACTTAAAAAATTACTACACAAATCAACTAAGAATTTGTGCCTCTATATCGATTTATGGGGTTATTTATAATACAATAATTTTCACCCCCGAAAAGGGGTGCCATCCACCCCTAGGGTAAAAGCACAATTGAGGTATTCTCTAACCACTTACCAATTTTCAGGAAATCAGTGAATAAGGCTCACTGAAACCGGAGGTAATAGTTTATTTTGATCTTCATGCACTCTAGGACGCGTTCAAGTATTACGTAACGAGATTTTTGAAGATTTTTGAAGATTTTTGACCCCCCTCCCCCTGTATAACGCACCTTAATGGGGCGTTCGGCGTTTAAGTATTACGTAACGCAATTTTTGAAGATTTTTGAACCCCTCTCCCCTCAACCTGCGTTACGTAATACTTACGGCCCCCTACCAATAGACTAAAATATTAATAATTTAGATATAATACTGCACCACAATAACGTAAAATTATTATTTACATAGGTACTACAAATAAAGAGTTACGCACAACAACAAACAAATTCACTAATTCACCATAAAAACTTATTTTTAACTTACCCTTTAAAAAAAATAACCGTCGTTAACAATGTAGTAAAATTATAATAAAAGCGGTATTTGTCACACTACAATAATTATCCTACTGAGATTAATTTTTAACTGAGACAAGTTAACTTTTACTTTTCCATTTTACAATTTTCCATTGTAAACAAAAAAGCTATTATAGACTGAAATATTTTTCACTTTAGATTGCACCACGATAACTGAAAATTGTTATTAACCACAACATAAAAAATGAATCAGAAAGACTCTTTTCACCTTCATTAATAAATACAGAACTGCTACCTGCCGAAATTTAGGCCCAATATTTTTTTAATAGGAGGAAATTAATCCATGGGCGTGTATAAAAATAATACTTAGACCTTGACACTACATTTAAATAAAGAATGTGTGTGTACTTTGTACGCATGTAAGAAGTTATACTTCTATTATATGATTTCAACGAAATAAATATACATTTAACAGGTTATTTGTATATAAAGATTAAACTAATTTTTACTTACTACTTTCCAAAAATTTTTATTAAAACAATACTAAAAATAAAAAAATAGTTAGATAACACACGGAATTGAACCAGGGACCTCTCGATCTCCGGTCGAACACGCTACCACCGAGCTAAACTCCCTTTGATTTGACAGCTTACAAAATTTCTCATACATACTGACAAATTTAATAGACCAAGTGAGGTATAAAAATGCTTTAAAATTTAAAGTAAATATACTTACTATTATTATAAAATATTTTATTCCCGAGGAAGACAAATCCAAAGACACAAAAATTATAATAAATAATACATTTACTAAAAACACTAATATATTCTTTTAATGACTTATTTGCGCTGATACATACATAATTTGAAAGATTAGGAACGAACTACATACTGTCTGTCTGCGCATGCGCCAGGTAAGTATAAAATTTCACCCTCGATCGTAAAGAAGTATAACTTCAAAAATCATATTTACCTCCCTCATGAGACTTCGTTTATTTAGTTATTCATGTCGAGTCGGACAAATTTTCTACTTTTTTTTACTTTACTCCTTTTCACGGAAAGTTTTCGGAAGGGGGCCTTTCGTAAATATAGAGGTTTCTAAACTTTGGTGCATCCGACATCTGGAGTACCTTTAAAAATTTTTCGGACTGAACCCGTAAAGAAAATAAACAAATTCGCAAAACCTATTAGTACCCTTTCAGAATAACGACGGTTAAACTACAAAACCTCGTAAGTCGATTTTTGGTCCATTATTAGTTTTATACTTTGTTATACTACGGGAATAAAAGTTTGTTGGTTTATACTTTTTCTTCTTCTTCAGGTGCCATCTCCGCTACGGAGGTTGGCAATCATCATAGCTATTTTAATTTTTGAGGCAGTAGCTCTAAATAGTTGTTTTGAGCTGCAACCAAACCATTCTCTCAGGTTCTTCAGCCATGAAATTCGTCTTCTTCCGATGCTTCTTCTGTCATCTATCTTTCCTTGCATTATTAGTCGCAGGATGCCATACTTCTCGCCCCGCATCACATGTCCAAGATACTGTAGTTTTCTTTCTTTAATTATTGTAAGTTCAACTTCCTTCTCTTTACCTATTCTTCTCAGTACTTCGTTGTTCGTAACTCTATCTACCCAGGAAACCCTCATAATTCTTCTATAGGTCCACATTTCAAAGGCGTTAAGTCATCTCATTGCCTCTACATTTAACGTCCATGATTCCACTCCATAGTATAGTACAGTGTATACGTAACATTTTGTTAGGCGTACTTTAAGATCTAATGTTAAATCTTTGCTACATAGGACCTTTTTCATTTTCATAAAATTAGAACGTGGTTTTCGATTCTGACTTTGTCTATAAAAGTCGAGTCTGACTTAGTCTATAAAACATACGTAAAAGGGACGGTTAACATCCAAACATCTCTGTGTCAGTACGTCGAAGAAGAATAATGCCTCTCTGGTACCCATGCCATTGCGGAACCCATATTGAGTGTCACTAATATCCAGCTCCAGTTTAGAGTGTATTCTGGCGTGGATAATCTTCAGCAGAATTTTCAAGGTTTAAGCTTATGGTTCGGTAGTCACTGCATTCTTTGGAATTCACTTTCTTTAGCAAACACAAAAATGCTGATGTTAACATTTCCCGTAGTATAGATAGCGTTGAACAGTTCTACTATTATGTCCAGGTTTTTCTCGTTGACCAACTTTATCAGCTCGCTAGGTAATTCATCTGGACCAGCAGATTTATTGGTTTTCATAGAGTCTATTGCCTGACTAACCTCTGATTTGGTTATCTCTGGGCCCACATCTCCGGTTTGGCTATCTACGGATGTACTATATACTTATAGCTTCTCTCTGGTCATAAAATAGTTCCTCGATGTACCCTTTCCATCGTCGTAGTTTTCGTTTGGTCTCCATTACAACATTTCCATTTTTGTCGAGCAATATATTTGAGGTTCTTCTATTTCCTATTCGGGCTAGTTCCTTGACTTTTTTATGTAGGTTGAAGTTGTCATATCTATTTTGTAGTTCTTCTATTTCTTTACATTTTTCAGAGAAATAGGTTTCTTTAGCCTCCCTAATTTTTCTTCTTATTTGGTTTTGAATTTGTTTATAGCGGGTCTTATTGATGGTTTTGTTTTTTCCTCTTTCATTCATCAACTCTAGAATTTCCTCCGTCATCCATTCTTCTTTCTTACATTTGGTTGTTGTAAGTACTTTCTTACTTGACTCTAATATAGAGGTTTTGAAGAATTGCCACTGCTGTTCTACGTTGCAATTATATCCTGGGTTTCTGTCTAGATTTGTGTTGATTTCGTGTTTCAGATTTTCTTTTGTTTCTTCTAACTTTAGTTTCTGTGTATGTTAAGTTTATTGTTGTTGCGGCTTTTTTGCGTCTTTTTTAGTTGAAGTTGAAACCTAGCAATAAGAAGACTGTGATCAGCAGATACGTCCGCTCCTGGATATGCCTTTACTGCCTGAATTGAGTTTCGATATCTGTGCTTTATTGGGATGTAGTCAATTTGATTTCTGACGATTTTGTTGTCTTTGTCAGCTGGCGATTTCCATGTATAAAGGCTTTATACTTTTACATATCTTTTAAACTACGAAATCTTGTAAGTCAATGTTTAAATTTAATGGTACTAGCGACATCTACAAAAACCTCATAAGTAAGATTTTAAGTAACAAAACCTCGTAAGTCGCTCTTTGACAAAAAAAAACAATTTTACTGAATTCTACTTAATGGTAATGGCATCGTTACCTAAAAAGAACCCTACACACACAAAACGAATAAATTAAATCTTAAATAAAGAAGCCAATATGTTTTTCGTCTCTCCTCTAAAGTTACATAAAACTGACTTACGAGGTTTTGCAGTTTAACCGTCGATAAGACACTGGTGTCTGACCTGACACCGGAATCCGCCACTGGCAGCAAAGCAATGTTTTAAATGAACGACTACAGACGAGCCACTTTGAGTGTCTGGCTGATTTTAGTGGCTCAACAATGCTTTGCTGCAATTGAAGACCGGTGGCGGACACCGCCGGTGTCAGGCACCAGTGTCTTAGTCTAAAAGGGTACTTAAACCATGAAATTCTCAGAACTCATTATTTACGAATCAACGAAGCTTCGCGGAATTGATTGTTTTGAGAACTGTGTAAACTACTGTAGTGTTCTAAAGAGTTTCTGAGATATCTTATATCTTAGTGTTACACTGGCCTCCTTACAGTGCAGTGTATTTCTTAATAACGGTGGAAAATATCGAAAGTCTGTTCAGATTGTAACATGCTGGAAAATGAAGAAAGCCAAAGGGATGTGGCAACACAATTTAATGTTAGTTGTTCAACTGTGCAGGGAACTAAACAACAATTTGTCGAGACCTGTCTCATTAACAGCGACCCGCTACAGGTGCTAGAAGGAAGACAAAAGTCAGAGAAGATCGAGTTATCACTATTGCTGCATTGTGTAACCGGACGCAAACTGCTAGAAATGCTCCAAAGACATATTAAGTAAGCCCAAGGACCAGTAATAAGCGTCTCTACTATTTGACCAAGGCTAAGAGAATAGGGTTTGATACTTTGATAGCTTCCAATCCAGCAACGGGGTCATTGTCATCTAGTCGATAGTCGATGGACGATTGGAAAAAAGGGTAGTTTATTTATAAGTGTATAATATCAATTTATAGTAAAGGTAATCTAAATAAGGTCTACAGAAGGGCTGGATGAACGTTATGTCACACCTGGTTGCTCTTGATGGTATAGGTACTCTAATGTTTTGGGCAGGGATATTTCTCCAAGGGAAGACAAGGATAGATTCGTTTTTTATTAAGAAGGGTACATTGACAGTACCCAGATACATAACGTAGATCCAACAGCATGTGATATGTCATATGCTGGGTTTATTGGCAATGGTTTTCTGCTAATGGAAGATAATGCGAGCCCACACACAATAAGGATTGTATCACAGTGTCTTGAAGGTAATGCTACTCCAAAAATGGACTGGCCTTTTCAGACTTTAATCTTATTGAGCATATAAGGAGCCTTCTCAAACGGCGTCTAAGACGTCGCATAGCTGCTCCAACAACATGTGAAAAGTTTCAAATGGCTCTCACTGAAGAATGGACCACTTTTCCCCAAACATCCAAAACGTGATCAGTTTTTTTTTTATTTAATGGCACAGACATTAGTCATTCAGCCAGTTGCAATAAAGAATATACAATCCTATCCCTAATACAAAATTAAACAGAAACAATATAGTAATACAATAAATAATACAATACAATAATAATACAATAAAAACAATAATGGATCTCTGATAAAGTGATAAAACATTTATGATAAAAAAGGATGCAAATCTGAACTTAAATCATAAAAATATCATGCCCGCGTACAAATCTTATAGGACCGTGCGTGTATCTGACAAGCAATCTATAATGATATTGTATATTTGTTGTGAGCCTGTAGCCAGCAGAGACTGGATATTGAATGCAAGTTTAATTAAATTTTTATAGAGAGAGTTTGAATGCTGTTGAAACTTAGTACATTCAAAAAAGATATGATCAAGATCACCCTGCTTTTCGCAATGTTTACAATTATCATCTTCAATCACATTTATTTTATATAAATGACTTGGATAGCAAGTATGTCCAAAACGTAGTCGATTTATAGTTGTTATATATTTACGTGGAGCTTTGAAACTCTTAAAAAAGGTACTTTGTGGAATCACTGGTTGTAAAGTGGTGTATCCTGTGGGGTTTGTTAAGCAGTAAAGATTCCATTGATCTTTCCATATCGATAGTTGGTTTCTTTTAAAAATAGTAATAACATCTGATACACATAAAGAATATGACAATAAAGTGCCTGTTGTTATACTGGATTTAGCTAAGTAGTCTACATACTCACTATTTTTGAGTCCAATATGTGCCTTAACCCAAAAAATTTTATATTGAAGCCAGAGTCTTCTAAATGCTTTAACATATCCTTTATTAAAAATATGTAAAGATTACTAAATGTTTTTTGCAAAAATGTATTTTTGATATTCTGTAAAACTGATAGGCAGTCTGAAAGAATTAACGTTTTTTTAGTATAAGAGTTTTTAATATATTTCAACGCTTCGAGTATGGCCAATGATTCCGCAGAGAAAATTGAAAACTCATTTTGAAGTATGTACTTGAATTCGAAACCTCCTGAGGGTAAAAAATAAGCACGCAGCCAGTCTCTTCTCCTTCTCTTGATTTAGATGCATCGGTGTATATAACTGTTGCAACTGTAGCAGTTCAAAATAGATTTCAGGATATTGTTGCTGATTATGTTGTTTTCGTTGTATGTGGGTATTATTACATCAGTTTTATGGAAGAGAGCAAAGTAGTCTAAGTTTTTGTCTACTGTGTTTAATTCCTTTGAAAAAAATAGGATTGTTCTGTAATGCAGTACATAATAAAGGCGGAGATGGTTTTTTAATCCAATACTTCTGAGTAAGATCTGATTCGTTAAGATGACATATACAGGAAAATAATTCGAAATTTGTAGAGTGTGCTTTAAGTACCCATTTTTCGCTTAGTAAATTTCTTCCAAAGGAGGCTCAGAAGCTTCAACATATATTATTTGTATAGGAGTAGATCTCATAGTACCTAAACAGATTCTCAAGGCAGAATTTTGGAAAACGTAAATTTTTCCTAAAAGGTTTTTGGAAGCAGAACAGTATATAGAGAGTACCACCATAACGTGATCAGTTCTATGCCAAATCGAATGATGTGTGTTAGAACCGTGGTGGCAACTGGCAACAAGCATTATTAAAACGAATGACACTTACCTTTTCTTGACTTAAATGCCAAGAGTAACTGAATCAATACACGATATAGATTTAATTTGATATTAGTCCATTGTAATGTTACATTTAGGGTTGCATTTCTTAGAAGAGTCAATTTTATTTTCTTAATGTGTAGGGAGGTTCAGTAGAAGCTTAAGTTCAAGTTTTTGGGGTCGCCACCCAGTGGCGTGCTGGCTATATAAATGAATCGGTGCAATCACCGAGAGGCCGCGGCCTCTTGAGGCCGGTCAAATAGGTTTTTTTCACAAAAAATTTTAGATGTAACCAAAAAAAATATTTTTAATTTTTAATCGAATGTTAATTTTGTTAATGTTAATTTTTTAATTGTAAAATATAGTTAAGTAAATGAATAAGACTATATAATACATAAATAATATTTTGCGACATATAATATTTATTTTAATACATACAAGTATATTTATGGTTTTTCAATATCCTTCAAACATGTATGTACTCTGCAGAATAAAAAATGGAAAAACGTCTTGCACAATTTTGACCGAACTATTGCAAGTATCGAAAAACGATTTGATCAATATAAATCGTTTTATGATGATTTAAGCACTCTACATCCTAGAAATTTTGATACAATAAAAAATGGTATACCTCTACTTACTTACTTACTTAGTCCTAAGCCTTTCTACCTTTAGGTGTAAGGCTGGTATACCTTTAACGGCATTTAAATCATTTACTGAAAAATTAAGAAATTTTTATCCGACCATATCTGCGATTGCCATAACCGATACCATTATCGATACCCTAAAGTAACTTTTACACGTATCCAGTAACTGGCGCCAGTCTCACTGGAATGCCAGTGGCATGAAAAATAGACCACCTTTCTATTCGAGACAGCGCTGGCAGACAGCGCTGGACTGGCACAAAAAAGTGTTTACATGATGCCATTTCCATGCCAGCGCTGTCGTGTCAGTGCGACTGGCGCCAGTTACTGGATACGTATAAACGCGCCTTAACTGCAGTTAGAGAAGAACTAGTGGATTTTGCTGATAAATGTGTGTTAAAAAGTAGGATTTTGCAAAATACTGCAATTATAGAAGATCGAATTAATGATGAGTATGTTCAGTCTACAGAAAGTATGAAGGATGATATTATTAATCTAAGTGAATGAACATGATGTAACAAATGACAATGTTGTTGATATCGTGAAAACTTCACTTCCATGTGGTACTAAAAAATGTAAAGATTGTATAGCTTGCTGTGATGCTTTTTTGCATAAGTACAACTTATGTATATCTGTGTGCTTATCCAAATAGTATATAAGCATTTATTAACTCTTTCAGTGACACAAGTTTCTTGCGATAGAAGCTTTTCAACGTTGAAATACATAAAAAAATCGGTTAATAAGTACTTTAACACAAGATCACTTGGAAACATTTATGCTAATGGCTATAGAAAAGGAAGTTTTGTGTGAGCTTAAAAATGATGAAATAATTGACGAATTTGCTCAAAAAGTTAGTTTATTGTGGAATTTATTGATCGAGAGTTAAATAATTATTTTATAAAATAATTGCAAAAGAATGTTTAGATTATTGCGTTGTATTAACATTTTAAATATTGTTAAATTAAAGTATTTGCACTGTACTGGTATTTATACTCTCTTGTATAATTGATTTACTAAAATTCAACTTAATACATAATTGAAAAATTCTCAAAATTTTATTTTACTTTTATCTTAATTACATCAAATTCATATTATATTTATTCAGGAAGTTATGGTTTCTGCCTTACTACATACAATATTGTCATACATGTCATACATTATTTTGTGAGACTGCTTAATTCTTAAATAAAAAAATATAGCAAATTAAAAAATCATTGAATTCAAAGTTTTATGTTTGATTTAAAAATAATATATATTTTTGTTTTTTTGATTTTATAAATAACGAATAAAACATCCTGATAATAGAAGGTAAAATGAGGATGGGGGGCCGCTTTTCTATAAAATCACCGGGCCGCTTGAAAAGTTCCAGCACGCCACTGTCGCCACCCTTGTCCCCCCGCCGCCATATTGGAAAAAGTGGTGTAAAGGACTTTCGCGCTGTCTCTCCTAAACTAGCAATGCTACAGAAAATTTATTTAACACATAAAATGTAGTAAATTAAATTTTCTACAATTTTATATCTATTACTTTTTATCTTCAAGTGACCAACAAAAAAGTTATAAACAAAAATAAGAGAACATGTTGTAAGAAGTTTCCTTTTGGAGGTTATAACTTTTTTCCGTTCATTTCACAATAAAATGACATCATATCGATTTTGTAGAGGATTTTTCAATGAACAATTTTCACTATAAAGTTGTTTAATTTTATTTATTATCTAGGTTTTACACCGCTCCAAACTTGACCAGATTCTCGAATTCTCATAGGAATACAATAAAAACACTACTTTTATATCTATAAATAAGGCGAGCGGCATCAACCGTTATGCCGATCACGAAAATCAAATTTAAGGTGAATGACCAATTTTGGTCTATTTTATGTTTTCGAGGTCGCTGAATCCGAATATGAAGTTTATTTTTATCTAGAGTTGGTGGAACATGTTCAAAAATCAAATTTTATACAAAAATGCTAAAAATCAATTTTGACGATTTTTCAAATTGACCTCGCTGTATCTTTGGTCGCTGTAAATATTTCCTTTTGAAAATTGTACTGTGTCATCTATAAAGTATTTGATAACAATGAAATTTGTCCAAAATGTTTAAACACATTACAAAAATAGTTGTTAATTTTTAAACATTTTGTCATCATATTTCGTTAGTTTCATGTTTACTTTTAAAAAGTTGAGTGACAAACTTTTTAGTTTATAATTTTAACCAACACAACAATAAAATATAATTCATGAAGTTTTTTGGAAAATTTTAAGTCAAAATATATAGGAAAAAAGTTATGTTACTTCATAGACAAGCGGCACACACCAAAAAACGCTTATATCTCGAGATCCTGACCACGGTGTGCTGAATGGCTAATTTTGATCATACTTTATGATTTTGCTATCAAAAATCGTTTTTTTGCTCTTCTTAAGAATTTTGCATTTTGCGGTTGCGTCATTCTTCTTCTGAACCGGCGAATTTTTCCTCAAACAACTTCTTGGACCTTTTCTATATATGCTTAGGGTTATAAGTTTTATAGTGGGGATATAAAGGTCAAAAACAGAATAATAATAGCATAGGAATGTTATAATCATAATAAATTGTACATAGAAAAGTAAGCCTAACTTTTATTTTTATTGTATCCCTATGAGCATTCGAGAATCTGGTCAAGTTTGGAGCGCTGTGGCTGTCGCTTATAGTGGAAATTTTTCGCTGAAAAACCCTCTACAAAATTGCTATAATGTTATTTTATTTTAGAATGAACTGAAAAAAAGTTACAACCTCCAAAAAGAAACTTGTTAAAATTTTTTTACATATTTTTGTTTATACCTTTTTTGTTGGTCACTTGACGATAAAAAGTAATAGAAACAATATTGTAGAAAATTCAATTTTCTACATTTTATGTTTCATTAGATTTTCCGTAGGGTTTGTAGTTTACGAGATATAGCGCGATACCCCTTTGCACCCATTTCCAAGATGGCGGCCGGGGGACAAGGGTGGCGACCCCAAAAACTTGAACTTGAGCTTCTACTGATCCCCCCTACACATTAAAGAAATAAAATTGACTCCTCTAACAAATGCAAGGTATGGCTGAAAAAGTGTAACATTTTAATGAACAAAAGGTAAATAAGATAAAAATACAAAGATATAAAAATTGTTTAATTTTACGGGAGGCCTGTTTTCTGACGCGCAGTGTTTAATTGAACACTGAAAAAACTGGAAGATATAAATTCTAGAGCCGAGAAAGGGGACATGCTTTTCAATTATATTCTTAACAGAATTCATAAAATCAAATTATTTTAGAAATACTTTATAAAAAAGGTTTTCTACAAAATTCATATATTCCACCTTTTAGAAAAATACGGCACGGCTCTGGATATTAACAAACTGGTTTTTAACATACCTACTGCAACGTGCAACTGCAATTGCAGTTGTTTCAGTAGTAGGTACATGACCGGCACAAAAGCAAAACTATACCTACCGATAAAACTGGTTTTCTTCAAGAAAAGAATACAACAGATTAAATCCCAGTGCCATCAAGCCACAAATTGTTTAGTCCATATCGTGAGCCGTTCCCGTATGAAAAAAATTCTGATTTGTAAAGCGTGTTTTATAGATTTCTAGAACACCATCTGTGTATTACCTTCAAGAGGTGAATAATTGTAGCTGCTCCCAACTGCTGCAGTTTTAGGTTTTAGTATGGTTTATTAGTCTGTGAGCTACGTTGACGTAAAGTTAAAAGGACGTTAAAAGCAGTCCAATATATTCTTTCGCTATTAGTATGGCAGAAAGTTAATCCAGTTGTTCTACATTCGATTGGAAAGCACCATTTTATTACTATTTTCGAGTGACCAATACTCAGTTTTTTGCAATTCAGTTTATAAAGGATTTTGTAAAATCTCCACCATCTTTTTAATATTTTTAATATAACACAAATTCACATTGAAAACAGAGAATAGGCAACGGTATGACATACCGCATGTTAGAGTCTATGTCCTGAAACATCCACGTCCGTAGTTAATGGCATTAATTATAGTATTGGAGGGTCCCCTCCAATACTATAATCAATGTTAAGGGTTAAACAAATCATAATGGTGCTTGCAGAAATTTTTGGGCAGACAATTTTTAAAAAATGTTTTTAAACAAATATTCAAATCACCTTTTTTTGTTCCGAAAAATATTTTTTAGGTTTTTAGGGTCATTCTAAAAAAAGGACTCGAGCCATTTTCTCAAAAGTTAATAGTTTTCAAGTTATAAGCGATTTAGTGTGCAAGTACTTAGAGGGGATACGAGAAACGATCGTGCGCGAATAGCGGAGGAATATTGTGACTTTCTTAAATAATTCATATTGTCAATTGAAAATGTCAAATTGACGTATACCTATTTCATACCTACTGTCATTGAAGAAGAAAAATTTTATATATTGCTTCGCAATATTGATATGATATGCAATTATTATATAAAGGTAAATTTAATTAATCGTATTTTGCTTGCAGTACTGCATTTTAATAACTAATTCTATTTACTACATACAATTGTTTACGTTTTAATAACATAACCTGAATCTGACTTTTTCCTCTTATTATTTTTTTTTTGGACTATGGCCTTGACAATTATCCAGTAACCAGGACCAGGACTAATATAATTGGCCAATATAATTAAAAGTACGAAAAATGTTGCTGAGCGTAGAAACCAGGTGTCGCTTTGCCGAACTTGCACGGTCCCAATATGTTGCGTGTCTGTCGCATTATATGATTGGCGTATTTAATGGTAATTTACACTGGTAATAA
This sequence comes from Diabrotica virgifera virgifera, assembly GCF_917563875.1. Lineage (NCBI taxonomy): Eukaryota > Metazoa > Arthropoda > Insecta > Coleoptera > Chrysomelidae > Diabrotica > Diabrotica virgifera. Next base: position 284,363,548 of record NC_065443.1, on the reverse strand, counting down.
TTAGATAAGCGAATAAATAAATACATTGATAAAACAAACTATATTATGTTAATAATAAATTTTATTTATTTATTTATTTATTTATAGTAAATACAAATGACCTGGCCTCTTAAGACTAATTCAGGTCGTTTCCTGATGGGATTACAGTAGTTGATACACATTTTTTTTATTTTATCAATTTTCTAATTTAATTTAACTAATTAACCCTCGTAAGGCGGTGCGGGGTGCAGCTGCACCCCAGACCTCGTTTTTATTACCTATCTTTTTAATAAATTTTTTTGATTTTTGTGCATTTTCTTATTCGCATTAAATTCAATTCCAAACGCATTCCATACACATTACAACATTTAAAACTCTCTGCGTTTACTTGTTTTTTTTTGGAAAAATGACTGTAGGGTGCAAATGATGAAAATTTTGTATCCTGAATTGGATGTTTCTGATGTTCCACCTGGAGCTAACAGAGTTACAGGACAAGGTAGGTGTTACTTTATGTCAGAGAAAAAAGGCTGAAAGTCCAGGCATAATGTATTGAGTGTAAAAACTTTGTGTTGCTCACTCTGTGGAAAATTTCATGTGTTTGTCTTGCAACGATAATAATTTTTTTAAAGAATAAATGAGTATTTTGTTTGTAAAGTTATGTTTCGTAGTATAATTAACAAGTCCTAAATTATCTTTCAAATCAATTTCCCCGACGTTCACATATAAAAATGGGTATGCAGATGGGGTGCAAATGCACCCCGCACCGTTGTTTACGTAAGAATCTAAGCACCGCTTTACGAGGGTTAATATAATGGCCCCAATCTATTACTAATTCTGAAAATAATAAATTATAAAATAATTGTAATAGAACAATTTTAATAAAAAATTATTCTAAACAATTTTATTAAACAAAATATAATTTTTCATTTTTTTATTTTAAATTTTATTTTTTTTGTGAGAGTAAAATAATAAATTATAAAATTTTAATAAAATGTCAATAAGTATTTGTTGGGAACTTTTCGTATGCATATCGTATAATATGTATAAGTGCGAGAGAGTGTCACCATATAGTGCGACGCGCGGCGGCGCGGCTGCTTAAAAGTCGAGTAGACGATAGAGTTATATATTAGCATAGAGAGAGTCTCATTCAGAGCGAAGTGACGACACCATCTTTTTTATTTGGATTAGTGCTGTTTCACTCTTAAGCATAGTAAAGCTGCTACAGTTGTCCTCCTCTTCCGTGCCTATATTCACACTGAATGTCATCATAGATTTTCGATACAATGTGTTAGAAAGAGATGCAGCCAGAAAGACAACCAGTCCATGAGATCTTGTCGTCAGGAAGCGCGGAAGGTAGGCTCCCTCTATGTCAATATATACCTCTATGGAGTAGACGCGCGTTAACAATTAATAAACAACGGTCTATGTTGAAAAAATTCCCGATTACTCGTCAGAATCTTAAAATTCAATGTTTAAACTTCAAATTATGCACTTGGCAACCCCAAAAACTATAATTTACATGTTTCAAGAAAATACGTATTTTCGCATTTTTCAGATTTTAAGTTACTTATAACTCGAAAGCTATCAACTTTTGGCCCTTTTTTTGTTTAAAATAACCCAAAAATTCTAAAAAAAATATTTTGAAAAGCAGAAAGGTAGATATTAATATCTTTTGAATAAAAAAAAAAATTATCCCATTATATCGCGTACCCAAAAATTTCGCCCGGCATCCTTCTGGTTTGTTTAAAAGGGACATTTAATTTTGAACAGGAATTAGCAAAGAAACCCAATCAGAAATTATTTCACACGGGAGCCGCCTTTAAATATGGACTAAATTAATAAAATGATGATTAATAAGATGATTTATCTATAAATTATCGACATGAAAGATATTATATTAAAGATGTATAAGATAATATATATTATAGGTATTAAAAATATTATTTAGAATAACTTGGTCTTTAGAGATTACTAAGAGAAAGATTTCAAATATGTTCAGTTCGGTGTAAAAGTTCTACTACTGGAAAAGAAGAGGATAAAATTTTGACGGATAACTCTGTTCATTTATTACTCTCCTTCAAATTTACACGAAGCGAACGCAAGAAAGGGGTTGACGGTTGATCTGATCTGTGATCTGTCACTGTCAGAATTAGTGAATGTTAGGATGGGGTTGTAATTTTTATTAAATACTTAATTATTAAACTGTACATATACGTTATCATCATAATGTAGTTCGGACAACCTAACAATACATTAAACCTGGAGTCTCTCTTATGCTGTCATAGCGTCGTTTAGTGATATTCTTTGAAAACATCAACAAAACATAAACAGGGACATGTTTTCTCTACTAGAGCACACTAAAGAGGAACGGTTTCATGTACATTATCGGCTAAGTTTCAAGCAAGTTTGCCTCATAACAGTTTCTTGTCCGTTTTTAGCCCTAATAGTTTGTTTCATCACTGCCTACATCTATCAATATGATGATATACATGAAACCCATTGTAGGGTAAGTTGAAATCAAACCAAAGCTACTTTTTATTATATCTTCCGATAAAATTAGACAATTTTTATAATCATAACATGACAACTGTTAACTGTATTGACATATTCATATGACATAGCAAAACATATAAACATTGCAGAGTGATCCTATAATAAAGGATGTTATAGTCTCCCGCCCTATTTTGTACTTCTTCTTTAACACATTCGCTGCCACTGACGCCAAAAGGCATTTTGTGCTACTTGAGTCAGGTGCCACTGACAAGTACTGTCTCCCAATAGGAGGTTGGATATTATCATTAGGGTGGAACGAAAAATTTGAAGTCAATATTTTTTATGGGGCTAGTGCGAAAAAGTTGTGTTTTGATGTATTGGGACCCTGCAAGTTCGGCAAAGCGACCCCTATTTCTAGGCCTGTACTTTTATTCACACTTTTAATTATATTGGCCAATTATATTAGTCCTGGTTGCTGGATAATTGTCAAGGCCATAGTCCAAAAAAGTAATAAGAAGAAAAAATAAGATGCAGGTTATGTTATGCAGACATAAACAATTGTATGTAGTAAATAAAATTAGTTATTAAAATGCAGTACTGCAAGCAAAATACAATTAATTAAATTTACCTTTATATAATAATTGCATATCATATCAATATTGTGGAGCAATATATAATTTTTCTGCTTCAATGACAGAAGGTATGAAATATACCTCAATTTGACAATTTCAATTGACAATATGAATTATTTAAGATAGTTGCAATATTTCTAGGCAACTCACTCCGCGCACGGTCATTTCTCGTTTCCCTTCCAAGTACTTGCACACCGCGAATAATAAAACTGTAAGAAGTCTTTTTTGTATTGGATCCCATCTTCAGGTTCCATATTAAATGTAAATTTTTGGGAATAACAAAAAAAAATATTTTAAAAATTAATTTTTTTATCAGTTCTTTGAATCCAAATAATTGTTTTATGATACAATATACATTTTAAGATTGGTAGTCTGATTTTGTGTTAAAAAAAGGCATAATATTTCTAGACTGCAACCTTGAACGAATAAAGCCATCCCTTGATTCTGGTCCACAAACAGCAGCTGATGCTTCAGTTACTAACTTAACAGTTCTTTCCACGGATTTTGTTTGACAAGGGCAGTTTAAGACCTCTATGTTGTTGTAATTACCAGAATCAATCATATCCCTTACATGTTCATTGGAAATATGTTTTAGCAAAGGAGGAGCCGTAACTTTGAATCCAGAAATAGAAATTAAGTCATTATAATCTGTAGCATTAAAATTTAATGCTGGTATTTTGGATTTCCGGATCTTTTTTCTTTCTGACTTTCTCTAGCTTTCGGCACTCTGTGTAGTCCTAGCTCCCGTATATGTTTTCGTTCATCTTTCATCATACCGAGTAATACATTTTCGGGATGGGAAAAATAAGCATTCCTTTGGATACCAGCATCGACAATTTTTCTTTGGTCAACTGGTAGAAATCGTGAATAATGGATCATTCGCCTTAAATGTTTTGAACCATCAGAACAGCTAGGATACAGTTTTATATAAAACCAAACTGGTGCATACACTTTTTGGATGAAACTTACTAACATAATTAATTGGGGGCTGGGACATTCAGTTCCAACATACAATCGAAGCAATGGATTATCAACTGTCAGCCACCTTGAGTGTGATATTTTCCCAGGTTTTTTAAGGCTCTAATCATTAGGACATTTTATCGCAGCAACTGCTTGACTGATTTGGTACAAGTACTTCTGATCGGTACTAAGGTCTGTTGTTTCTAATACTATTGCTAGGTTGTTTTCTATTGCGACAAAATCGACAACAGCCTTCTCTTCACAGCGTTCCAGAAATTTTCCTATTGGCCCTGAAAAACCAAGTAATTCACTGGTGCGTCCATCTCTAACTGTTAAATTAAATGACGTAGAGGTAACTCATTGGAATGAAATAAGCATATTAGCCATTGAAGTGACGTGCCGCAGTATTTGTGATGTAGATGGTTGGACTGTAACTGTTGACAAGGGAGCAATGAATTCTTCATCATGATCATCTGCATCAGAAGAATTTGAGTCACACAAGCTGCTACTTAAGGAAGGATTAGATGAATCAACGGTACATGCTTTAAGAACAATTTCGTCAGTATTATATTTTATTGAACTTGCCGTTACTTTCATGGTTCTTTCCATTTTCTACCTTATTGCTGCAGATGCTGCAATATCCACTGGTCCAATTGCCATTTTTTGACAGGAGCATTGATCTTGAAGAAAAATTCGCCCATTTTGTGGTACTTTCTTGATTTTATCACAAGTTCACACACACAGTTCCAGTCATGTTGCACTTGCAAGCCGCGATATTCAATAACTTTTTACACTCCTTTCGAAACTGGCAAATCTTTTCTATTTATGAATCAGATGTTTACTGAGTTTTTGTGTAAATATCGCTTAAGATTTTGATACTCTGTATAAATATTTTTAATCATATCTTGAATGCAGTTATGCGATAATGTTGGAAAAGAAGCTTTTATTAGGCGATAGACGGATCTTTATTATTATTTGTCAACTTAAGTTCATTACGAATAAAGAAAAAGCACTTTAGAATGTCACACTTAGTTGGTAAACACGATCATTGGAATTTGATCAGAGCCATATATTGATTTTTTCGACAAAAATAATTTTTTTGTTTTTTCATTTTTCAAATCCAATATGGAACCTCAAGATATTTTTTATTTCAAAATGCTCTCGCACCAATTGTTTTCATCACCTGACACAACTTTTAAACGATAGCTACAAGAATTTTTCTTTTTTTTTTATTTTTTGACCTTTTTCGTTCCACCCTAATCATCATTACTATTTTTACTCTATCTACAGCTACTCTGAAGATTTCTATGGAACTACATAAACGAGTCCCTTAAATTTTTCAACCATAAGGCTCTTCTTCTTCTTATACTCCTTCCTCCTCTTTTCTGTCCCTGTATTCCCAGTCTTAGCATTTCATATGGCTGTCCCCTCATTAGGTGTCCCTGATATTGTAACTTTCTTATTTTTATTGTGTTTATTATTTGGTATTCCTTGCTCATTTCTCGCAATACTTCTGTGTCCATGCTATTCTAACCATCCTTCTGTAACACCACATTTCAAATGACTGTAGCTTATTGTGTGTTCTTGTTTCAATGTCCAGCTTTCAAGTCCATATTGCAGTATTGAAAACATGTAGCATCTCGGAGCTTTTACCAAAGAAGCGAAAGCACCTGTCGGCTCCTTTGATGTTCAGGGGACAGAAATATCGGTCGGAGAATGGTAGGGGTAATACTTCACACTATACTAAGAAAAGTAATGAGGAATTCGTTCAAAACAGTAGGAAATTTGAGTTACACTGAGAAACAAAGTAATAATTAAAACTATAGTGTTTTTAAGTTGATCTATTTTATCAATTGTATTTTTTTCTGTAAAACTTAATATAACACATATATCAATTTTGTACTGATAAGTAAAAAGGGTTTAAGTTAAAAATATCAATTTTGACTAAGTTTTTTAAACTATGTAAACGTGATGGATTTTTAATGCTTAGTTGAATTTAACACATTCGCGGTCATGACTGCATATGAAGTCATTTACTCCATAAGAATACGTGTATAAAATGACAGCGTGTCCGCGAATGTGTTAATAGGTAATTTCAAAACAGAGATGAAAATTTCTATCGATTTCTATTACTTTTTTTTCGTACTAAAAAACTTGTCAAAATAGATATTTTCGACCCAAGACCTTTTTACTTAGTACAGAATAGTTATACTTTCAAATTTTCTATTAAATTTGTCTTAGGCTGATGACTTTTTTTGTTTCCTTTTGAGAAATTTCTTTGAATGTCTATTGACCTCCATAAACACCATCATATTCTCGCTGCATGAGGAAACTCTGCGGCTGAGGCTAGAATGACTTTATTCACCTTCGATTTCTTTCTGTGCATCTGAGGTTTCTGGAAACTCTGGTTGTACTGTACCAAATTCAATTTGCCTGGATATATAACAATTATCCCATCACATCTAGCATCTAATACCTGGGAAATAATCTATCAGCTGACAACAATATCGAAGAAGAGGTAAAAGAACGAATAATTAAAGCCAGTAGAACGGCCGGATGCTCAAACGACACAATTTGGAAAAACAAACACGTAAGAGTGCAAGCAAAGGCCCAAATAAGTATATAAGTCAGTTACGGTCAGTTATTAGGCCAGTTATGACTTATACGGCCGAAACAAGACCAGATACAAGCAAAACACAAAAACATCTGCAGACCAACGAAATGAAGATCTTAAGAAGGATTGCTGGAAAAGGACTACATGACAGGGTAAGAAGTGAGGAAATCAGACGCATATGTGGGGTAGACAATATAAATACCTGGGTAAAGAACAGAAAAGAAGAGTGGATTCAACATATAAGCAGGATTTTTGAATCAAGGATAGTAAGAATAGCCAGTGACAAGTCACCGTTAGACAGAATAAGTATAGGACGCCCAAGGAAAAGCTGAAATGACAATTTAGGGACAGAATGAAATGCACCGTTGAAGAAAAACAGGCAGTACTGCCTATATAAAAGAAAGAAAACATCAGATCTAGCATCTAGCCACCTTAACCTGTTTCTTATTTTGTTTCCAATAGGATTCACACCCAATTTTTTTTTCTTATATACTCATTCCTAGCATTATCTTTTCTAGTTATTCGCTAGTTCTAGTTATTAATAACTACGGGTTTAATACGGAACTTAACCTAACCCTAATGAAGCTCTGCTTTCACACAAAATTTTCCAGTTTCAGCTGCATTCGCTCTCTCTAATTGTTACCGTCTGATACATCTCTTGTACCACTCTCACATACTTATTCAGCTGGCACTCTTTTCCTACTTAGTACCAATAGGTTTCTGGTAACTTTGCTATATACCTTCTCAAGATTAATAAACACTATGTGCAAGTCTTTCTCTTCCACTCATAAGTTTTTCTCTCAGCTGTCATAAAATAAAAATTGATGTTGTGGACCTGTCTTGCATAAATTCCAAATGACTTTTATTTCTAGAACCGTACACTAAATTTTGTTAGATTTCAAATGTACGAAAACGAAAACATATTTTCAATATGGTGCTAAGATAAATACAATGATCTGAACAAAATTAAGCAAATGTTTGTTTACTGAAAATAAAATAATACTATTGCAAATTAAATAAAACACTAAATAGCTATGTTTAAATTGTTTTTATTCTTTATTAAAAATCTGGGAATAAATAATCTTAATAGATAGGTAGATACGGAATCACATAAACGTTTGAAAATGAATCAAATAAATGTTTAAAAGGAAGTTCTCTCATTGCCCTACGATCGTTTACCTGCTACGATTTATCGGATTCGGGAGAGATTAAATGTCCAGCAAACGACGGCAATGTTGCCAGATTCCTTTTAGCGGGAATTTTAAAATTTTATAGCAGTTTGGTTTTAAATTTGACAGTTCTGTTTTCTCAAGTCAAAAATCTTAACCTTACTTTTACAAGTGATTAGGATTATTATTATTATTTTATTTACATGTAAATTGAAACAATAAATATTGTGCTGTGTCATAATCTCAAACTCATTATGTTGCAGTCTTTTCCAGTTGATAAAATTGCAATTCAAAAACTTTTAGGTAGGTACCTGTAACTTCCACATTATTATTTATTTTTTAAGTATTAAGGTTGATGTTGATATCAAAAATTTAGATTTCAAAGATAGTTTTATGTAGGTAGATACTAATAGAGTAATACTAGATAATAGATTAGATACAAAGTAAGCTGTAAGTAGTATAACTGCCCATGTAATCACCTGTTATGTTTTTTTAGATTTGCACTGTAAAGATGGCACAGGAAGAGAACAAGAGTACAAGAACATGAAACATCTTATTATGAATGTATATGTATGTGATCCTCAAAAAATTATTTTACAAAACAAGATAGAGAAAGAGCTTTAAAATCCCAAGGATCCTGCAAAATGTTTATTTGGTGTACTAGTTGAATAATAGTATCTGAAAATATTCAAACTATTTTAAAACACATTATGGGCATGAGGATGATATAGAGCACTTACATAAATACCAAAATCAGATAAATATCTCTTCAAAGTTTATTTTGAGACTTTCTTCAACAATGTAAGTAAAATTTGCATATCAACGGCGGAAAGGCAGGACTTTGTAACGGAAAAATTTTTATAACATAAGTTACTTCAGTTTTCGCTTTAGAATAAGTGTATCGGCAGCTATTAAACAGCGATTACAGCTGGGAAAGTTTCCGGAAGGCTTCCAAAAGGCTTTCCCAGCTCTAAAAGCTGTTTAATAGGTGCTGACACACTTATTCTAAAGCGAAAACCGAAGTAACTCATTTTATACAAATTTTTCAGTTATGAGGTCCTGCCTTTCCGCCGTCGATATACACAATATAATTTAAAACAAGAATGTTACCACTAAACCACTTTTTAAATATTACTTATGAATATTTACTACAGTTTACAATTTCAAATAGTGTGTTTGATTTTCCTATACCTATATTTTACTTTTTTAGTAAACTTCAGACTGTTCAGGATAGCATAATAGCATAGGAGGCGAAATAAAAAGAATTGATTTACTTACAAGAAAAGATATCACAAACATTAAACTCTCTTATGGCATTGATTTGAAAGATGGGTATATGTACAATGATGATGCAACCAGTGTTTATTTTTGGGTTGAATGCTTACAGACTCATGTCCAATATTATTTTACAAACAACAGGGCATACTAATGGATATTCATTCTGAATTTAACATTTATGATTTTTGTCTTATTTTCCTTAATACTGTGCCAAAAGGAAATGTTAATTAAGTTTGGTAAATCCTTTATCGCAATCGATGGAACTCATGGGCTCAATTCCTATGACTTTGAACTTATGACAGTATTAGTAAAAGATGAATTTGGGAATGGATTTTGTACTGCTTTCTTATTTTCAAATAGAAAAGATACCTACTTTAATTCACCACTTTTTTTTAAATACACGTCTGTGTTGGTATTATATGTATAGTCAAATGTTTTCATATCAGGCTGTTTTACATTTTCATTTACAATGCCTCGTCAAATGTAATGGGTATTGCTCCTAATATACTGTTAAGTGCCTGGCACATAGATAGGGCATGGTAAGTAAATCTTAATAAAATATCTGATTCTGAAAAAAATCCTTTTATGTATACAAGATGTATTAATGATGGTTTAGAGAGTATTAATAGCTTTTTGGGTAGACTTCTAAGTGATGTAGATACATACAATTTTTGTAAGTATTTCCAGTAGAACTACTGCAATAACATCCAACAATGGGCCTATTGTTATAGGAAGGGGTTGTGAAATTAATACCAATATGACCATTCAAAATTTTGGATAAAAGGGTATCTATTAGTTGTTATCAGTTAAGTTTAAAACTTGGCACTCATGGAGAGCTATACCATAATATATAATAGGTATATCTCATAATGTTACATCTCATATTGTTCACTACAGTAGTAATGAGTGATCCTGCATACACAGAACCATAATAATATATTATAGTTCGTGTATGCAGGCTCACTCATTACAATAGTGAGCAATATGAGATATAACATATTATAGTATAAGTCTCTGTGCATGACCAGATTAACATGTTTGGTGCCCATCTCGAACAAGCTCCACTTGGCTGGTACCACATACTTAAATCATTTATTTAGTTACACAGTACTACTCACATAACTTATGTGTCGTCAGTACCTTCCGTAAAACCGTCGTGATGCTACCCATAGATCATGGCCACTGAATGTGTTAAAGCTTGTTAATGTAGGAGAGTTATACTAAAATATATATCTTATATTATATTGCCTTAAATAGAAAAATATCTTATTTAAATTGTATCCATGTAAGTTTTCATTTAATGAAATAAACCTTTTAATCAAAAAAGTGTTGTTTACTTGTGTACACCCAGCAATATCCTGATCATAGATAAATAATATAGTATTACCGGATCCTGATATGCAGACGCCAATAGGGCTTTTCATCGATTGTCATTTGTTTCGAGCTTCTGTCATGAGTCACATAATATTAATGTATCTATGTCATACATCTTTGGTTTGTATCATTGGTATATACCAATAACGTACGACATAGATATATTATGTGACAGAAGCTCGAAACAAATGACTGTGAATGAAATGCCCTATTGAATAGGGCTTTTCATCGATTGTCATTTGTTTCGAGCTTCGGTCAAGTGTCACATAATATTAATATATCTACGTCATACTTCTTTGGTTTGTATCATTGGCAATATCAATAACATATGACATAGATATATTAATATTAGACAACACATGACAGAAGCTCGAAACAAATGAATGAGTGAAAAGCCCTATATCATGTAAATACAAGTCATAAAGATGTTTTTCTACAGTTAAAATTGCACAGCCTAAAGACATCATTTATGTAACTTTTAAGCCGTCACAAAATGACTGCAATAAGAAAATAGAATTTATTAACTTGCCCTCGCTAAGAATGTTTTTTTCAAATTTTTTGATTTTGCGGCTTTAGCGCTTAGCTATTTAGCCAGATACATGATGAGAATTAATACTATTATAATACATATTAAAACTAATTCAAATTACTAGTAATTTTATTAATATTCTGAATAATTATGTAACCACTTAATACTAAAATAAAAAAGTGTCCATCTATACTATCCCAACACATTTTCACCTTTGAAATCATAAATTTCCATTCCCATTAAAAAATAATTTGTACTGTATAAGTATATTTCTTTTGAGCTTCATTTTTTTTTTCAAAATACTGCAACATGAGTTTTAAATTATGACACAGTACAATACTTGTTTCAATATTTACATGTAAATAAAATAATCCTAATTACTTGTAAAAGTAAGGTTATAAATTTAACAGAACTCTCTTTTAAAACCAAAGTGGCATTAGACTAATTTTAAAATTCCCGCTAAAAGGAAAAAGGTAAATCTGGCAACAGTGCCGTCGTTTGCTGGACATTTAATCTCTCCCATCGGATTCTCGGTACTGTGGGGCATCCCAGTGCGAACCATACAAGAAAATCCACCTTTGCGTGGTGCCATCACAATGAGAGTTTATTTTAACAATAGATATGTTTAATAGTATTATCGTTTTTTCTACAATTAGGAAAGACCAAACCACACAATAATTTTACAAATAGATACATTCACATTATTTGTTGGGTTTAACAAACAGTTGTTAGAGTATTAGGTTGAGAAATAAGAAATAATACATAAAACATGGCGGATCGTACATGCGCAAAGAAATTTGGATCGTGAAATAGTCGATGCTTTCGCTTCTTGTTGGATGGAGTATTCTTTGCTTTTACTCTCAGTTCTAATCTAAGGTCTTTGTTGCAGAGGATTGTGTATTCAAAATGAGTAGTATTTTTGAGGTATTTGCCAAACTTTTCTGCAATTGTGTTACTGTCAAATTGTCTGGTTTACTATAGTCCGCCCCACCTTGACTTTACAGTATAGGGAACATAGGCAATGCATTCCTTATGATGAGAGTTTTTAGCGCGGTGATGCTGATTTTATCAAAAATAATTTGTATTCGAATATTAGAGAGATTAAAATTAAAACTGTTTTAGAAAGGCAATCTACAATTTTATAATTTATATGCGTATACCCTATTCTACGAACATACGCCTGTTTTGGATTACTTCGACAACGAATATTTTATTGTGCAAAATAAGAAGAACGAAAGTAAATTGCAAATTACATTGTTGTTTATTGGAATAATTATTAGCGCCATTTACTTTCGAACTACTTATGTTGCACAGTAAAATATTCGTTGTCGAAATAATCCAAAACAGGCGTATGTTCGTGTAATGGCCCATAATAACTATAGTATATCACATAAACTTAAACGCATACGAATCCTGAAATGGTAGATTGTCTTTTTAATACAGTTTTAATTTAATCTCTCTAATGTTCGATTACAAATTCTTTTTGATAAAATCGGCATTACTGTGCTAAAAACTTTCATAAGGATTGCATTTCCTATGTTCCTTATACTGTAAAGTCAACGTGGGACGGACAGTATAAACTGTTTGAATTGATCTGGATCCTTGTGTGATATTTATATTAACAATCTAGTTATTCAATGAAGTCTTAAGCTGCTGTCCCTTCCTCGGCAATTTATTATATCTTTCAATAAAATAATTAGACAATTTTTATAATCATAATATGACAGCTGTTAACTGTATTGACATATACAGGGTGAGTCATCACTAACGGGACGGAAGATTACAGGGAAACGGTAAAAGGTTTGAAAAAAATTTAAATTGAATAGTTTGTAAGTTGATAAAAGCTATATTTTAAAATTATTTTGAAATATACAGGGTGTCCCAATAAATGGCGGCGTATCAAAGTTATATTTTTTCTTATGGAACACCCTGTATTTAATTGCATTTTTTAATTGTCCGCAAAAAATAAGGTATAGTTTCATAAGGCTTCCCTATACCTATGTACAGAGTGTTCTGAGTTATGTTGACTTTTCTTAAAATGTAAAGTTTTAAAAGCAGGCTTATTCTCAAGTTATTTAAGAAATTATAAAAACATTACTTCTACATCTAAATAGTTGGATATTGGTTGAATGTATTTCATGATTAATTATTACACATTTATGTACAGGGTGTTCAAAATTTATAGTTTCATTAGTGGGGTATTCAATGTGTCATATGATGCGTATTTTAAATGGAACACCATGTATATTAATAAATAATTATACTTATCAAATTTACCTCTTTCGAATGGTATATGGATGTCCTATACCTAGGTCTCATAGTTTTTGCGTAATTTACAAATTATTTAAATTCTTACTCTGTAAATAGATTTTAAAACAAAAGATGAAGTTAATTAATGTCATTGTATGACATTGTCATTTTATGACAATACGGTCTGGTAATTATCTTATAATTAATGCATTCCATGATTGTTTATTACACATTTATTTACAGGGTGTTCAAAATTTACAGTTTCATTATTAGATTATTCAATGTAGCATAATATGATGGGTATTTTATTAGAACACCATGTATATTAATCAAAGATTGTACTAAACACAGGTTCCTGGGTTAGGAAGTGCAGCATTTACAATATTTTTAATATAACCTTATTTAAAAAAAATCATCTTGGTCAATCCTGGTGACCTAGGTGGCCAGATGTATGGACCGAATCTATCTATCCATTTATTTCTAAATTTTATGTTGAGGTTGTTCTTAACATCACGTCAAAAATAAGCAGGACCTCCGTACAATTGTAGCCACATGTTTGTTCGCACGCTAAGTGGAAGGTTTTAAGAAGGATTCAAAAAACTTGTTTTAAGAAATTTAACAAAGTTGCTCCATTCAGATTTTCGTCAAAAAAAATATGGGTCGATAACGTACTGGCTCAGAATACTGCCCCAAACATTAACACTTCATCGGTGTTGGCGATCAACAGTAAAATGTTTGTTTACTGTATCATAATAAAATTAATGTCTATTAACTAGACGATTATTATTAAAAGTAGGTAGATTTGTCTGTACACAATACATTCTTAAAAAAAATCAGGATCTTCTCCAAATTCTAAAGTCCATAAACGAAAAGTTAAACGTTCCTGTTCTGTCTAATGCTGGTGTAGTTGAGTTTTATACGGATGATAGTGGTTTTTATTATGTATTCTACATACACTTGTTTGACTGATCTCCAATTGACTCGCCATTTTTCACGTAGGTACTAGTATTTGGGTTTTCCGTAACAGAAAGCAGGACATCAAGTTCGTTGACGTCATAAAAAAAATGGTTTATTTTTATTTAACTTTTCCTACCTATGCAACATTACCAGCAGCACGGAATCTATCAAGAAATTTCTCAAAAACGTCCTTTTTTGGGTGTCTTCTCTCAGGATACTTTTAAGCGTAAACTTTAGAAGCTAAGAGAAAATTTTAAAAATATTCCCCAATGCAAAGTAGCATGTCTACTCTTTCATAGATAGTGTGATTATTCATTTTTAGGAACAATTAAATTTGAATGTAATTGGCTCTTCCAAAGCCATTTTTAATTAAAAGAAAATTGAATATCATACACGGATGTTTATAGTTTTGATAATTATTACCAGACCGTACTGTCATAAACTGACAATGTCATACAATGACATTAATAATCTTTTGTTTTAAAATCGATTTACAGATTAATAATTTAAATAATTGTAAATTATGCAAAAACTATGACACCTAGGTATAGGACATTCATATACTGTTCGAAAGAGGTAAATTTGGTTAGTATAATTATTTATTAATATACATGGTGTTCCATTTAAAATAAGCATCATATGACACATTGAATACTCCAACAATGCAACTGTAAATTTTGAACACCCTGTAGACAAATGTGTAATAATTAATCATGGAATACACTCAACCAATATCCAACTATTTAGATGTAAAAGTAATGTTTTTATAATTTCTTAAATAACTTGAGAATAAGCCTTCTTTTAAAACTTTACATTTTAAGAAAAGTCAACATAACTCAGAACACTCTGTACATAGGTATAGGGAAGCCCTATGAAACTATACCTTATTTTTTGCGGACAATTAAAAAATGCAATAAAATACAGGGTGTTCCATAAGAAAAAATATAACTTTGATACGCCGCCATTTATTGGGACACCCTGTATATTTCAAAGAAATTTTAAAATGTAGCTTTTTTCAACTTACAAACTATTCAATTTAAAAATTTTTCAAATCTTTTACCGTTTCGCTGTAATCTTCCGTCCCGTTAGTGGTGACTCACCCTGTATATGCCATACCAAAACATGAGGATATTATTCACGATGTTAAGTCACAACGATGCCATTTAATGGATTTAACTGAACTAGCTTTGAGGGTGTTTTCAATGTCAAACGCTGGGCGCACATGCATTTGAAACAAGTAGGTAATATTAATTATTTATTTTTATGTTTTAAATTAATTATTGGGCAATATAAAATGATTAACATAAAATTTTCACCTTTCAATTAAAGTTGGTGTCGATGTTGTATATAATATTTGTAAAAAACCATGTAAAAATAAATAATGAATATTACCTACTTGTTTCAAATGCATGTGCGCTCAGTGTTTGACATTGAAAACACCCTCGAAGCTAGTTCACCCGAAATCCATTAGAGGTCATTGTTGTGACTTAACATCGCGAATACTTTCGATATCTGAAATACCCTTTGATTGTTTTAGGTGTTTAATATCGTGCCCTCAATTAGTGCTATCACTGGAATCAGTCCTCAGAGATACATTTGGAGGATCAGTATTGCCTTTCACGTAGGACCAAGATTAATAATTTCAGCTGTGTATCGGGCATATCATTTAACTTTAATCAACCCTCTTGCTCAAAAAGAAGTAAGCCACATAATACGCAGTGTGTTGTTCTACCATAATGTTTATTGTGCTTTTTAGGTTCAAGAAAAAGCCCAATTTTGGCTTAATGTTGCGTTTTGGTTGAATGTTATAGAAACTGGATCTTTATGTGGGGTCACATATATTTCTAACAGAGAGAATTATGGTAAGTTTACTATTAATGGTAGTACTTTCATGCTGATGATATTTATATGCCTCTAACCCTTATTTAACCCTGCATAATTAATATTGATGAAAGAATTCACTAGAACTCACAATTTATTTGCAGTAATATTTGACAGGGATCTTAAGAAAAAACGATTTTATTGTATTGTTACTATTATTAACTTGTATCCCGAACAAAGTACGTGCCTCCTAGTGGCGGGATACGGGCAACAATACATTGGCTTATAGGGCAGTCCTTACAGTAGGGATCCTGGCCTATACAGAAAAATGCAGGCGGGTGTGGGGTAATACTGCACTTTGGTTGCATTGGTGGTGTATTGGCTAAACGTGCAGGACAGGGTATGGTGCTGATAGAAAAGGCATTCAGGCATCAAATATCCAAACAAAATCTTTTCAGGCCATAATAATGAAAAGACCTTCTCCAATGATATAAAAAAAAACTTATACTGAAATGATGGCATCTCCTGAGGTAAAATGTGCCGGAAGTAAAATGAGCCTCCGTTCGGATTTCCGGGTGAGGACTATCTCAGAGAGAACACAATTGCAGGTTAGAAAAATCAGGATAGGGTCGTGGAATCTTGGTAGTCTTACAGGTAAGAGTCTGGAGTTAGTGGATGCGCTCAAACGAAGAAGAGTTCAAATTGCTTGTATTCAAGAAACTAGGTGGAAAGGACAAAGGGCGAAAGAACTAGGTGAAGGATACGAATTGTGGTATGTAGGGAGTAGTAACACTAGAAATGGAGTTGGTATAATTGCTGATAGTGAAATGAAAGATAACGTAGTAGAAGTTGTAAGAACGAGTGATAGAATGATGTCAGTGAAATTTGTAATTGATAAAGAGGTATTGAATGTTGTGTGTGTGTGTGTGTGTATGCTCCCCAAACAGGTCTGGGTGAGAATGAAAGAAGAGCTTTCTATGATCAATTAGGAGACGTACTGAGTGATATTCCAGCAGAGGAGAAAGTTATAATAGGAGGTGATTTCAATGCACATGTGGGCCAAACCAAGACAGGATATGAAACAATACATGGGGGATTAGGCTTTGGAACTAGAAATGAAGCTGGCGATGACATGCTTGAATTGGCAACTGCATTGGATATGGCGATTGTTAACACATTCTTTAAAAAGAGAGAAACTCAACTTATTACCTACAAAAGTGGACAACATCAATCCCAAATAGACTACTTCATGATAAGGAAAGAAGACATACGTGAATGCAAGGACTGCAAGGTAATAGTTAGTGAGACAGTAAGCCAACAACATAAGCTGCTTGTTCTGGACATCGAAGTAAAAAGCGAAACTAAACAAAAATATCGGAGAGGACCACAAAAAATCAAGTGGTGGCTGCTGAAAGATGAGAAAGAAGGTCTATTCAGGAGAAGAATAGTAGAAAAAATATGTTGGAACATGAAAGGAAGCCCTAATACAATTTGGAGAAAAATGGCCAGTATTAGAGAGACTGCTATTGAGCTACTTGGGAAAACGTCAGGAAAAAAGTTTGAGGATAAAGAGACTTGGTGGTGGTCAAACGAAGTACAAGGAAAAATAAAAGAGAAGAGAAAATTATATAAAAAGTGGCAAGAAACCAGATCCGACACAGATCTTCAAAACTATATGGTGGCGAAAAAGGAAGCGAAAGTAACAGTAGCAAAAGCCAAAGCAGAAGTGTATTCAAACCTATACGATCAACTTGATACCAGGGAAGGCGAAACGAAGATATATAAAATAGCCAAACAGAGAGCAAAGAAAGCAAAAGATTTTAATCAGATTAGATGTATCCGAGATGAAAATAATAAAATACTAGTTCACGAAATGGATATCAAAAAGAGATGGAGAAAGTACTTTGACAGCTTGTTAAATGAAGAATTTGTCAGACAGCCTGTAGAGTCAACGGAGACAGTAGCAGCAATGGTCACCAAAATAACCAACGAGGAAGTGGCTCAAGCGCTTCAAAAAATAAAGAGAGGAAAAGTGGTAGGACCAGATGATATTCCTGGGGAAGTATGGAGAGCATTGGGAGAGACAGGAACAAGGTGGCTAGCAGGTCTATTTAATAGAATTATGGAAGTTGGACAAATGCCAGACGAATGGAGAAGCAGTATACTGGTACCTGTTTACAAAAACAAGGGAGATATACAACAATGTACAAACTACAGGGCTATAAAACTGCTTAGCCATACCATGAAAATATGGGAAAGAGTAATTGATAGACAAATACGTGAAGAGACCGAAATATCCGAGAATCAATTTGGCTTTATGCAGGGTAGATCAACAACAGATGCAATTTTCATTATAAGGCAGTTGATGGAAAAATACAGGAGTAAAGAAACAAACGCTCATATGGTATTCATTGATCTTGAGAAAGCATATGATAGAGTTCCTCGAGAGATTCTGTGGTGGGCACTCAATAAGAAAGGAGTCCCTGGTGAATATGTAAAGATTGTGAGGGATATGTATGAGGGAGTAACGACTAATGTTAGGACAGGTGTGGGAGAGACTGATAAATTTCATGTGAAAGTAGGATTGCACCAAGGCTCTGTGCTTAGTCCGTATTTATTCTCATTAGTTTTGGACCAGATAACAGCGAAACTACAAGGTAACATTCCATGGTGCTTAATGTATGCTGATGATGTCGTGTTAGTAGGAAATAGTGAAAGAGACTTGGAACAAAAACTGGAACATTGGAGACAAGCTCTGGAGGAAAAAGGTTTAAAACTTGGTAGGACAAAAACAGAGTATTTGGAATGTTCATTTAAAGATGGAGCTACTACAAATAAAATGGTATCTTTGGATGGTGAAATGATTGTGAAAAGCAATAGTTTTAAGTACCTAGGATCGGTATTACAGAGTAACGGAGAAATAGATGGAGATGCATGCAGTAGAATTAGGGCTGGATGGATGAAGTGGAAAGAGGCGAGTGGTGTGTTGTGTGAAAGAAAAATTCCAATGAAGCTGAAGGGAAAATTCTATAAAACAGTTGATGTTGGGCATTGAAAAAGAAAGAGGAACAACGAATGCATGTGGTGGAAATGAGAATGCTTAGATGGATGAGTGGAGTGACAAAGAAGGATAAAATTAGAAATGAGTATATTAGGGGAAGTCTAGGTGTGGCACCAATTGATGCCAAAATGAGAGAGCATAGGTTAAGATGGTTTGGTCATGTTCAACGTCGAGACGTTAATCACCCAATACGAAGAATAGCTGAAGTGCAGATTCCTGGAAGGAGTAGGAGAGGAAGACCAAAGAAGACCTGGGGGGAGACGATAAGGCAGGACATGTTGATAAAGAGAATTAACATTGATATGACCCAAGATAGAATTGTGTGGAGAAATGCAATTAGGGAAGCCGACCCCGCATAGGGATAAGGCAAAGAGAATGATGATGTTACTATTATTAACTTAAGTTTTTAGACACAATCATTTTAGACACAATTTTTTTAACATTTTTAAGAACACTAATTTAAAAGATTTATTTAATATCCAAAGGAGATTGAGTAAAGAGTAACTCCTAAAAATTATAGATTTAGTCTAGAAATTAGTATTCACTGTCCCAATGGTAACATACTAGGTTGTTCAATAAGTTCTGCAGTTCGATAGGAGAGGGCGTTGCTACTAACCTATTTTTTGTTGTTATGTTGGTACACTCTTGATATGAACATAAGACATATGTGAAGTTTCATTTCAATCTGTCAATTCATTCTTTGTTCGATCTATCTATTCAGAGTATTTTTTACAATGAAAATAATCAAGTATCGTGCAGTGCTTGAATTTTTTTTCAAAGCTTTAAAAGCAAAGGAAGTTTATGAATGAATGTTGAAAGTGTATAAGGACTCTTCGCCTTCAATTAGTATAGTAGAAAGAGGAGTTGCTAAATTTAAACGGTTATACAAGCTTTGAAGATGATCCACGTCAAGGATGTCCAAAAGCAGCAACACCAGAAATTGTAGAAAAAATATAGGATATGGTATTGGAAACTCGTCGAGTGATTGAAAGTGATTTAGTAGAATCTCTAGGCATCTCATTGAGCAGTAGAAGCAATATTTTGGCTGAAATATTGGGTTTCAAAAAGCTGTGTTCACAATGGGTGCCGCATTTGCTAACAACGGAACAAAACACATTCTAATTGCGTCTTTTTTAGCAACATTTATGCCAGCTGAGCTTATAGATAGGACCGCGTACGTTGCACCATAATTTTTTATTCTTATCTATTAGTCGAGGAAATGAAGCATTTTGGCTCGCAATTTTTTCGTCCAGCATGGATTTACTTGAAATTTTCACAGCAGGTAGGGAATAGTCCAAGGATCATTTTCTATATCATGCCGCTGTACGCTAAAACCTTGGGGGTGGTTGCCACCCCATCTCGGGCTGGAATTTTTTATTACATTTTAACTATGAAAATCTATGTTAAAAGTAATGTTTTTTACATTTTCTTCGCAAAACTAATATTTTTCGAGTTATTCGCGCTTGAAAGTAACAGTTTTTCAATGAAAAAATCGACTTTTTTAGAGGGTTTTTTGAGAATACCTCGAAAAATATGCGTTTAATCAAAAAAACTGTAGATATCAAAATTGTATCTTTTAGTAACACAAACCAAATTATTTTTCTGTAATATCGCTAAGACCAATACAAACCGAGATACGGCATGTTAAAAGTTAGCTTTTTTCGTCAAATGCATAATTTGAAATATTCAAAGTAAAATAACGGAAAAACTTTGCATTTTTAGAGGAAAACTTAAATAATCTTTTTTCAAGTATATAGTTAGACCTTTCAAAAAAAAAAGTTTCTAGTCTGAAAATTAAGCGACTTATGATCAAAAAAAGGTCGGTACCTGCTTTTCTCTGTGAAAAAATTAGTGAAAACAACAACCTAACTACCCTCCTGATTAAAAATTGTTCTTCACCTTTCTGTAGTTTCTTTTATATTTGTATTATCAATACACCCAAGAAGTTTTACCTATTTAAAAGGCCTAATTTTAGAAAAATTGGAGTTTAAAGAAAAATAATTTTTTTGGAATTTCCCATTTTTCACCTTTTGCTTCAAAATATCTCCGAAAATACTGGAGATACGAAAAAAATGATATACTACTAAATTGTAGCTTTTTTAACAACTAAAATTCCCTTGTGCATAGATTTTCATTACAGTGAACAGTTAGCGAGATATAGCTGATTAAAACCTCTATTTACGAGCAAACACCCTCTTATTCGAGCCCTTTAAACCCACCCTAATTAAAAACTGAGGGATCTTACGGAATTTGGTTTACACAGTCTTATAACCCTTCAAAAATCCTACAAAGTCATTTTTGAAAATACTTTTCACCGCCAAAAATGAAGGAGATATGTTTATAAAACGAATTTTTTTTTTCGAACATTCGGATAGTCCGCGTATGGATAATTTTCAATGTATGTATAATACCACAGAACCGGTTCGTATGCTGGAAGATGAATAAAAAACTATTTGTATTTGTACATATTTGTAAATTCGTATTTTTGTGTAAATAAATGTTTTTGTAATTCTTTAATTCTACTTTTTTTCTGTATAGACCTATTAAAATATCTACTTATAAAAACTGTAATGTTATTATGGGTGATTTTTAAGGGTTGAAATATTATATTATATCCTAAAGTATAAATCAATCATTATTTAACCAATCAAAAGCAAATTTTACCCATATTAAAGTTTACAATGTTTTTATATAATTTTTGACAATAAGGGGTAGTTTACACCCCTAAAAATAAGCAACGCCCTTAAGCATGATATAGAATATGAAGTACAGGGTGAGATGATCCTAATCCCAAATTTTTATGTAAATCGATGCAAGCCGAAATTATTCTTTTAGGATAAGTAAATTTTTTATATATAGCTCCAACAGGGGTGGTTTTAAAGGTTGAAATATTATGATAGTATATCTTAAAGCATAAAACATTCATTATGTAACTAATAAGAACCAAATGTTGACAATATTAAAGTTTAAAATGTTATTTTATAATTTTTTACAATTAAGGGTAGTTTTCACCCTTACAAAACCAAAAGCTTACAACGGCTCATTATAGAAAATGAACTAGAGGGTGTAATAAGCCTAATCCCAAATTTTTGCACAAATCGATGCTGGACGAAAAAATTGCGAGGTTTTGCCATTTTTTCAGCTTTATTTCCTCGACTATATGCAATCCACTTGGCAATCCATTGTGGCAAGCTGAACATTGATCTAAGGCTCAATGGTGTAACACGTATGTTTCGTAAGCTGAGCTTAAGGTACGTCTTAAGCTTAAAATCCTTTGGTGCAACCAGGTATTAGAGCGTTTTCGAAAGGATAAAGTAGATTTTGTGTGTCGATTAATCACAATAGATTAGACTTGGTCTATCACCATGATTCTGAATCAAAACAAGAGGCTAAAGATTGGTGAACCTGTTTTTTTGGCTCTGAAACGAGTCTGTGTCCATAAATCGACCAAAAAGGTTTTAGCATCAGTTTTTGGGACGTGAGAGAATTGTTTTTGTGGATTACTTGCAAATGAAAACAATAAATTCTGGATATTATTGCAACCTTTTAGACCAGCTGAATTAAAAAAATCATGAAAAACGACCCGATTTGTAAAAGAAAAAAAATCCTTTTTCATCAAGACAATGCACCGTGGCATATAAGCATTTTACCAAGGACTAAAATCCGTGAATTAAAGTTCGAATTGTTCGAGCATCCACAGCATTAATTAGATTTGGCTCCTAGCGAGTTCCATTTGTTTCAAGACCTTAAAAAAATATACAGGGTGTTTCATTGGGAAAGTAACATACGTTAACTGCAGAAAGAGGACACTTAGGCGGTCTCAAAAATACCATACTTAATGGGTCTTACTCCATTAATAACAAAGATACTGAGTGTTTTATCTATTTTGCCATTTTCTTAATTGGTTCATAACTTTTTAACCACACTGTATATTTATTTTATATGTGGCAGGCAAATATCGTTTAAGGTGTATAAAAAATTAAATTATTTACAATTGTAAAAAATCCAGGTCCGGATTAAAAAAAATTGGAAAAATATTCCAACCCAAAAACAACACCCTGTACATTAAATTTTTTTAAAATGGATTTTTCAGTTGAAAAGAGGATGAAAAACTAAATTTAGTGGTATACTTTGAATTTTTGGCAAAATGATTTTTCTGGTCAAATTTTGAATTTAAATTCTGAAATTATGTGAATTTCGAGAGCTCTAAGTAGAAAAAATTGAAATACAGCTTATAACTTGTCAACCGCACTGTATATTCATTTTATATTTAAAACGCGAATATTCTTTTAGGTGTCCAATCAATTAATTTATTTACAAATAAAAAAATCCAGGTCAGGATTAAAAAATATTGTATAAATGTTCCGACCCAAAAAATACCCTGTATATTAAATTTTTTTAAAATATATTTTGCATTTGAAAAAAGGCTGAAAAACTAAATTTAATGGTATACTTTGAATTTACGGCAAAATAATTTTTCTGGTAAAATTTTGAATTTGAATTCTGAAATTATTCTGAAATTCTGAATTGCGAAGCTCAAAGTAAAAAAAAAATAAAATATGATTTAATTTTAATTAATACCATTATTTAATCTAAATTGGTAAAAAGTATTAACATTTTGACACATAACAATAATTTATGATGGTGGTAATTTTGAATAAGTACTTTAGTTTTGAATAGTTATGCTGCACATTTTCTCTGTTTTGTTATAATTTTTAGATACTTTGTTGATTAAAGTGATGTATTCTTTATTGACTCTTTATTATTTATTCATTATTTAAAGATGAATATTCGCCATAAACTATTTGTCACAGATAATAAAAAAACACTAAAATGTTTTAACATTTTACCAATTTAGATTAAATAATAGTATTAATTAAAATTAAGCCGCATTTTAATTTTTTCTACTTAGAGCTCTCGCAATTGACATAACTTCAGAATTCAAATTCAAAATTTTACAAGAAAAATCATTTTGCCGAAAATTAAAAGTATACCACTAAATTTAGTATTTCATCCTCTTTTCAAATGCAGAATCCATTTAAAAAAAAATTAATATACAGGGTGTTTTTTGGGTCGGAACATTTTTACAATATTTTTTAATCCAGACCTGGATTTTTATAATTGTAAATAAAATAATTGATTGGACACCTAAAAGAATATTCGCGTGTTAAATATAAATAAATATACAGTGCGGTTAACAAGTTCTAAGTTGTATTTAATTTTTTTTTCTACTTAGAGCTCTCGAAATTCACATACGTAATTTCAGAATTCAAATTCAAAATTGGACCAGAAAAATCATTTTTCCCAAAAAATTCAACGTATACCACTAAATTTAGTTTTTCATCCACTTTTCAACCAAAAAATCCATTTTAAAAAAATTTAATATACAGTGTGTTTTTGGGGTCGGAATATTTTTAAAATATTTTTTAATCCAGACCTGAATTTTTTATAATTGTAAACAAAATAATTGATTGGACACCTAAAAGAATATTTGCGTGTTAAATATAAAATAAATATACAGAGCGGTTAACAAGTTGTAAGTTGTATTAAATTTTTTTTCTACTTAGAGCTCTCGCATTTCACATAATTTCAGAATTCAAATTCAAAATTTGACCAGAAAAATCATTTTGCCGAAAATTCAAAGTATACCACTAAATTTAGTTTTTCATCCTCTTTTCAACTAAAAAATCCATTTTAAAAAAATTTAATGTACAGTGTGTTGTTTTTGGGTCGGAACATTTTTCTAATATTTTTTAATCCGGGCCTGGATTTTTTACATTTGTAGATAAATTAATTTATTGTACACCTTAAAGGATATTTGCGTGCCAAATATAAAATAAATATACAGTGTGGTTAAAAAGTTATGAACCAAATAAGAAAATGGCAAAATAGATAAAACACCCAGTATATCTGTTATTAATGGAGTAAGACCCATTAAGTATGGTATTTTTGAGACCGCCTAAGTGTCCTCTTTCTACAGTTAACGTATGTTACTTTCTCAATGAAACACCCTGTATATGCGTGGAAAGCGTGTTTCATCAAATGATGAGTATCTAACAACTGTGGAAGCGTATTTTGCACCCCTTCCAGATTCTTCCTTCAGGGAAGGAATTTATTATAAATTTTAATCTCCTTGGTACAAGTGCATTGATGTTCAGGGAGACTCTACTGAATAATAAAGTGTATTTCAAATCATAAAATTGTGTTTTTCTTATCAAACTGCAAAACTTATCGAACAACGTTAATATCCAAAATCGCCAATGTCACAACATTATTTTAATAAAATAAGAAAATCTACGGTTTCGTTTTAATTTAAACATGTCTCCCTCCATTCCTCGATAATACTATGTCTAGGTCTACCTGTTGTCAAGGAGGCTTTGAGGAAGACAAATTTACACCAACACGGCCGTAGTTTCTCGACATAAATTAAAACTATTTATATCGCAGTATGGTTAGAACGCCCTCTAACGGGGAATAAGTGAAATGAATTTCGACTCGATTCAAGTTCTCTGTTTAACCCAGGTATGACAATACCAAAAGGCACTGTTAGGAAAATATTCCAATTTTCGGTTCAGAGAACCTGTATGAAACGAGTCTGTGTACTCTAATACAGAGTATGGCATTAGTAAAATAAGAAAATCTACGGTTTTGTCTGTGGTTTCGTTTTGATTTAAAGCTGTCTCCCTTCATCTCCCGATAGTACTATTTCTAGGTCTACCTGTTGTAGACATCAGGTATACCTAGGTATTATTTTAATATTAAAATTGCTTGTATCCTTGGCCCTTGGGTCAAATTTGATTCATGGACACATCTTACGGACCCATTTAGGTTCCTTGAATCATGATTCTGATTCATTGTAAAGTGAAGTTATTAAAATTTTAGTATAAGAATAAGTTACATTAACATTTTTTTTGTTTCTTTATAGCTATTCATGAAAAACTATTCATAACCTTTATGGTGAGTAGCTTGACACACATGCTGGCATGTATACAAGGAATGAAGGCTGTAGCAGATACAAGAGACGTGACACAGAACACACAAATTAATAGCTGTCTATATCTGAAGCAGCTTCTCTTTAATGTGTCCATCTTGATGACAGTAGGCTTGGTGGGGTTCTTCCTCCAGCACAGGTTGTTATGTCATAGAATGGGTATGTATTTTTGCTTCTTTGGGAATGTATTAATAGTAGACCAGAGAAGTTAGCAAACAACAAGCCTTTTTCGTTGCAATTTTTGATATAAGTATTTAACAACTGCTCTTTGGTGATAATAAAATGATGAATTTGGTGATAATAAAATAAAATAAAGGAAATAAGCGTAAGATTAAGCATCATTTTTTTATTTATAACCAATGTAAAATATCTATTAACTAGATGATTTGATTTTAAATTCTAAAGGTGAAGACCAATAAATTATATAGAAAAGTGACACATTTTTACTGAAAAAGCATTGCAAAAATAGCTTCAAAAGTCGATTCATTAAAAATAAATTATAAGTTTTTTAACATGCACAAAAAACTTTAATTTATCCTGATAATAGGGTCAAAATTAAAATTTATGAAATGATACAAGCCTTTCTATTCAATTTGGTGCCTTCAGAAATCATGTAGACCCAATAGTTTATGCATAATAACGTTTTGGATAAAGCTTTCTAGGCTAAACAATTTCAATTTTGCAATAACTATTAAGGCCATCGGTACATAATTCGCAAATATTTTACGGCTGTCCCTACTTTTTCTATCTTTACACGCAAAATACATGTATGCCTTTTCTCATGAGGATCTTTCAGTGCGTCACAGTTTTTCAATTTCTTTCTAACGCATTAAATTGTATGTGACAGAAAAAAACGCACGTCGGTGATTACATTTCGTCGGTGATTACATTTCGTCGGTGACATTTATAACATTTATTCTAGTTGTCAATAGATGGCGCTATAATCGAAAAAAAAATATTTACGAATTATATAATATATCTACGAATATAATCTGTACAATTTATCAGACTATACAAATCAAAGAAAACACCATTTTATAAATGCAATAAACACAATTGATTTGTTTGTATGCCAAACTGCAAATAAAATTTGACAACAGTCAGATTTAACTAAAATGTCATGTTAGAACAAATGTTACAAATGTATATTATCACAGACTTACCTTTTTTTCTATCATTTGTGACGCACTGAAAAATGCTCATGAAAAGAAGCATAGTAAAATTCTCACTGGTATGGATATGTAAACATTACTATACTGAATTCGCTCTACCGAGATTCACTTTGACACATTCGGAATAGGAAACATACAACAAAAATTCCTACCTCACACTATTAACTGCTAAAATCAATGTCATAAAATTTTGTGGAGTTTATTTCTACAAAATATTTTTATTTTGTACAATAAATAATTTTCTCGTTTGTTATCAATACATTATAATGGTGTAAATGAATAATTATTGATTGGCGTAAGGTTTATGTTATTTTTATGTTTGTTTACTATTAATAATATTGGCTATGAGCAGGTGCGTTGGTTGTGTAGTAATTTCCAGTCACTTCTGACAACTGAACTTGCCAAAAAGAAATTACTAACGTCAGTGTCAAAATGAATCTCGATAGAGCGAATTCAGTATACTTGACAATGTCATCATTAACTTTAAAGAGATGGCTTTTTGAATGTTCTTGGATAACTGTTACTTGTATAATTGCAAATTATTAATTCAGTTAATGAATATGATAATTTTTTCACTAATTATGTATTCAGTGATTGTAATAATTTATATACTGTACAACAAAAACTAATACTCAATCGAGAAAAGAGGAAAAGTGTTAAAGTGATTTTTTAATAATAAGTCTATTGTTACTATGGAACGCTTACAATTTTGAACATCTTTAACAACAAAATAATTGGATCACAGAATATATCCTGGTCAATACACTGCTTGGATAGTCCATAAATAACGAACAATTAACTTTTTATTAAGTTCACGTCTTAAATCAATTATTTATCAAATACATTATTAATATTATTTAATCAACAACTCAAAATATTCCCGATGCCATAACAAATATTTAAAATTGTCACTGTCTTGTCATCATATTCTATTTGACTCAGTGCGTTGTATGACAAAGATAGCGAATGTTCGATTTGGAAAATATCACCACGGACATAGTGTCCATTTTTTTCAAATCCTGAAAAAACTAATACATATTTTTCAAAAATTTAAACGCTGAATGAAAGACTAAATTATTATCGAGGGCCGAAAGTCCCTTAGAATAAATAAAAAGTTTCTTTTGAACGATATATTTGAAATTAAAAATCACACTACATTTTCTCTTAGTTTTTCACCCCTGTAACTTATTAAAATAAACATAGAAGTTTTCAGGGACTTTCGGGCCTCGGTAAGAACGTAATCTTTCATTCTGCGTTTAAGTTGTTCAAAAATACTTGAGCAAAGTATGCTAAATGTGCAGTCACTCGAGCGCTTTGGGGACCTATTGGGTTGTGATTATTAGGTCCTAAAACCAAAAATTAAATAAAATTAAGTAAAATTTTCCATTTTAGCGGGCGCTTGCCATTTTTTAATTTAATTTTCCATTTCCATTAATCGTTTTTCCGTATATAGCGCCACCTATCTATAATTAGAAAAAATGTTTCGAATAAAAGTTGCTTACTTTTATGCAGAGAAATTCATATCTGCAATAAAAAATGGGGGCTCCTATTTAAGATTTTAAAGTAACCCCCCACCCCACCTCCGTGGGGGGTCGCGTTTGGTACCATTCGATATATTTTTCAAACATATTAAATAAGTGTATTTTGCAGTTTTTCGATCTGATGTTTATTTTGCTAAATATCGCGGGATTTGTATTTAAAATTTAAAATTTACCCCTCTCTGCGAGGGGTCGTGTTTGGTATCTATTGATAGATTTTTGAAAAATATTGAACGTGTAGTTTTTAGTTTTTCGATCTGACGTTCATTTCGCGAAATATTCGCCTTTTTCTTGTGAAACTTTGTGACTCACCCTTACGCCCCGCTCAAATCGTCAGATTTTTTAAATATACACTGTTTTGCATATACTTAGCTTACCTTATCTTAATCTGACAATTTCGAGTATTTTTAAGGATAGATTTTTTTTCGGGCCCCCCTAAACGAACTCCCCTGTGTTAAGAGCCAATATATGGCAGAGGTACATCTGCAGGGTACCACGTTTTTCCCCATATGATAATCTGACGCGCTCGAGTAACTGCAAAAATCCCCGCTTGGGCTCCCCTAGCATTATTAGTTTTCTTAGGATTTGAAAAAAATGAATCTCATTTAAATAGCATTAGAGCCGAAACTACATACTTACTTTCCCCTTAAGGGGAAAGCGCATCATTATCCCCTGTCACAATTTTCAATGTGTTTTAAATGAATTCGCTTTTTGCGAATCCTGAAAAAACTAATAAATATTTTTGAAAATTTTAAACGCAGTATGAAAGATTACGTTATTACCGAGGGCCGAAAGTTCCTTAGAATAAATAAAAAGTTTCTTTTGAATGAAATAATAAGAGAGCGGTAACTACGTTAATGGTAGCCAGACGCACTCATGGAAAAATGTGGGGTTTGAGACCAGACATGGTACATTGGATTTATAACATGGTGGTGAAACCCACAATTACATTATGCATAATTGGTATGGTGGCCAAAAGAGTAGCAAAAAATCATCAAATTAAGCAAGGTGCAAATAATTGGTTGTCTCGGGATCACAGGGGCTATGAAGGGCACACCAACTGCAACTATGGAGACATTACTGGATCTCGCTCCTTTACACACAAGTATAAGATGTGAGGCGAGAATAGGATATTATAGACTGCGAGAAAAGAGCAACGTACCAGTTAAATCAGGACATATTAGCATACTAAATGAAACTAGCGATTCCGAATAGATCATGACTTCTGACCATATGACATCCAGATACAAGCCTGTAGTACCTTTTCAAGTGGACAGTTGCCCACGGGAGGAATGGGACAGACCTTTTTCTCGACCCAGACTGCAGGGTTGCACCTGGTATACGGGCGGGGCTAAAACTGCAGAAGGGTCGGGAGCAGGAATATTCTGTAGTGGTGGAAATTTCAACATTTCTATTCCACTAGGAGATACCTCTGTATTTCAGGCAGAGATTTTTGCAATCTTGCAGTGTGCAAGAGAAAACAACTTGAGGGCATTTGAACTGCAGTGGATTAACATATGCACAGATAGCAAGCAGCTATTGTAGCTCTTATACGCCCTGAGGTGAACTCTAGGCTGGTGTGTCGATACGAACTGGACAGACTGGAGACATCTAAGTGTCCCAAAATATAATATGGCACTCACCCACGAAGACCTGTATAATAGGCCGGGCCGATTTTTTTTTTATTTTTCTACACGGCTAGTTGCCAAAAGTTGGAACTAGTAGTTATATAATCCTATACCAAATTTGGGCAGGTTTAAAAAATATATAACCGGGCCCCCTGGCCCTTAAAAACTTTTTTTTGGGTCGAAATTTTTTTAAAATCTTGTACAAGGCTTGTTGCTAAAAGTTGGAACTAGTATTTATGTAATCCTATACCAAATCTGGTCCGATTTAAAAAGTAATTAGCCGTGCACCCCGGCCCTCAAAAAATTTTTATTTTGTTAAAAAATGTTTGGGGCTATTAAAAAAGCTTTGGTTGTCATATTCTACTGTTAAGCGAAAGAAAGATAATACAGGCGACAGGAAAAAATACTTAAACTTTTAAATGCCGTTTTAGAAAACCTATACTAAATTTTCAAAGATAATACAGCGCTGGTCATCGCCAAAAATAAAATTCAGAGAGGAGTTAAGGAAAACAGACGGCAACTCCAGAATCAGAATAAAAATTTATACAAGTCAATTGAAGGGCTATTATACTTTGCTGAAAGAAAAGATTAAACCATGGTCTTCGGAAACGCGAGACGAATTATGAAAACTGAAGATATACCTTTAATTGAAGGACCCGGTAGTTTATATTTTGGGTACTTAGCTCTTAGCCAATCCCGTGTCATAGATATTGTCGAAGGAATGTTAGACTACTTACAAAGCCATAATATAGATCTAAACAAATTAAGTGTGATGGGGTGTGATGGTACACATGTCAATACTGGAAGGTGCAATCATTCGAATTACAGAAAGGCGAGTTAATAAACCATTACATTGGAGTGTATGCCCGTTGCACGCTAATGAACTTCCCCTGCGATATTTGCTGCAAAAACTAGATGACCACACAAAAGGTCCCTATTCATATTCTGAGCCGATTGGATCCCTTCTTCTCAATTGCGAAAACATTTAAACCGATAGAAGCTGTCCTGCCTCTTGTAAATGAAAATGATCTAAGTTCAGATCAACAGTATTTTTGTTAAAACTATCTAAAGCAATAATTGGAGATGAAATATGTGCTCAAAGTTTGGCAGAGGAAAGTCCAGGGAAGATGGCAGAAACACGTTGGTTCACGACAGCTTACCGCATTCTAGAGGTTATGTAGCTACAGCTGATCCTTGTAAAAGCTTAAAGATTTTAGCTGAGTTTGTAATAAAGTATTTTCTTTCATGAGATTTGAGATAAAAACACAACCAAGATTTTAATATGGTGCCAGGCATCTACGGAAAATAATGCAGGCCTCAAGAGATTTTCCGAATAATGTCTCATCAATTTATCAATACAGTTATTCAAAACAATGCTTAATTTGCGCACCCGGAAATCATTCAAATTTTTAAGTTAACAGATTCACGTCAGCGTATTAGAGAGGGCGTTGTAAGAAAAACTTAAAATGTAGAAAGGCTGGAATGAAATTGCGATTTCATAGTATCCGAAATTCCTAAATCAATTTCGATGCAGAAGATCACATAAATCTCATAGTCTGGATGAAAAGTTCTGTAACAGATCCTTCTCTAATACAGAATTTGCTGGACGAGGAATTGTGGGACATGGTGAAACACGTTCCAAAGTTTGACAGTTTTTCTTGCCATACTCAAGCGGTGGAGAGGTGTGTAAAATAACTGATGCGTCAATAAAAGTGTGTGGTGAAGAATCTAGAGATGGTTACATCCGAGCTTAACTTGATGCCAGAAAGAATTAGCCGATATTTGAAATTAAATGTCGATACTATGATTCAAGAAATGAGTAAGTAAAAATGTTAAGCAAAGGAGGGTGGGCAGGTGGAACTCGCCGTGCAGCTACCTCATCGTGGTGAGTTCTGAGTTAAATAAATATACGAAATAATGTTAAATATGTGAATAATAGTTCCATGTATAAACTTTTCGTGCCGAATATTGATTCAAGTAAAGAGCTACACAGTTTACAGCGCAAAAATAGTAAATAAATATGCATTGTTTACCCCCTTTTATATTTTTAGACCTGGGAGCCGGTTAAATTTTTTTAGATCATGATGAAATTTTTTTTTCCACCTACTTCTACCGATAGTATACTTTTCCGGACCTGATTGTAGGGAGCAAAGTTGTACTTTTTCTCCCTAGGGAGGAAAAGTAAAAGTGACGTCATGGTATTTCATTCATGAAATATAACTTATTGACGCCCTGTACAATATTTATTTTCTATTACGTAAATATCTATACATTTTAACGTTTATTTATAAAACACCCTGTATTTTGCAGAATGGTAAAAAACAGTAAATTGTTATTTTGATTTAACAATGTTTACATTAATAGTTTGACTTACAGTTACACTAATATTTGACAGTTGACAGTTATATTGTACCTACTTATTAGTTTTAGTTCTAATAAATTTTGTTGGTTAGTTACATAAATAAATTAAGTAAAAATGAAAAAATTACTTGTTATTTGAGGAAGGTGGAAAAACCATATGTATAACAAGGGAGTAAAGTGCCTTTTCCTCCCTTGAATGATTACTGCCCTCCGCTACGCGTCGGGCAATAAACTTCATTCTCGGGAGGAATAGTAGCACTTTCCTCCCTTGGTATACAAATAGCTATAACCAGATAGTCGCATCGATATTAACATTTTAGACAATAGCCCGCCCCAAAAATAAAGCAAAAAAATATAATTTTTTTTAGGCCCCCGGGGGCCCTGTCAAAAATAATTCAATTCGGCATATGTTTGGTCCCACAGTATTAGGACTACCATACACAACTTTTTTTACTAGCCCGATCAAAATTTCCCAAAAAAAATTTTTTTTGCCCTTTTTCGGCCCGGTCTACTATATAAGCTCGTACAGGATTCCAGAATTCTGGAATGGGTTTCATAAAGGAATGAAAGATGTACAATAAGCCAAGTGGCTGTAGTACGACCGATTTATAACAGACGGCTTCCAGTAAAAATGTACAGTCGTTAGATACCTATATCAGAGAGTGTCTTGGTGAAAATGGTTTCTTTCCTGGTCTATGGGTGGTTTGTTAAAAATGTACATTATTATGTATTTTGCATACTCATATTTTACCTCTGTTGTAGCTTTCAGTATGTTTGCCTTGTGTGAGTACATAATAGCACTGGCAAACATGGCTTTCCATGTAACAGTGATATTGGATTTTCCCACAGAACATTTCATGGTGGCTAAGCAACTGCATACTCAAGAAGGAGACTCAAAGTCTGCTTCTCTAAAATTAGACTAATCGATTTCCTAATATTTATAAGTACAATAGAACCTTTTACCAAGGTCAATGAATGACCCTAAAAAATACACAATTATACGAACCAAAAATAACATAAAAGTTTTTTTCATGATTTATTGAATATTTTTATGAGAGAGTTTAGTAAAAGGTTTTATTAGATAGTTAGAAAAAATTTCTAGATTTTTTCACAGTCGCTTCCCCATGTAGACTGAATTTTATTGTTAAAACAATGTAGGGGCTAAATTTGTTTATTTTAATTTTATACACAAGTAACCTCAGTTTATTTAATAAACTAGTGAAGGAGGAATAGTCAAATCTATCGCTCATGTCAATTCTAGTCATCAATACAATCTAAAAGCAATGAAACCAAAAATTTGACAATACCTTTTTGAATTACTAGGGTGGTCCGATAAATACTTAACACCCAAACATTTTTTTTTATTTTTATTTTTAAACAACACCGAGGCGGTGCCTTGGTTATTTACAACTAGTCACAAAATATTAGACTAACGAGCAAAATTTTTTAATGACAATCTTAAAACTAAAAACTAATGTTTGTTGAGTTCTCCCCAATGGTATTCCTAAATATTTTTTTTACCAGCAAAACCTAGCACCTAGCACACGCACATGATTCTACACTAACATTTACTATTTACACTAACTCGAAAGGTTTTGTTCTCTTGAGTCTTGTCACTATTCCATGCTGGTCCAGGAGTTGAATAGCCTCTACGTTTGCATGGTTCTGAAGTATGTTTTCATGCTTCTTTAAGAATCTTTTACTTACATCTGCCACCATTTCCACACCTAGGTCTCTGTGTAGGTCGCTACTTCTTATGTACCAGGGAGCATTTACAATGTCTCTTAGTACCTACTTTATTCTGAAAACTTTGGATCATTTTGGTGTTACTCGCACTTTCACATCCCCAGAGCTTTATGCCATATGTCCATACCGGCTTCAGTACTTGTTTATATATCATGAGCTTATTATGTACTGACAGTTCTGAATTTCTTCCGAGGAGCCAGTACAGTTTTCTATATTTGATGGTCAATAGCACTTTTTTCTTTCCAATTTCGGCTATTTTTTCTGCAATTCAGCGTTAATCGACCCAATAATGCGGCGTACTAAAGCCCTGTGACCATTTTGCCCTTTTCCTAGAAACTAATAGATCACATTGTGAACGTCGGCCATCACCTTTCAGGTTGATACGACAGTCTTCGCCTTCCTCAGAGCACATTCGCGGGGTGATGTCCACTGTATCGGCTGTCCCTTGGTTCCTGGTGAATACTGGTGGATCTAAGTTTCGTCGACGGTTGTGAAACAATGTAGAAACTCCTTCAGATTTTGCTTAAACAGTCTCAGATATTGCTCTTAAGCGGTCTCATCGTGGCGTTTGTTGGCCTGAGTGCCAAAACGCGGCACCCATCACGCCGACAGCTTTCTCAAGCCCAAAATTTCATGCAGGATATCTTCTTCTTGTG
This sequence comes from Diabrotica virgifera virgifera, assembly GCF_917563875.1. Classification (NCBI taxonomy): domain Eukaryota; kingdom Metazoa; phylum Arthropoda; class Insecta; order Coleoptera; family Chrysomelidae; genus Diabrotica; species Diabrotica virgifera. Next base: position 284,328,339 of record NC_065443.1, on the reverse strand, counting down.
CCTATCCGTTACGAATATTGGCAATCATTCTGGCAATGATAATCTTAGTAGCTGCTGCCTTGAAAAGCTCTGCAGTGGATGTCACAAACCAGGTCCTCAAGTTCCTGAGCCAAGATATTCTTCTTCTGACACCTCTTTTACTATTCACCATTCGCTGCAAAATGCATTTTAACAGGTTATATCTTGTTTCATTTCTTGTGATGTGGCCGAAATATTCTAATTTTCTTCTTTTCACAGTGCACTTATTTCCTTCTCTTTGTTAAGTTTTGAAGTATTTTGGCATTTGATATTTTGTCCATCCATGATATCTTAAGAATTGAAACTTGGGAATTAATTAATAAACTTAAGAATTAACGTTGAAATCTTGGGAACTGGGATGATAGACTAAACACCGTTTTTTCTCCTTAAAGAACAAAATTTATTAGTTGATTTTGTATACAATTATATAAAGTATTTACATATCTTAAAGAACATCGGTTTTATAAGTCTTTAACTATTCTAATCTTTAAATTAACAATTATCAAATAATACATTAACAAATTTAAACAATAAAAATTATCAGAGATGTACAAATATATTAAATTAGATTTTAAAATTGACGGAACAAGATTTATGTCAATTTAGTGTCAGAATATTTATTATTCTTCTGTTTCTTTATAGATATCCTTTAGCCTTTTATATACCAGGTTTTCATTATTACATATATAGCATCGGAGGAGTCTGTTTCAATTTTAAATTCAAATTGTGTGATTTGAACAGCTTGGACATTTGGATGAATGCTGCCCTTGCTTTTCTATTCTAGCTTTTATTTCTTGGGAATAGTCCCACTGCTCATTTAATGTAGTGCCAAGGTACGTGTATTTTGGCACACGTTCTACTACTTTTTGGTTGATGGTAAACTGTACCCTCGCAATTCTTTCTTTGCCGATTATCATGACTTTAGTTTTAGACATGTTAATTTTTAGTCTATATTTGCTACTAACCTCTGCTACTTTGTTCATTAAAAGTTGCAACCCTTGTGCAATGTCGGCCAAGATAACGTTATCATCGACATATCTAAAATTGTTTAACAGTTCGCCGTCTAGCAGGATTCCTACTTCCATGTGTTCTAGGGCTTCTTGGAAAATTGCCTCTTAATATAAATTAAATATAAAGGATGATATTATACAGGGTGTCTACGTAACTTGGAACCATATGGGAAACTTTTTTAATATCAATTTTACGAAAAAAAGTCATTCTTTATAAAGTGCTCTGCATAGTTTACAACCTAAGATGCAATCATCAGATATCAAATTTTGTCAACAGTATACGAGGTACCTTTATATTTCAAAATATCAAAAAATTTTATTATGAAAAGTTATTTGTAATTAAAAACCACATTCAAATATGCAATAACAGCCTTCTACTTGAAAAAAGAAATTTCTGAAATTTTCCTAAATTACCGATTCCGAACATCATTTTTATTTATTAGACATGTAATAACTCTTTTATTAATAATTTAGTTATTCTTCATAAAAATGTGTGCATGGTCTAAACCTCAAGATGCAACCATCAGTTATCCAAGTTTGTTAATTTTATAAGAATTCTTTCTAAATTCATATTATTTGACACACTTCGTATAAAATTAACAAACTTGGATAACTGATGGTTTCATCTTGAGGTTTAGACCATGCACAGATTTTTATGAAGAATAACTTTTTTTCCTGAAGTTATTAATAAAATAGTTATTACATGTCTAATAAATAAAAATGATGTTCGGAATCGGTAATTTAGGAAAATTTCAGAAATTTTTTTGAAGTTATACTTCTTTAGGCGCGATTGAGATTGAGGGTGATTATTTATTATTAATCTGCGCGCATGCGCACACCGACAGTATGGTATTAGTCGTTATATTGACTCTGATTGGGTGTTGAAATGATCTGTCAATAATAAATAATTGTTCAATATGGAGGTAAACAAATGTTGTATTGTATAATAATATATTAGTTTTATTGTTGTGAGGACAGAAACAAAAAAGTTTATAATTGTAGTGACTTTTTAAATAGTTTTTAAAAGCAACAGGTACGTATGTAATAATAATCGTAAATGTTTAAGTATCCTAATAAAAAATTTCATAGGTACCTACCTATTTGAACCTACCAAAATACATAGTATATAATACTTTATTTACATAATTTGATAACCATCAAAATTTCTATCAATATTCACCTAATATATTGTTTTCTTACTCTAGGTTTTGTATTTTTTCAATTCTAAATCATTTCAATTCAAAATCAAAATAATTTGATTTAATTCAGAACTGTTAGTTGATGCACATAATGACGCATTGTCTCCGTGGCGAAGCGTTTAAGGTGAATAAATTTCAATAATAACTGCGCTGATAAGCTGGTTCGAGCCCCCATAGAAACTTTTATTTTTTTATTTTTTTTTATACATTTTATGATTGTAAGTATATTTATTATATAATTTTATTTTCAAAAAATACGTAGGTATTTAGTTAAAAAAATTTCCGACACTTATTGTTCAGAAATCATTTGTGGCATTTTTTAATGTGTTTGTGTGTATTTTATTCTTTTATTATTTTAATTTTTGGCACTGTTTTAATAAAAATGTTTGAGAAGTAGTAAGTATAAATTAGTTTAATATTTAAATAAAATATAAATAAAAAGTATATTAATTTCGTTTAAATCATATAATAGAAGTATAACTTCTTACGCGCGTACAAAGTACACACACATTCTTTTTTTTTTTTTCAAGTAGAATGCTGTTATTGCATATTTGAATATGGTTTTTAATTACAAATAACTTTTCATAATAAAATTTTTTGATATTTTGAAATATAAAGGTAGTTTGCTCTTGAGCGAAATTCATACCTCGTATATTGTTGACAAAATTTGATATCTGATGATTGCATCTTAGGCTTTAGACTATGCAGAGCACTTTATAAAGAATGACTTTTTTTTCGTAAAATTGATATTAAAAAAGTTTCCCATATGGTTCCAAGTTACGCAGACACCCTGTATATCCTTGAAAACTTGAATCTTTGAAACTTGACTGATTCCAATATAAGTTCTTGATTCCTACTTACATGTGTTCTAGGGCTTCTTGGAAAATTGCCTCTGAATATAAATTAAATATAAGGGGTGATATAATATATCCTTGAAACCTTGAATCCTTGAAACTGACTGATTCCAATATAAATTCTTGATTATACGTAAATATTTGCCGTCAATTCCCACATCGCGTAAAACATCCATCATTTTTTTGTGTTGTATTGTGTCAAACGCCTTTTAGTAACCGATGAAACAAGCGTATACACTACAGTTCATGTCCCGACAACGCTGGAAGAGAACTTGTATACTGAACAGGGCTCCTATTGTTCCTTAACCTTTCATAAAACCAAACAGCGTTGGAGATACTTGTTCTTCGCAGATTCTGTAAAGCTTTAGATCTTAGATGTAATATTTTTAAAAATAATTTCAACAAGTGGCTCATTAAGCTGATTGTTCGGTAGTCACTACACCTTGCTTTTTTGGCAAAAATATAAATTCTGATAGCAGCCTTTATCTAGGTATTAAAAAAACATCCTGCCAACATCACAGATCACAAACAGAAATCTTATCTATACGTAAACATACGATGGGAACAAATAAAGGTTCTTCTCAGAACCAACTGACTAGAGATCTCGGACCGTGTATCCGAGTCAGATCTCGGACCGTGTATCCGAGTCTGTCACCTTAACATCGAGGGCATAAGCAAGGCAAAATGCCAAGTGTTGCAAAAAATCCTACACGATAACGACATTGACATGGTTGCCATACAAGAGACCCATACTGAAGACAAAGTCCAGCTTGATTTAAGAGGAAAGATACCTGGCTACGATTTACTGGGAGCCACTTATGATAAACATTGCGGCGTCGCAACCTACATTCGCTGCAATATAGAAAATGGTTTCCTGCTTTCTGCTTCCAATGAAAATAAACATGAAGTAGTCACCAAAATTGGAGAGATAACCGTGGCGAACATATACAAACCTGCAGCCACTACATGGAACCCAGAAGTGCTAAAGACTCATCCACATCCTACTATATACATCGGCGACTTCAACAGCCACCACGAAATGTGGAAGTACACCACGAATGATGAAAATGGGGAGGCACTAGTAGAATGGTCCGAAGAGCAAAACGCATATCTAGTTTTTGATGCCAAAGACAGAGGAACATTTAAATCAGCTGCATGGAGAAAAGAATATAACCCAGACCTATGTTTTGTCTCAAAAGATACCAATGACAGACCACTAACAACTGCGAGAAGTGCACTTGCAGACTTCCCACATACTCAACATTGTCCTGTGCCTATCACCATCGGAATATCAATTCCAATAATTAGATGATATCCTCGACCCAGGTGGAATCTTAGAAAAGCAAAATGGAAGAAGTTTTCTGAACAACTAGACCGGACCTTGAGCTGGGTCCCTCCAACCAGCAAACATTATGAGAGGTTTGTGGGTGCAGTAATAAGCGCTCCCAAGGAAAGCATCCCCAGGGGGTATCGCCAAGAATATGTGCCCGGATGGACTGAAACATGTGAAGACTTATACGCGAAGTTTCTCGAAAGTGGTGACCGAGAAATAGCCGACGAGCTTTTACACAACATCGATACAGCTAGACGCCAAAAATGGATAAACACTGTCGAAAACCTTGACTTCAAAAAATCAAGCCGGCAGGCACGGTCCCTGTTGCGGAAAATTGGAGGAGCTAACCAGCTGGAATCCAGAGAGTCTAAAATGTCTCCTAACAAGGTTGCCTCCCATATAGTATCTCTATCCAGAGCTCCACGAGATCGAACACATACTACCAACGTGAAAAGAGACTTAAGGGCATTAAAACAAATGAACAGAATGAACTCCGAATATTCAGCAAGAATACTTATTTCTGAAATCACACATGCGCTGAAAGAAATGAAATCAGGTAAAGCACCTGGGTTTGATGGTATCCATCCAAAGTTCTTGATACACAGTGGTGCATACACAAAACAAGTGGCTTGCAATGTTCTTTAATGATATACTTCAGTCGGGTAACATTCCTTTCTCACTTAAGCGAACAAAGATAATTGCAATTCCGAAACCGGGCAAATCAAACGATAAGCCAGAAAACTACCGCCCCATAGCTCTACTCAGCATGGTATATAAACTGTTAGAGAAGCTTCTCCTCAACAGAATTAGTCACAGGATATTAGAAAATGTCCCCATTGAACAAGCTGGCTTCCACCCTCATCGAATCTGTACGGACCAAGTACTGTCATTAACAACTTTTATAGAAGCTAGTTTTCAAAAGAAACAAAAGACAGCAACAGTATTTATAGATCTAACAGCAGCATATGATACTGTTTGGAGACAGGGATTAATATATAAACTGGCCCGTATTATCCCCTGCAGAAAGATAATTAACCTCATTGACAACATGCTGACAAACAGAGCCTTCCAGGTTATAATGGAAAGGAGACGAGTAGACAGATGAAACTTAACAATGGTCTTCCACAGGGTTCTGTCCTTGCCCCTTTACTTTTCAGCCTATATATTGCTGACACGCCTGAAACCGAATCTCGGAAGTTTGGATATGCTGACGACTGGACCCTTGCAACAAGCCACCAATCTTTTGAAACTACAGAAATCACTCTCACGAATGACTTATCCATCCTCAGCGAATACCTTAAGAAATGGAGACTACAACCAAGTACTACAAAAACTGAAGTATCAGCTTTTCATCTCAACAACAAGCTGGCAAACAGAGAATTGCGAGTGTATTTTAATAACAAGCTGTTAAAACACAATAAATACCCGAAATATCTTGGGGTTACTCTAGACAGAACGCTCACATTCAGAGAACACCTGACGAAAACAGCAGCAAAATTGAAAACACGCAACAATATAATACAGAAACTCTGCGGCACCAAATGGGGGTCCACAGCATCAACTTTAAGATCCTCTGCTCTTGGCCTGATATATCCGGTGGCAGAATACTGTGCACCAGTGTGGCTAAATAGCAGGCATACCCACCTGGTCGACACTCAACTAAACCGTGCTATGCGTATGATAACAGGCACAATTAAGCCCACCCCTACAATGTGGCTACCTACCCTTAGTAATATAGCACCACCCAACCTACGCCGCGAACATGCATTGGTTAAAGAATATAACAAAATAATGGACAGTCGCCAGCTTCTAGTCCACAACGACATCCCTGATATTCTTGGAAACCGTCTTCGATCCAGGTTACCCCTTCTGAAATCTGCTCAAGTGCTGCAGCAATCCAACTTTGACTTAAATACCCGATGGAGAGAAGATTGGAAAAGTAGGACAGATCCGAATTACCATATTCTACCGGACATCATAGGAAAACCTGGCGAATTTCAACGTCCCCGTAAGATTTGGGCAGCCTTTAATCGAATTCGAACAAACTGTGGAAGATGCGCCGACTCCCTCTACAGATGAGGCAAACTCCCCTCGCCTTCTTGTGACTGCGGCGCTGCAAGACAGACGATCAGTCACATTGTTCAGGACTGCCCACGCAGAGCATACACAGGCGACCCTATAGACTTTGTAATGGCAGCCGAAGGGTCAATCGAATATATAAAAAACTTTACATCTGTTTGTGATGCATTGTATAATGCATAAATCTAAATAAATTCTGTGATGTACTTAAGCCACACGCTAAATAAAATAAATCTAGGTATTTTGTCACTGTTATTTATCTCATTGAATATTCTAGTTATTTTGTTTTAATTCATCATCGAACACTTTAAAGATCTCAGCCTGAACTTCATCTGGGCCGGGAGCCTTTCCGTCTTTCATTGATGTTATGGCTGTCTCGACTTCATAGGCCCGTTTCGGTGTTCGCTATCTGTTATGCAGGATATGACTCACGCGATCTTTTGAGATGCCTTCTTTTTCAGCTATCTCGCGAACCTTCAGTAGACGGTCTGCCAATGGGTGATCATGGATTTTTTTTATTATCCTCCGTGGTAGCCGTTTTCGAGGCTCCTGGGTGTGACTTATCACAAACCGACGTGTGACGTTAAAATTCGATAAAGCAATTTTTGTCGATCGCCATCGAAGGAAAAGAGTTACCGTTAACTCACGGACCGATATTGCCCTTTTTTTCATTATTCTAAAATCCCCAGGGCCTCTATTTTTGACCCTTCGCTTCGTTATCGAACGTATTCGCTTCGTATCTGTTTAGTATACGAAGCGAATACGTTCGATAAGAAGCGAAGGGTCAAAAATCGAGGCCCTGACTCGCTCGTTGCACACGGAACGAGGAAGAGGCTATGTACTTATCGAACCACTCACGTGGTTAAAAAATTGTAAAATTTACTTTAAAAAACCTTTTTCAACTGGTTCAAGAAGGTATTGTCCCTCAAGTACAAATCTATTCTAAAAATTGAATAAGCAAGCTACACACTGATATTATTTTTGCAATTAGATCACAAGCAAGGATTTTAATATTAAATGTGATAATCAAAGGATAAATCTCAGATAAAAATTAAGGAAACCTTGTGATCTGATATTATATTATGTATACAAATGTTAACTACTGCCTCTCCGCAGTAGTACTTCCTACGATTCAAATGCTTCCTATTACTTTTAAATACATTTTTACACGTTTAAGATGTGAGACAACTTATATTAAGACATTTTAAGGGTTTTAGTAGAAGATAGTGATTCTTTATATAATTGATCAAGAATGTCACGATTTTGAGAATGCCGAGAAAAGTTAAAAATTAGAAAAAGGATCATAATTATTCTTTTTTAAGTGTAAATGTGGTTTTTACATGTACTACAATATATTTGCAGCTGTAAATCGAAACTATTTATATTTTAGCTTTCTAATATGTATAGTTGGCTGAAAATAACATTCTACTCTAATTTTTGACTTTTATCATTGTATAGATACTCTTAACATTTTTCACTACATAATTTGCACTGAATTTAACACTATTGTAGACATAGACAGCGTAATTTTACAATAGTTGAATATTCTGCAGTTTTACTAATACCAACAAATTCTGGCTTCAAAAGGAGTAAAAGAATACAGACAGTTGTATAATATGTTGCTATACTTACAGTGCCGGCAAAAATCTTTACTTATCTTTTTGCCAAATAAATTACTAAAATCGAAGCAAAATTGCAACTGTTTGAAGGGAGAGGTACTTGCGTCGGCAGGTAGTAGTTTACTGACCGCTTATTTTCTTCAGTTTTTTCTGTGCGTTTGTACTGTACATACAGTTGACTTTATACAAGTAGTCAATGAGAAACTTCTTGAAAAATTGGAGTAAAAACTATGGATTTAAATTGAATAATATTGCCGGTTTGACCTAAAAACTATGGGGTTGACCAGAAATGAAGAGAAAGTTAGTGCTTCAACGTTAGTTGAGAAAGGGGACTCTGTAATTACAATAGCATGTGGTTCAAGAGATTCAGTTTATCAATTGAAACGGTCGGATGCGTCGTAGCCTACTGGGACTATTTTGGAAAGAAAACCTGTTCTGGAGCTCCTAAAAAACATCATCTAAGAGTGACACCATCATCAGGTGTGTAGTAATGTTGAACCCTTCCATAACTGCCACAGAATCCAAAATCAAATATCCTTATAAAGTAGTACATAATTTGTAAAATTAAAGTAATAATTATCCTGATTTATGCGTTTTATTTACTATGTAAAGATTTTTTTGGCGGCACTGTACAGTGACATATACCTACGGGTGCTTAAGGTGTCAAATAAGCATTTAATTAAATTGTGTATTTTAATGAGTCTAATCTATCTGAAAAAATTCTATAGAATAAAATAATATTGCAGGATGTTCAACTACTGTCCATTGGGGTAGATGATGATGGATTTTAATTGTCGGGAAATAACTATTTTTAAAAGTTTTGACCCTTTTATATATAATTTACTCTTTTGTATATATTTATTTTTGTACTGTGTCTAATATAGATACTTTTAATGTCAGATCTGTTAAGGATCTACATAAGGCTTCTTAAATATTTGGTAGAAAGGTATGCTATATATTCCAGCATGCCTATCATACAGGGCGAAACAAAAGTACCTAAGAGCAACAATCTAGAATATTGGTTTACACAAAAGGTAGATTTAGATATAAAATATGTGTTAATGACAACAACATCATGATTTCGAATAAAAATGCCCCAAAGTGCTTTTCTTTTAAGACAACTGAAGAATGCCTATATGTACGTCCTTTTCTGATACCCTCTTCCTGCCTGTTGGTTGGTAAACATCAGTATTCTTGAACAAAAGCCATTTTCCCTAAAGAAATGCTTTTGATATTTTTTGTGATCTTTTTTTTTGCGTTTTAGCTCCATCTAAGTGACTGCTATACCATATAGTATTGGAATTATTTAAGAAACTGTAGTTATGGTTTTGTTTTTTGTATGTTTCCTGTGAATGATATTGTTCTAGTCATTTTTTATGTTTTTAGTCATTGATTAGGTATATTAAAAGAATTAGAAAGCACTTTTTGTCTTTTTTAATTGAAAAACCTACCATTCATGGCAGAAAATAAGTTGCAAGTTGTGATATGCTTTAACCCATTCGCTGGTGATCACACTAGTGAGTGATATGGTTACTTCAGTCAGGTACCGTTCAACAAAATGGCTCCTAGCCAAATTTCATCATCTTCGATAGTCAGCGAATGTGTTAAGAGAAGACTAGCCACATTCGATGGAACACAAAGAATATTATACACTCATGGACAAAAATATGGAATATTTTGAAAATATATGAACTGAAATTTTTTTGTTCTGTAATTCTTAGCCCTCCTAGTGTCACAGGAATAAGATTTTTTTTTTCAGAATGCGATGACAAAGTTTTTTTGTCAATCTTGCTTCCATACAGAGTCATATGTCAGTTTGTAACCTCATACAGAGCGTTAATTTTGGTGGCGGCACAGTGCTATAGAGCAGCATTGATTGAAAAAGACATGCAGAACTTGTGAAGGTGATTGGTGCAAATGACAGCTGACATGCACATTGCAAACATTTTAGTTAGAAGATATAATGGGTGCATTTGGACTGGGAGCTGACTGTAAGCACAAAGCGGTTTAGTGGTTGTATCCAAAGGTAATAGGGAATGCTTAGTAAATCTCTCAGCAGCAGACTTCCAGCGGTGTGTCGTCTGACAGCTACCGCTTACTCAGCTCTCCCTCCAGCCGCTGAGGTCATTTGAACGTATCCGATGTTTTGCCATATTTATGCTAATGCACAATAACACACAACCTCAAGTTGCTAGAATAGTGAATACTTACATTGAGATGCAATTTAAAAGATTATATTGGCCACTATATACAGTTCATATCAGATTTAAATCTACTTGAGGATTTGTGTGTGTGTGTGTTTGGCATCAGACAAAGTCTATTTGCCACAGACTATAAGTAATGTAAGACAGATCAAATGTCTACTTTCGGCCTAATCACAAAATGAACTAATATGTCATAGACTCTTTTATCAAATGAAGCAAGGAGTGCTGAAATATTTACTGGAAGAGGAAATTTTATATTATTTAATTCCGTCATTAGTTCCAATGTTTCAAGTGTATATTTAGTGCAGTCGAAAAATATATGGTTCAAGTCACCTATCGACATATTATTGCAAGAACATAAAGGCGAATCTATTATATTTATTTTGTGTAAGTGTGCCGGGAAACGACCATGATGTAATTTCAACCTAGTAATGATTGAAGAATATCGTCTGGATACAGGGAAGGTGAGATGAGGAATGTTATTTGGCAAATCTCTATGTATCCTATAATAGTGACTTTGCGATTTTTCACTAATACTTGTATATAATGATTCCCAATCGCTTCTGATTTTATTTCTGAAAATCGCTAAAAGATCGTTTGCGTCTGTTTCATAGATAATATTTTCTAAATGGCACGCGTCCTTAGCTGCTATATCTACATGCTCATTGACAATAATACCAGCGTGTCCTTTCACCCAAATGAAACGAACTTTTCTGTCAAGCTTTCCCAGATATTGAATAATTTTCCTTATGTCATATATTATAATGTTCTTATAATGTTCTGTTGGGCGAGAAAGTAATGCCAATAGTACTGACTGAGAATCTGTCAAAATAGCAATTTTCTGAACCTGATTTTCTAAGCACCATTGCAGCGCTCTTTTAATTGCTAATGCCTCGGCTGTAAAAATAGAAATAAAGTCCGCCACACGATGCAGCTGTGTATGACCAGTGGATGGTACTTGAGGATTTATATGAAGCTTTAAAACATCGAATTCAGAACAGAAATCCCAAACACAAGAGATTAAAAAATTGTGCTCCTAGGCTATTCGCTCCGTGCATGACTGATGCGACACCTAGCGTCGTCACCTGACATTTTTGGTGACTACAATTTGAAGTTAAGCATATGATAAATACATTTTGTGACATTGCAAATTATTAATAACAAGTTTTTAAACGATATTTTTCCAATTTATGTTCAAAACGGATGTAGTATTAAGCTGAATTCATTAAAATTATCTTTTCAACCCCCAAACGGAACACAATGGGAAAAATCTATCCCCATTTTTAAACTAGGAGGAGTAATTCAAATTTACAGCGCTATATGCTTGTTTGTGATTGGTCGAACCGCAGACAAGGTTACTCCACTAAATTATGAAATTTTGACACTATTGGCTTTTAAATTGCTAAGGTTAATTAATTGGGTATACGTATTAGCTATTTTTATTCTTATTTTAATTTACGTTATTTCTTTAATTTTTAGATTTTTATTCTGCATTTATGTATATAAAAAACTGTTGTTTTTAGAACTCTTTAGCAAATTGTTATTATTATAGTCTTATAAGTTGTCTGATAGGTATTTATTACTGGATTACCATCGACATGGTCAACCAAAATAGAAGATGAATCTGGTGACCTTTATAGTACTACGTACACCCATACCTCGGTTTACGGCCTAGATATGTTCCACGAAACTTGGCCGTAAAGCGAAAAGCCGTATAAGGAATCAAGTATTCTAATACAAACTCATACAAATTCAATGGGATCGGTTCCAAATTTTTTATATATTATGTAACATGGTTTATCATTCAAAGGGTATTTTATTTTGTTAAATCAAAAATACATACAAATACATTTTCGTGTTACAAAAAATATGTGTATGTAGGTATATATTACATACATATTTTTTGAATGGCTTTAATAGAAAGACGATGAACATCTTCAGATAGTTCGGATAATTTAGTAGGATGCCCTGGTCTGGTGCATTATCCAAAATATGCAAAGCCTTGTTGCTTAAGTTAATGTCTCGCGAATATTTGTTCGCTTCTCTACAAAAGTGATTTTTAAACCAATCCTCAAAAGTAGACTTAGTCATCCAAGCTTTCTTGTTGGATCTCCATATGATGGGTAATTGATTTTTATTTACTCCTTTAGGCCTTGGATTTTCGGACAAAAATATAATAAAAGTGGTTTTAGCTTAAAATTACCCGTGGTATTTGCATTAAGTAGCAATGTTAATCATTCTTTAGACACCTTACAACCAGGCGCAGATTTTTCGGTTTATGAAATGTACATGCGATCAAACATTCGCTTTCAACAATTCCGTTTAATATGTTGGGATATTCCTTGCGGTCTCATCTAGCTGTTTCCTCTTTCATTTTCATATTATATAAATTAAACCATTTTTTATCTTCAAACCATCCTCGGCTGGCTTGAAATGTGACATCTTCAGCAGATTCATCGGTCATTATTTCCATTCCATTCCAAATTTTCGAAAATACTTGAAGGTTTTTCATTAGTCATTTGACTTATTGGCATTCCCTGTTTGTTATTGTCCTCAATCCCTATAATCAATAGTTTTTCCATTTTTTCTCATAATTGAGATGTAGATGTATCGACATCGAAAAAAAGTTTTTTGGCCGTTATAGTGAAACATTTTAGGCCGTAAATCGAAAACGTGCCTTAATTGAAGAGCGCTGTTATAGCAAAACGCCGTATAGCGAGGTATGGGTGTATTTGGTGTGAATCTCTCTTTTGAGCTTATTCCTCCTAGCTTAAATCTTTCTAATTTATTTGTCATTATTGGAGATCTATACAAATTACGCTTACTTTTTTTGGCTATTATTAGCATAATTAAATACTTACGCAACATTTATTTACCATTTTTGATCAAATTTGCTATACAAACAATGACACTGATATTACACAGAATTGCCAAAACTGTCATATCTTGCTGCTACGGACGCTGGCAGCATAGTTTAGTGTATCCTCACCAAGGTCACGCAGGGAGTGAATATATATCAAAGGGAAGCAAGCTTTTGCTAAAGATGTCGATGACTTCAAAATTTTACAAGTAACAAAATCATTTAACTTACGTATTTTTTATTACAATCAATTAAAGAGGAGAATGTCTTAACAGATAAAAATGTAACAGGTAATAACACATATACACAGTTTTTTTCCAAATGTAAACAGTCTAGTATCCCGGAATCACTTTACCTTTCTTAACAGCCTGCTTCAGTTTCTTAGTTTTCTTTTCCTTCTTTCTCTTCGCGATATTGTCAGTCCTCTTCTGTTGTTTGTCCTTCTTGGCTTTCTCTACTTTCTGTTGTCTCTGTTCCCACTTTTTCTTTGTAGATCTTTGCTTTTGTTCTTGTTTCTTTACACTTTTAGCTAATAAGTATGGATCATCTTTAACCTTTTGCCCTTCAGCTTTGGCCAGAGCATTTTTCCACTGTGATTTTTCTTTGATTTCTATTGCTTTTTCTATGTTGCCACTTTCTTTTAGCTTTTCTATGTTCTCTTTCTGTTTCTCCAGTTTTTCTAGTAGTTTCTTGGGATCTTTTTCTTTCTTAACCTTCTTTTGCCTGCCAAGAGTATCAAAATCAATTTTGGAATACACAATTTTATCTTCTTTATTGAACACTGGCTTCTTGTGGACCTCTTCCTGTGTTTCAACTTTTACTTCTCCATTTTCACTCTTCACCTCTTGTTTTAAAGTTAACTGGGCTGCTCTCTGTAACTTTTTCTCAGCGTTTCTCTGATCTTGCTGTGTTTTCTTTTTTAATCTGTTCTTTAAACCTTTTTTCGTCAGTTTCTCTTTGTAGGTCTGCTTTTTCTTACCTTTGATGGCATCTAATCTTTGCTGGAGTTCAACAAGGGACTCTGCTCGTGAAGTTTTCTTGTTACTTGCATCGAAAGGAAGTTTAGAGGTTGTAGTTTCAACTTCTTCATCACTAGCATCGAAATCTGCAATGAAATTTTAGATTACAAAACTTGTCAAATACTCGATGCTCAGTGGAGTAGGCTCTTCAGATAATGGAAACACCAATAGCAATTATAGAATTTATTAGTCACCCCGGGAGAATGTTGAGTACTGAATGTGTCTTGTACGCGATTTAGTTGAAGACTCATTTGATGCTACATCTTGAATTTAGTGAATGAAGTTAAAGGCACCTCTGGCCTGGTTGAATTGATTCTTGAGAATGATTCTAAAATGTATTATCTCTTGTTGGCAACATGAATTGGGTTATAGCCCACACGCCAAAAATAACAAAGGTTTTTAATTAGTCAGCTAAAATTATGTCCATTGCCAAAATATTGTTTATAAATTGCAACAATTAAACAAATATGAAATATCCCGCACATGTTTAAATATGAAAACAAATTGGTTCGTGTGATGTACGGGGTGATAAAAATATACTGTTCAATATCGGATATGAATAATGAATGTTTGATATTGGACAAAACTACAAAACTTGGGTTAGGACAGTGTTTCCCAACCTTTTTGTGTCATGCCCATGCCCCACCTTAGCCTTTCTGAAATTCTCATGCCCCCTATGTAACATAAATTATTTTTGATATTGAAAAATTTAATTCTTACAAAACTAAATTATCCAGCTGATTCCTTTTTTTTACCAATAACCATTTACAGCACTAATTCCACATTCAGCTAAATATGGAGATCGAAATGGTAGCATAGTTTTCTTGCACATTTGGTGGAGGTTTTTCCAGTGATGTGGGAGGGAGGGGATGCAGCATACACTGAAGTAGATGGGTCCGGTTTCACTCGCAAAGCAAAAACGCTCCATTCAATATGGCGGAACAACTCTTTGGTAGTATATTCTGGTCTATATAAAATATATGATTATAAAATTATATTATATTATATCAATATATAAATAATTAATAATATTAATAACATAATTCCATATCTAACTTATAAAAACCTGCCCGTCGCCATATTGGATGTAGCACAAAAGTGTCAAATCAAGTGGTCCCATCTAGTAAATACAAAATCTTCTCTTATGTCGTATCCCCTCTCTCCCACATCACTGGGTTTTTCCTATGAACAACACAATGCACAAGAATCATTACAAAATATAAGTTATCAATATTGCCTCACTGTCTTTCAAAGTTGATTCCTCTTTTTGTTTTCAGCGTTTTAACAAGTTGTT
Source organism: Diabrotica virgifera virgifera (assembly GCF_917563875.1). Classification (NCBI taxonomy): domain Eukaryota; kingdom Metazoa; phylum Arthropoda; class Insecta; order Coleoptera; family Chrysomelidae; genus Diabrotica; species Diabrotica virgifera. Next base: position 284,312,850 of record NC_065443.1, on the reverse strand, counting down.
TCTCAATATATTCACGCATTTCATCTATTCGTCTGCTAACAGTATTGCAACTGGCTGGGATAGCTTTTTGTATGTTTGTATCTTTTTCAAGAACCATTTCAACACTCGCCGCCAAGTGTAACATTAATGTACACTTTGTATTGACAAGCGTGTAACATTAATGTACACTTGCAGCGTTTCACTTACAATGCTGATATAGTTTTGGCGCACAACGAAATAATTTAAAGTATTGCTGATATTGACTGGTTTATTAAATTCTCTCCTATAGTATGACTTTTCCAGTTTTAGTGAGTAAAGAAATTTGATAACTAGCCTCAAGAACAGGATTATTGAAGTATGAGAGTAAATAGAGACTTTAATGTTCTTCACAGAAATCTAACATTACATTTAAATGGCCTGGAGCAAAAGGGTTAAATTCGTGTCGAGTCCATATTCGAATTGCCCCTCTGTGGTGCATGGCTCCACGTTAGGAAACACTGGTTTAGAACAAAACTAATTTCAAAATAATAATATATCCATACCTTTTCTCTCTGGAATACACGACCGCTTTAAGAGTTCTGATATAAATTTATTTTCTGTCCTTAAACATTGCTCCACCTTTCTTATATCCAGTTTTTCGTTTATCAATTGCATTTTAAATATTATAAACTATTCAATAATATTAAAAAACTGTAAACCATTTATAAACAGGTGATAATTTAAAGGTTATGATTTTCTTCTTTTTATATTATGATAATGAGAAAACTATGTCGAAAACTTAGAAATTCTGCTTGCCCCTACTAAGTATGTAACTAACAATACAAAGCCTCTGCCAAGATTACCTCCAAAATAATCATGCCAAAACTTTTAGTGGCAAAATTTAAGTAACGACATTGTTGTGAAGCACCTATGATTTTCTTTACCATGAGCTGGTAATTTTAAAATTATGGCCAAAACTTTTGGAGAAAAACACATTTTAGAATTTAAATGTGTTAGGTGCTTCTTCCCAGAGTTCTTCTCTTCCCTCTACTCTCCCTTGCATGATGACGTGTGGCAGAGTCTTTATCGTTTCGAAGTATGTGGCGCAGATACGATGTTTTCCTTATTTTAATTGTGTTCATAAGTTTTACTTATGCTATGTCCAATTTGTCTTAACACTTCTTCATATGAGACTTTTGCAGTTCAAATAATTTTCAGAATATACCTACGCCTATATAGCCACATTTCGAATGCCTCCATGTTTTTTACGGATTTGGCTTTCAAAATCCAAGCTTCTACCCCATATACCTAGTAGTTATTGCGACCAAACATATATAATACTCGACGAACCTCAATCTGATAGCTGTAGGTACTCGCAATTTCTTGTTTGAAAACATTGATTTGTATTTTATAAATCCTTTTCGAGTTATTTCTCATCTGGCTTTTATCTCCTCATCTTGATCTAACTGTGAGTTTATAATTGCTCCGAGGTATTTATATTTGACGTTGTCGACCCTCTCTCCCTCTCTAACGGTTTACCCTCCAATGTCAGATGTATGTTGTCAACAGGGGTTTTCGAGATCACCATGTATTTAGTTTTATCTAGAGGATGTCCCCGAAAATAGTGCGTTCTTTTAAGGTTTGAATATAATACACACTGTATTATATCCATACAATATCCTGTAACAAAAAAGTCCTATAACATTTTTTTCTAAAGTTAACCGTTTCCAAAAAAATACATTGTTCTCCATATAAGCGAACTTTTATTTTCATAAAATGAACTAATCTGACATCACTGTACAAGAACTGTTTGTGACTTAGGCCCGTATTCATAGTCGATGCTCAAGGTCGACCTTGAAAAAATTTGTATACAAATTTGTATAAGAATTTGTTCACGGTCGGACTTGAGCATCGACGCTGACTTGAGTCTCGACTATGAATACGGGCATTAGGTTATTGACATCAGCAATGTAGGTCAGACAGTAGACAGCTGCAAAATAGTTATTTATACCACCTCCCAGATAGCACAAGTACGTTTTATGGACATCCAATGGACGTACATCTGTGTACATTGGAACGTCCAATGGACGTCCCGCTAAGGTACAATGGACATCCGATGGACGTCCAACGAATGTCCAGAGTTCACAAAATTGGACGTCCATAGAACGTCCGCTACAAACGTACATTGTACGTTGTATTGAAGCTTTCAGTGTACACCTTATGTACATTCAATGTACGTCTTATGGACATTTGTAGGGCACTTTTCAGAAAGAAATCTGGTATCTATAATTTTGTGAATACATAGCAAAAAGCCTTTATAGGAAATAGTTCCTTATAATACTAAACTTATACTTAAAAATATTACACAAAAGACCTTTTTATTTCTCTTTACTATAACTTCATTATAATATATACTTTATTATAGGAACTAGGAACTTCATTAATGCACGACTGCACTTGCACGATAAACAGAAAACACAAATATATCACAGAATGTATTTTCATAAAAACGAGATTCAGATAATGACGCCCTAGGAAGCATGCACATTAAAAGAGGTTTAATCTCTGTTCTGTTTCTGTTCCAAACTATTTTTATAGTCAGTACCGTTGTTGTATATTACAAGCGCGTTTGCCATTCTGTGAATTATCATAAATAAACCATCCTTCAGTATTCCACAACAATAGAGAGATATTGCAAATTTAACACAGCCAACGTTGCGTTATTTACACCGCGCTATTTTGACAGAATTGACATTTCTCAGACGTTTCATAAATGCAGATATTGCTCAACATTTTGGTTGCGGTATTTTACGGCTCGATTAAGATTAGTTGTTTATCTAATTTGTACTCAAAATCCAGAATTTAATTTAGATGGAAGAAAGGTTTGTATTTTCTTCCAAATATCGAGCAAGAGAAACAAATGATCCTTGAATCCTTGATCCTTTTCATGTTTTCCTGATCTAACGTCCAATTTTCTGAAGAAGTCAATGGATTTTGACATAACACTTGATTTAATAAACACAAATCGTCATCAGACGTAAATCTAATTCGTTTGCTACTGTCTGAGGTAGCCATTTTAGCAAATTATTACGAATAAAGTTAGTTTAAATGAAAGGTAAACAACAAACATAACCTGAAAACAAAATAGCGCAACGAATACCGCACAGCGTAACGACTCCCCTAATAACGGCAGGCCGTATTTCCAATAACGCAGCGTAAGTCAGATATCACATCTGCGCATGCTCTACTGTCAAAATAACGCGTGCTGTAATACAGCAAGTGCAAAAAAGACTCAGCAATATCTCTCTAATTAACAGCGATAATCCCCTAAAAGTACCTGTATAATACTACCTTTCACGACCGATAGCGCGAAGAGCGACAACGTTGTCAAGAAGATTCTCATTTAGTTTGTATTGGGACTTAATATAATAGTCGCGTTTTGTGTAAAATATCCATGGACCACAAATGGATGTCCAATGTACGTTGAAATCCAACGTCCAATGGACGTCCCGTAATGTACGTACATAGTACGTCCAGTTTTGGTCCATGGACGTTTGGACTTTAAATGTACGTTATATGGACGTACATCGGACGTTGTGTGCTATATGGGCGTGTGAAAATCAAACAAAACAAGAATTTTGTTTGTTGAGGAGCAAGACGGGGTTTAATGTAAACACTATGGGGCAACTATGTTTGAATTGTGACTGTGTCTATATTTAGATTTTGTATAGGTACATAGTTGTCAGATTTCAATTTGCATACCAAAATGTATTTTCGTTTTTTGGCCAAACGTTTAGAAGAAAATGTTATAAGACTTTTTTGCTCTACATGGTGCCTTCTACCTATACCTTTAAGGCTGTTTTGTGTCATATAATTCGCTATAGAAGGATTCTACTATATTTGTTATTTTCCTTGAGTCGCTTTGCTCCTCTCCATTTTTGTTTTTAAGTGATATTATGACGTTTTTTCCTAGTGATGGGTTTAGACATTTTACTCCGCGATACCTTTCTATTACTTTCTCTACTTCTGTTTCATTATATTTTTTGATGTCTTCCGTTACCTTCCTTTTAATGGTTTTGTTTAATTCTTTATATTCTGTGCTGTATCTACTGTTTGTTGCTAGAAGTTGTTGCCTTTTTTCCATAAGTTTTCTCGTTTCTCTGCTTATTTTGTTGTCTCTTTGTTTTGTTTCCTTAGCAACCTTTATTCCTGCTTGTATAAGGCTATTCTTTAATTTAGTGTTAATCGCATTAATGTCTGTTGTATCATTTAATATTATGTTTTCCTTAATGATTTCTCTGAATGCTTAGCCATTTTCTTTTAATTTTTGTTCGTCTATTATTGGTTGTTTCTTAAATCTTCTATTTCTTTATCTTTTCTGGTCAATGCATTTTCTGGAAAACGATGCATTTTATAAAATATACTAGCCATGCACTTATCAAAGTTATTAGGAATACCTATCAAATGAGCTCCAGGAGAAGTTAATAGCATCAAAATTAAGCAAGTTATGATGAAAATAAGAGAGCCCTTTCGAATTTTTTAGGAAAAAGTGAAAAATAAAACCTACGCCAAAATCAGAATTTTTAAAATTATTGTAATTTTATTTTATTTTGATAATAACTCTAAAAATACTCAATATACGTAAAAAATGATATATAACCAAATTTTAGTTTTTTCTGTACCAAATATTCTACCGTTTTTAATATTTCCCTAGGGTAAAAAATAACCAAGATAGGAACGTTTAAAACTTAAATTTTGCTGCGACAACCATGTAATCGGTACTATTTAACCTTTTATTTTTTAAAAAAGTAAGAGGTTTAAAAGGATAAATTTGACTTGGTTTTTATCCTTTGAAATTAGCATTCAAATGGTTTTTAGGTAAACCTGATATCGTAATAATTAACGGAGTTATTCTAAAAAAAAAATCACAATTTTTTGGAAAAAATTTAAAAAGATAAATTTTGAAAAAAATTTGATGCAAAGTTTTTAATGCTATCAACTTGTTCGGGGCTCATTTGATACATATTTGAAGTACTTTGACAAATTTTTAATACTTTATTTTATAAAATGCATAATTTTCCCGTTATTTAAGCTTGAATATTTGGATTTAGGTACTCGCCGAAAAAAATTAACATTCAATTACCTATAACTCACTTTAAATTAACACTAAAATGTTTTTTTAGTAAGGAGTTTTTTTATCAGTTTTTTTAGAAAATACACCTGTTGCCAGTTTGACCTATATTTTAGAAGTGTGTACAAGTCATACAGTCTTTTCAATATATTAAAAGAATATATGCAAAAATATGTGTGTGAAATATTTAATATTTTTAAAAATGGGTTATCATCAAAATATACCATCACCTACTTTTAGAAAAGTAGTGGCTTCAAAATGCGTTTTTACACTACTTTTACAGTAAATTTAGGTAAACATTTAGTGTGTTCTAACATAATATCTATTATTCAACAGTTTTTTTATTCAACAGTTTTTTTTAAATTTTATATGATGGAGCTGTGTAAAATGCATATATTAAATTTTGCGGAATTACAAAAACTTGCGTAAACAGCAAGACCAGATGCCATATGTATCTCGAACCATAGAGATACAATTTTTAAAGAAAGGATTTAAAATTTAAAGGGACACAACATCCGTTAACATAATAATCAAAAAACTTTTGAATATAACCAGTAAACCAGTACAACTAAGAAACTAACTTTAGAAACTAAAAGTCGTGTTACAAAGAGAGATTCCAAGCCAAAGGTTGCAAGAATAATCAAGGAAGACTTTTATGTCGACGATATGCTAACCGGAGCTGATTCTATTCAAGAGGCTCAAGAGATTTGCAGCAATGTATCCAAGGTATTAGACACCGGTTGTTTTCACCTGAGACAATGGTGTTCCAAAAACTCACAAGTTCTAAAGGATATATATCAAATTCAATTAAAAATAAATCAATAGAAAACAATATAATGTTTACAAAAGCAGGCAAAAGTAACGCTAGTATAGGATTGCTATAGATAAAATATAAAATAATAACAAAACACTACAATTAAAAAAAAACAAATTAATAATAAAGGAAGATTCGACGGAAATCTATCAAAAACAATTTAAACTGACACTAGAAAATTTAAAATTTCTATTTACTAAATTCAGCAGAACAGAAATAACTCAACATTATGAACCCCCCAGTCCCCTAGATTATACTCTATTATTGGTGCTATTATAGTATGCGGTCTACCGACGGATGCGATATAATAATCTGTATTATATTATTCACATATTGATGTGAATAAATATGTGTTCTCTTCTTCGGGTACTGTCGGGTAGGATCTGCAAAGCTGGAAGTAAGCGATCAAAAATATCGAACTCTTTTACTACGCTGCTTTTACTATTTTCTGTACTATCTTTTGTAGCTCTTTTTTCCCTTGCATGCACCACATCATCTGAAAATGCCAAAACTCGGTGGCAAATATTGACGATTTATGTAATTTTAGTAAACTGTATTTATTATTGTCTTTTTCTGACTCCTTGTAAGCTTTGTCCCTAAAATTATAAAATTTTCAGTGAGAATAAAGCATATTTCTATTCTATTCTATACAAGCGTTTTTGTTTTATTTGTTAAACATTTTCTTAGCACTATCCCATATCAGTCGTGGAAAAGGGCCATGCGACAAACTTTGATATGGGGCCCCCGTGGGGCTAGCTACGTCACTGTTAAGGAACGCACTATTTTCGGAAACACCCTGTATATCTATATCTATATTCATTGTTTTTGCTTTCTCTCTTAACCCGGGAACAGTCGCGCTTTTTTCTGTCACACGATCGGTCGCGCATTAGATTAAATCTAACAGTAGGTACGTATTTATTTAGAACAAATTTTTGTTTTATAGTATTTTTTTACTTGTTAAAAATATCTATGTTTAACATGAGAGATACACTAAAACGGTAAAAACGCTAAAATATATAAGTTAACAGATACAAAGAAACGGAACAAACACTAAAATATAACCACAGTATGTAATTCAATACAGTTCAATACAATTTTGCAAAAGTTTGTTGCGAACATATTTTTCACGAGCCGAGGCAGGAGGCGAGTGCCGCAAATCAAGCGAGGGAGAAATATGTCATTTTCTCATGTGTTGTACACTGTACTTTTTCTATGGATGCAGTTTTGTCAAGAGTTCAAACTTCAAAATTAAATAATTTAGGTGCTTTTAGGTAAGTTATATGCATAAATTGAAATAAAATATATATACATTTAGGTATTTAATATTCTTAAAATTTATGTAGGTACTTACGTTATTTATTTAAAATTCTAAATTCGCAGTTGTTATTTTCGAACAGTTTTGAAAGGAAATTCCTGGTAAGTTCTGCTTCAACACATTTTATTTGACAACATTAATTGTGTTTGTATTGTGCATGTTACCATGGAAACGGCGATCGTATATGGAAAACCGTAGGAGAACCCGTGAGAAAAAATATTTCTCACTGCAATGGCCGACTTTTCTCACTGCATGAGGAATTGTTCGTTTAAGGCTACTCCCACTATCTCTTTCTGCTCAAATCTCTCCTCTATGTACTCTGTTAGGTTCAGCACTTGGCCTGTGCATGATTTACCTGGCCTCAAGCTAATTTTTCCTGGACGCGGTTCAAAATGAGACGTTCATACAACTTGTACAAGTGTCTTGTCTTTGCTCAGAGTTTTTTCCAGGTTTCAGAAGGGCTACGTACTAGTTTTGATTTGCGCCACAGTTTTGGAATCTGACAGGTAGAGCGACATATGTTAAATAGATCGAGCACCCATTATTGCCTCGCAATGAGCTGCGATGACGATATGAATGTATTAATGGTAGGGGAGCAAAGTATGCTGAACGTGTAGTCACTCGAGCGTTATGGGGACCTATTGGGTTATGAAGAGTGGGGTCCTGAAACCAAAAAAAGTTAAATAAAGTTCTCCATTTTAGTGAGGACTTTCCATTTTTAATTTAATTTTCCATTTCCAACAATCGTTTTTTTTAGATTATAGCGCCATCTATCCATAATCCGAAAAAATGTCTCGAATAAAAGTTACTTATTTTTACCTAAGGAATCCAAATCTGCAATAAAAAATGGGGGCTCCTATTTAATATTTTAAAGTAACCCCCCACCCCACCTCCGTGGGTGGTCGTGTTTGGTGCCATTCGATTGATTTTTCAAAACTATTGAATAAGTGTATTTTTCAGTTTTTCGATCTAATGTTCATTTCGCGAAATATCGCGGGATTTGTATTTCAAAATTTTAAATTTACCCCCCACCCCACCTCCGTGGTGGGTCATGTTTGTTGCCATTCGATAGATTTTTCAAAAATATTGAATAAGTGTAGAGTGTAGGTATGTTTCAGTTTTTCGATCTGATGTTCATTTCGCGAAATATCGCGGGATTTGTATATAAAATTTTAAACAAACTGGAACATGAAGTAAAAACCACTTCTATGTAAAAGGTATATTTACTAAAAATTTTTAGAATCCCAATGGATTCAATAAAATGAGTTCATCAGAACGTTTTCAAACCTATCGGTCCATCATCAGTGATCTAAAATCAAATAAGTAATCCCACTATTAAAATTAAAAAGATGGTTGAAATTGTGAAAGTTAAAAAATGTGGTTATGATTACTTACTTGAATACTTGCAAAATAGCCCCAGAACCAAACAATGGTTGTGATTATAAATAAATCTACATTATGTTGAAATAAATTTAAAATGGCTAAACGCCGATGTTAAAGGATTAAACCTCTGGGAACATGGTGAAACTCTACCCGAGGACCCAATCAACCATCTTCGGTCAAGGATGACTACTAAGTGTCAAAGCTATGTAAGGAAATGCTTGATGTGACATTGACAGTAAAGGAAGAAGGTAGTCGAATTTTCTAGGAATTTTAAAAACAAAGTCATGATCCAGAAGAAGATATGTTAAAGCTTTTAATATCTGAAATTGTCTGTTAATTAAATCTATTGTTGTTTAAAATTAAAAGATAATGTGTTTTACAAAATAAAATTATTTTAACTGTAGGTAACTACAAATTGACTGTATCAAATAAAATTAACCTGATCAAAAAATTACAATATGATAAAGTGAGCTGATTAGTAGTAATAACAGAAATAAAATTAAATAAGTGGTGTTATAGAAGAAGTTTTAAATTTTGAAAAGGGATATTATTATATCAAGAAATTTATATGTCCACATCATGTGTATTGGTGGTTGTATAGGTAGTAGGGAAATTATTGTTTGGATGTAGGTGAAAATTAAAAAATTTTTATATAGATTGGAGTTAGGATAAAGTCAATCTGATAGTAGAAAATGTGATTCAGGAATGCAATTATTATGGAACAGTTTTAATGAAATTGAGAAAATTCTTGTGACAAACTGGTGAATATGTAAAATTGATAATAAATAATTGTAGGAAAACAGGTTGCCCAGTTGATACAAACTAAAATTTAATTAGTATAGAAAACAATAGGTGTAATGAATGAAATAGAATTAATAAAACAAAATTAAGAGAATGAATATTGTTATAATTTGATTAAAGAATGACTGAGTTTAACTGTGATAAATGAAATAAAGTGATGAAATGTTAGATGTGAAGATAAAAAATATATTTGGAAAAGGTCAAAGACAAAAAGCAAAGGAGTGTGAAGTAGGGTCAAAGCATAGGTGAAATGAGTGAAAGAGAAAGATTGGAGAGTTGGGTATGAGGGTTGAACTGAATGAAGAAAAGAAATGAAAGAAGTGTGAAAAGAGGGTATGGTAAATTAATTAGGTTTTGATTAAGAGGAGTTCATGTGGTTAGTAATGATTAGTATGTGTAAGGAGTTTGGAGCCAATAAGGGAACGAAGAAGATAGTTGACAGTGGGTAAATAGGATGAAGAAGATAGCAGATAGGATAGGAAAAGGGAAGGTATAACAAAGTAATAGGAATTATGAAAATAATTGACGGTGAATGGGGACAAAATTGCGGTTAAGGGATGTTTGTCGGTTAACACAATTGGGACTTTTCTTTAGGTCTTTGACAATTTCCAAATCCTCGTATAAGTCTAAACGGAGTGTATTTTTTTTGTTGAATGTTGTGTATCAACTGGACCCCATCAGGAATCTTAAGTTCGTGTTTATTGACCTTTAAATGGTGTGAAAAAGCTGAAGTGGTATCTCTCTTACTGTGTTCTGCCGATCGGGTGGAAAGAGATCTATAAGTTCTACCAATGTAGGTAGCATCGCAGTCTGAACAAGAGAGTCTGTATACCCCACTACGGCTCATGTAATGGATAGGGTCTTTGGTGTTAGTTAAGCTTTTATTGAGGGTGTTATTGACTTTAAATGAGATTTTGATGTTATCACAAGAATTAGAAATGATTTGTTTGACTCTTTCAGATAATTTGGAGTTATTAAACGGTAAGGAGGCATAAATTGGAGTAGTTGTGGAAGATGATGAGAAAGCGGATTGTTGAAGTAACTTAAGTTCTCTTTTCTGTTGAAGTTTATGGATGATGTCTGGGTCATAACCATTGTTAACTGCAATTTGTTTGATGATGTTCAGTTCTTTGTTAAATTCAGGTGTAGATAGAGGAATAGAGTTTAATCTATGTATAAAGCTACGAAATGCAGAAAGTTTATGTGAAAGAGGATGGTTAGAAGTGGAATGGATAACGTGATCAGTCTGTGTAGGTTTACGGTAGATACCAAAGTTGAAGTGGTCATCTAGTCTGGTAATAGATATGTCCAAGAAGTTAATGGAGTTAGAAGATTCTAGTTCCATGGTAAATGTGATTTTAGGATGGATTAGATTGATTTTATGAAGTAAGTTGTGAGCTGAGTCGGAGTTACCAGATATGAGGACTAAAATGTCATCTACATAACGAAACCAATGTAATATCTCTGGATTTTTTGTGATATGATTGGATTCTAAATGATCCATAAAGACATCAGCTAAGAAAGGGGATAAGCAACTTCCCATTGCTAAACCATCTGGTTGTTGATAAAAGTTGTTGTTGAAGACAAAGTAATCTTGAGATAGGCAGATTTTGAGAATGTTTATAATAGATGAAGTGGTAGTGGAGGTCACCGAATTATTTAAAAGAAGCGAGTTGACCAGACTAATCGATTCATTTTTTGGGACTGAAGTGAATAAATTGCTAACATCAAAAGACAACATGACGATATTCGGATTAAGATTGACAAGTTGAAGTTTTTCAACTAATTGGCGAGAATTCAAAACAGTAAACTGTGGGGTGAAGTTAATAAAATTTTTAATAATGTTAAGAATGAATTTGGATAAAATAGAGACTGGAGTATTGATGAAACTGACAACGGGACGAATGGGAATGTCAACCTTGTGTATCTTTGGTAAACCGTATAACCTGGGAGTGAGTGGATTAGACGGAATTTTGGTGTAAGGTGCTTCATATTCAGAGAAGAAATCAGTAAACTGTTTAAGATTGTTTTTCATTTTTGAAACAAAAGATTTTGAAGGATCAACAGGGAGAAGATTAAAATTATTGTTATTTAGGAATGATGTGACTTTGTCGATGTATAGTTGTTGGTCTAAAATAACAAGGCAGTTACCCTTATCTGCTTTACTAAAAATGAGGTGTTGGTTTTTGATTTTATTTTTAATAGATTTGAGTGTGGATAGAAGGGATTTAGACTTGTTAAATGAAAAATTGGGAAAAGATGAAGATGACGTGGAAGTAGAAGAGGAATTGATGTTGGAAATAGAAGAATTGTTATTAGAGAGAAGTTTAGTTTTGAATTTGTTGATAGTTTGGATGCAAGAGTTTCTGATTGATGTTTTTTGTGTAAGTGAAATGGAAAGATTTTGAATAACAGTGTCGGTCTCTATGGAAAGACTCTCAAGATCTCTAATAGATAGATTGGTGGGAATGGAGTGTTTAAGACCGAGGTTTAAGAGTTTTAATTCGTCATCTGAAAATTGGACATTTGAGAGATTTTTGATTCTTGGATGGAATCGAAAATTGGAAAAACTTTTGTTATGGGAAGCTTTTTGTTGATCAAGTCTAATCTTATTGTTAACTAAATGTTGTAATTTATTATTGACTCGGTTGAATTTAACTGAATGTGAACGATCTACCTTATCCTGAACGTCAGACAAGAAAGTATTAAGATTAATATAATGTAAAGTTTCGAGTAGAGAATCATATGTTACCTTTAGCTTACAGTCAATGTAGTTCAGTTTGCTATAATGTTTACAAATCTCTTTCTTCATGAGTTTAGTCTGCATAGCGTTCCTGATGTTGGGATGTACATTATTGGAAGTTCTAACTCTACAGAATGTTGGGAAGACTTTATTATGTAAACATCTGGATATGAACCATATGTCCAGCTTTATGTTGCTCCGTTGTGTGGCTAATCGCAAGTATTGTAGAGCCAAGTTGACCATACTGTCATATATAAACTAAAAAGGGGTAGTTCCCTGGATTGGCTGTATACCTTATAGTTAAACAAACTGGAACATGAAGTAAAAACCACTTCTATGTAAAAGGTATATTTACTAAAAATTTTTAGAATCCCAATGGATTCAATAAAATGAGTTCATCAGAACGTTTTCAAACCTATCGGTCCATCATCAGTGATCTAAAATCAAATAAGTAATCCCACTATTAAAATTAAAAAGATGGTTGAAATTGTGAAAGTTAAAAAATGTGGTTATGATTACTTACTTGAATACTTGCAAAATAGCCCCAGAACCAAACAATGGTTGTGATTATAAATAAATCTACATTATGTTGAAATAAATTTAAAATGGCTAAACGCCGATGTTAAAGGATTAAACCTCTGGGAACATGGTGAAACTCTACCCGAGGACCCAATCAACCATCTTCGGTCAAGGATGACTACTAAGTGTCAAAGCTATGTAAGGAAATGCTTGATGTGACATTGACAGTAAAGGAAGAAGGTAGTCGAATTTTCTAGGAATTTTAAAAACAAAGTCATGATCCAGAAGAAGATATGTTAAAGCTTTTAATATCTGAAATTGTCTGTTAATTAAATCTATTGTTGTTTAAAATTAAAAGATAATGTGTTTTACAAAATAAAATTATTTTAACTGTAGGTAACTACAAATTGACTGTATCAAATAAAATTAACCTGATCAAAAAATTACAATATGATAAAGTGAGCTGATTAGTAGTAATAACAGAAATAAAATTAAATAAGTGGTGTTATAGAAGAAGTTTTAAATTTTGAAAAGGGATATTATTATATCAAGAAATTTATATGTCCACATCATGTGTATTGGTGGTTGTATAGGTAGTAGGGAAATTATTGTTTGGATGTAGGTGAAAATTAAAAAATTTTTATATAGATTGGAGTTAGGATAAAGTCAATCTGATAGTAGAAAATGTGATTCAGGAATGCAATTATTATGGAACAGTTTTAATGAAATTGAGAAAATTCTTGTGACAAACTGGTGAATATGTAAAATTGATAATAAATAATTGTAGGAAAACAGGTTGCCCAGTTGATACAAACTAAAATTTAATTAGTATAGAAAACAATAGGTGTAATGAATGAAATAGAATTAATAAAACAAAATTAAGAGAATGAATATTGTTATAATTTGATTAAAGAATGACTGAGTTTAACTGTGATAAATGAAATAAAGTGATGAAATGTTAGATGTGAAGATAAAAAATATATTTGGAAAAGGTCAAAGACAAAAAGCAAAGGAGTGTGAAGTAGGGTCAAAGCATAGGTGAAATGAGTGAAAGAGAAAGATTGGAGAGTTGGGTATGAGGGTTGAACTGAATGAAGAAAAGAAATGAAAGAAGTGTGAAAAGAGGGTATGGTAAATTAATTAGGTTTTGATTAAGAGGAGTTCATGTGGTTAGTAATGATTAGTATGTGTAAGGAGTTTGGAGCCAATAAGGGAACGAAGAAGATAGTTGACAGTGGGTAAATAGGATGAAGAAGATAGCAGATAGGATAGGAAAAGGGAAGGTATAACAAAGTAATAGGAATTATGAAAATAATTGACGGTGAATGGGGACAAAATTGCGGTTAAGGGATGTTTGTCGGTTAACACAATTGGGACTTTTCTTTAGGTCTTTGACAATTTCCAAATCCTCGTATAAGTCTAAACGGAGTGTATTTTTTTGTTGAATGTTGTGTATCAACTGGACCCCATCAGGAATCTTAAGTTCGTGTTTATTGACCTTTAAATGGTGTGAAAAAGCTGAAGTGGTATCTCTCTTACTGTGTTCTGCCGATCGGGTGGAAAGAGATCTATAAGTTCTACCAATGTAGGTAGCATCGCAGTCTGAACAAGAGAGTCTGTATACCCCACTACGGCTCATGTAATGGATAGGGTCTTTGGTGTTAGTTAAGCTTTTATTGAGGGTGTTATTGACTTTAAATGAGATTTTGATGTTATCACAAGAATTAGAAATGATTTGTTTGACTCTTTCAGATAATTTGGAGTTATTAAACGGTAAGGAGGCATAAATTGGAGTAGTTGTGGAAGATGATGAGAAAGCGGATTGTTGAAGTAACTTAAGTTCTCTTTTCTGTTGAAGTTTATGGATGATGTCTGGGTCATAACCATTGTTAACTGCAATTTGTTTGATGATGTTCAGTTCTTTGTTAAATTCAGGTGTAGATAGAGGAATAGAGTTTAATCTATGTATAAAGCTACGAAATGCAGAAAGTTTATGTGAAAGAGGATGGTTAGAAGTGGAATGGATAACGTGATCAGTCTGTGTAGGTTTACGGTAGATACCAAAGTTGAAGTGGTCATCTAGTCTGGTAATAGATATGTCCAAGAAGTTAATGGAGTTAGAAGATTCTAGTTCCATGGTAAATGTGATTTTAGGATGGATTAGATTGATTTTATGAAGTAAGTTGTGAGCTGAGTCGGAGTTACCAGATATGAGGACTAAAATGTCATCTACATAACGAAACCAATGTAATATCTCTGGATTTTTTGTGATATGATTGGATTCTAAATGATCCATAAAGACATCAGCTAAGAAAGGGGATAAGCAACTTCCCATTGCTAAACCATCTGGTTGTTGATAAAAGTTGTTGTTGAAGACAAAGTAATCTTGAGATAGGCAGATTTTGAGAATGTTTATAATAGATGAAGTGGTAGTGGAGGTCACCGAATTATTTAAAAGAAGCGAGTTGACCAGACTAATCGATTCATTTTTTGGGACTGAAGTGAATAAATTGCTAACATCAAAAGACAACATGACGATATTCGGATTAAGATTGACAAGTTGAAGTTTTTCAACTAATTGGCGAGAATTCAAAACAGTAAACTGTGGGGTGAAGTTAATAAAATTTTTAATAATGTTAAGAATGAATTTGGATAAAATAGAGACTGGAGTATTGATGAAACTGACAACGGGACGAATGGGAATGTCAACCTTGTGTATCTTTGGTAAACCGTATAACCTGGGAGTGAGTGGATTAGACGGAATTTTGGTGTAAGGTGCTTCATATTCAGAGAAGAAATCAGTAAACTGTTTAAGATTGTTTTTCATTTTTGAAACAAAAGATTTTGAAGGATCAACAGGGAGAAGATTAAAATTATTGTTATTTAGGAATGATGTGACTTTGTCGATGTATAGTTGTTGGTCTAAAATAACAAGGCAGTTACCCTTATCTGCTTTACTAAAAATGAGGTGTTGGTTTTTGATTTTATTTTTAATAGATTTGAGTGTGGATAGAAGGGATTTAGACTTGTTAAATGAAAAATTGGGAAAAGATGAAGATGACGTGGAAGTAGAAGAGGAATTGATGTTGGAAATAGAAGAATTGTTATTAGAGAGAAGTTTAGTTTTGAATTTGTTGATAGTTTGGATGCAAGAGTTTCTGATTGATGTTTTTTGTGTAAGTGAAATGGAAAGATTTTGAATAACAGTGTCGGTCTCTATGGAAAGACTCTCAAGATCTCTAATAGATAGATTGGTGGGAATGGAGTGTTTAAGACCGAGGTTTAAGAGTTTTAATTCGTCATCTGAAAATTGGACATTTGAGAGATTTTTGATTCTTGGATGGAATCGAAAATTGGAAAAACTTTTGTTATGGGAAGCTTTTTGTTGATCAAGTCTAATCTTATTGTTAACTAAATGTTGTAATTTATTATTGACTCGGTTGAATTTAACTGAATGTGAACGATCTACCTTATCCTGAACGTCAGACAAGAAAGTATTAAGATTAATATAATGTAAAGTTTCGAGTAGAGAATCATATGTTACCTTTAGCTTACAGTCAATGTAGTTCAGTTTGCTATAATGTTTACAAATCTCTTTCTTCATGAGTTTAGTCTGCATAGCGTTCCTGATGTTGGGATGTACATTATTGGAAGTTCTAACTCTACAGAATGTTGGGAAGACTTTATTATGTAAACATCTGGATATGAACCATATGTCCAGCTTTATGTTGCTCCGTTGTGTGGCTAATCGCAAGTATTGTAGAGCCAAGTTGACCATACTGTCATATATAAACTAAAAAGGGGTAGTTCCCTGGATTGGCTGTATACCTTATAGTTAAACAAACTGGAACATGAAGTAAAAACCACTTCTATGTAAAAGGTATATTTACTAAAAATTTTTAGAATCCCAATGGATTCAATAAAATGAGTTCATCAGAACGTTTTCAAACCTATCGGTCCATCATCAGTGATCTAAAATCAAATAAGTAATCCCACTATTAAAATTAAAAAGATGGTTGAAATTGTGAAAGTTAAAAAATGTGGTTATGATTACTTACTTGAATACTTGCAAAATAGCCCCAGAACCAAACAATGGTTGTGATTATAAATAAATCTACATTATGTTGAAATAAATTTAAAATGGCTAAACGCCGATGTTAAAGGATTAAACCTCTGGGAACATGGTGAAACTCTACCCGAGGACCCAATCAACCATCTTCGGTCAAGGATGACTACTAAGTGTCAAAGCTATGTAAGGAAATGCTTGATGTGACATTGACAGTAAAGGAAGAAGGTAGTCGAATTTTCTAGGAATTTTAAAAACAAAGTCATGATCCAGAAGAAGATATGTTAAAGCTTTTAATATCTGAAATTGTCTGTTAATTAAATCTATTGTTGTTTAAAATTAAAAGATAATGTGTTTTACAAAATAAAATTATTTTAACTGTAGGTAACTACAAATTGACTGTATCAAATAAAATTAACCTGATCAAAAAATTACAATATGATAAAGTGAGCTGATTAGTAGTAATAACAGAAATAAAATTAAATAAGTGGTGTTATAGAAGAAGTTTTAAATTTTGAAAAGGGATATTATTATATCAAGAAATTTATATGTCCACATCATGTGTATTGGTGGTTGTATAGGTAGTAGGGAGATTATTGTTTGGATGTAGGTGAAAATTAAAAAATTTTTATATAGATTGGAGTTAGGATAAAGTCAATCTGATAGTAGAAAATGTGATTCAGGAATGCAATTATTATGGAACAGTTTTAATGAAATTGAGAAAATTCTTGTGACAAACTGGTGAATATGTAAAATTGATAATAAATAATTGTAGGAAAACAGGTTGCCCAGTTGATACAAACTAAAATTTAATTAGTATAGAAAACAATAGGTGTAATGAATGAAATAGAATTAATAAAACAAAATTAAGAGAATGAATATTGTTATAATTTGATTAAAGAATGACTGAGTTTAACTGTGATAAATGAAATAAAGTGATGAAATGTTAGATGTGAAGATAAAAAATATATTTGGAAAAGGTCAAAGACAAAAAGCAAAGGAGTGTGAAGTAGGGTCAAAGCATAGGTGAAATGAGTGAAAGAGAAAGATTGGAGAGTTGGGTATGAGGGTTGAACTGAATGAAGAAAAGAAATGAAAGAAGTGTGAAAAGAGGGTATGGTAAATTAATTAGGTTTTGATTAAGAGGAGTTCATGTGGTTAGTAATGATTAGTATGTGTAAGGAGTTTGGAGCCAATAAGGGAACGAAGAAGATAGTTGACAGTGGGTAAATAGGATGAAGAAGATAGCAGATAGGATAGGAAAAGGGAAGGTATAACAAAGTAATAGGAATTATGAAAATAATTGACGGTGAATGGGGACAAAATTGCGGTTAAGGGATGTTTGTCGGTTAACACAATTGGGACTTTTCTTTAGGTCTTTGACAATTTCCAAATCCTCGTATAAGTCTAAACGGAGTGTATTTTTTTGTTGAATGTTGTGTATCAACTGGACCCCATCAGGAATCTTAAGTTCGTGTTTATTGACCTTTAAATGGTGTGAAAAAGCTGAAGTGGTATCTCTCTTACTGTGTTCTGCCGATCGGGTGGAAAGAGATCTATAAGTTCTACCAATGTAGGTAGCATCGCAGTCTGAACAAGAGAGTCTGTATACCCCACTACGGCTCATGTAATGGATAGGGTCTTTGGTGTTAGTTAAGCTTTTATTGAGGGTGTTATTGACTTTAAATGAGATTTTGATGTTATCACAAGAATTAGAAATGATTTGTTTGACTCTTTCAGATAATTTGGAGTTATTAAACGGTAAGGAGGCATAAATTGGAGTAGTTGTGGAAGATGATGAGAAAGCGGATTGTTGAAGTAACTTAAGTTCTCTTTTCTGTTGAAGTTTATGGATGATGTCTGGGTCATAACCATTGTTAACTGCAATTTGTTTGATGATGTTCAGTTCTTTGTTAAATTCAGGTGTAGATAGAGGAATAGAGTTTAATCTATGTATAAAGCTACGAAATGCAGAAAGTTTATGTGAAAGAGGATGGTTAGAAGTGGAATGGATAACGTGATCAGTCTGTGTAGGTTTACGGTAGATACCAAAGTTGAAGTGGTCATCTAGTCTGGTAATAGATATGTCCAAGAAGTTAATGGAGTTAGAAGATTCTAGTTCCATGGTAAATGTGATTTTAGGATGGATTAGATTGATTTTATGAAGTAAGTTGTGAGCTGAGTCGGAGTTACCAGATATGAGGACTAAAATGTCATCTACATAACGAAACCAATGTAATATCTCTGGATTTTTTGTGATATGATTGGATTCTAAATGATCCATAAAGACATCAGCTAAGAAAGGGGATAAGCAACTTCCCATTGCTAAACCATCTGGTTGTTGATAAAAGTTGTTGTTGAAGACAAAGTAATCTTGAGATAGGCAGATTTTGAGAATGTTTATAATAGATGAAGTGGTAGTGGAGGTCACCGAATTATTTAAAAGAAGCGAGTTGACCAGACTAATCGATTCATTTTTTGGGACTGAAGTGAATAAATTGCTAACATCAAAAGACAACATGACGATATTCGGATTAAGATTGACAAGTTGAAGTTTTTCAACTAATTGGCGAGAATTCAAAACAGTAAACTGTGGGGTGAAGTTAATAAAATTTTTAATAATGTTAAGAATGAATTTGGATAAAATAGAGACTGGAGTATTGATGAAACTGACAACGGGACGAATGGGAATGTCAACCTTGTGTATCTTTGGTAAACCGTATAACCTGGGAGTGAGTGGATTAGACGGAATTTTGGTGTAAGGTGCTTCATATTCAGAGAAGAAATCAGTAAACTGTTTAAGATTGTTTTTCATTTTTGAAACAAAAGATTTTGAAGGATCAACAGGGAGAAGATTAAAATTATTGTTATTTAGGAATGATGTGACTTTGTCGATGTATAGTTGTTGGTCTAAAATAACAAGGCAGTTACCCTTATCTGCTTTACTAAAAATGAGGTGTTGGTTTTTGATTTTATTTTTAATAGATTTGAGTGTGGATAGAAGGGATTTAGACTTGTTAAATGAAAAATTGGGAAAAGATGAAGATGACGTGGAAGTAGAAGAGGAATTGATGTTGGAAATAGAAGAATTGTTATTAGAGAGAAGTTTAGTTTTGAATTTGTTGATAGTTTGGATGCAAGAGTTTCTGATTGATGTTTTTTGTGTAAGTGAAATGGAAAGATTTTGAATAACAGTGTCGGTCTCTATGGAAAGACTCTCAAGATCTCTAATAGATAGATTGGTGGGAATGGAGTGTTTAAGACCGAGGTTTAAGAGTTTTAATTCGTCATCTGAAAATTGGACATTTGAGAGATTTTTGATTCTTGGATGGAATCGAAAATTGGAAAAACTTTTGTTATGGGAAGCTTTTTGTTGATCAAGTCTAATCTTATTGTTAACTAAATGTTGTAATTTATTATTGACTCGGTTGAATTTAACTGAATGTGAACGATCTACCTTATCCTGAACGTCAGACAAGAAAGTATTAAGATTAATATAATGTAAAGTTTCGAGTAGAGAATCATATGTTACCTTTAGCTTACAGTCAATGTAGTTCAGTTTGCTATAATGTTTACAAATCTCTTTCTTCATGAGTTTAGTCTGCATAGCGTTCCTGATGTTGGGATGTACATTATTGGAAGTTCTAACTCTACAGAATGTTGGGAAGACTTTATTATGTAAACATCTGGATATGAACCATATGTCCAGCTTTATGTTGCTCCGTTGTGTGGCTAATCGCAAGTATTGTAGAGCCAAGTTGACCATACTGTCATATATAAACTAAAAAGGGGTAGTTCCCTGGATTGGCTGTATACCTTATAGTTAAACAAACTGGAACATGAAGTAAAAACCACTTCTATGTAAAAGGTATATTTACTAAAAATTTTTAGAATCCCAATGGATTCAATAAAATGAGTTCATCAGAACGTATTCAAACCTATCGGTCCATCATCAGTGATCTAAAATCAAATAAGTAATCCCACTATTAAAATTAAAAAGATGGTTGAAATTGTGAAAGTTAAAAAATGTGGTTATGATTACTTACTTGAATACTTGCAAAATAGCCCCAGAACCAAACAATGGTTGTGATTATAAATAAATCTACATTATGTTGAAATAAATTTAAAATGGCTAAACGCCGATGTTAAAGGATTAAACCTCTGGGAACATGGTGAAACTCTACCCGAGGACCCAATCAACCATCTTCGGTCAAGGATGACTACTAAGTGTCAAAGCTATGTAAGGAAATGCTTGATGTGACATTGACAGTAAAGGAAGAAGGTAGTCGAATTTTCTAGGAATTTTAAAAACAAAGTCATGATCCAGAAGAAGATATGTTAAAGCTTTTAATATCTGAAATTGTCTGTTAATTAAATCTATTGTTGTTTAAAATTAAAAGATAATGTGTTTTACAAAATAAAATTATTTTAACTGTAGGTAACTACAAATTGACTGTATCAAATAAAATTAACCTGATCAAAAAATTACAATATGATAAAGTGAGCTGATTAGTAGTAATAACAGAAATAAAATTAAATAAGTGGTGTTATAGAAGAAGTTTTAAATTTTGAAAAGGGATATTATTATATCAAGAAATTTATATGTCCACATCATGTGTATTGGTGGTTGTATAGGTAGTAGGGAAATTATTGTTTGGATGTAGGTGAAAATTAAAAAATTTTTATATAGATTGGAGTTAGGATAAAGTCAATCTGATAGTAGAAAATGTGATTCAGGAATGCAATTATTATGGAACAGTTTTAATGAAATTGAGAAAATTCTTGTGACAAACTGGTGAATATGTAAAATTGATAATAAATAATTGTAGGAAAACAGGTTGCCCAGTTGATACAAACTAAAATTTAATTAGTATAGAAAACAATAGGTGTAATGAATGAAATAGAATTAATAAAACAAAATTAAGAGAATGAATATTGTTATAATTTGATTAAAGAATGACTGAGTTTAACTGTGATAAATGAAATAAAGTGATGAAATGTTAGATGTGAAGATAAAAAATATATTTGGAAAAGGTCAAAGACAAAAAGCAAAGGAGTGTGAAGTAGGGTCAAAGCATAGGTGAAATGAGTGAAAGAGAAAGATTGGAGAGTTGGGTATGAGGGTTGAACTGAATGAAGAAAAGAAATGAAAGAAGTGTGAAAAGAGGGTATGGTAAATTAATTAGGTTTTGATTAAGAGGAGTTCATGTGGTTAGTAATGATTAGTATGTGTAAGGAGTTTGGAGCCAATAAGGGAACGAAGAAGATAGTTGACAGTGGGTAAATAGGATGAAGAAGATAGCAGATAGGATAGGAAAAGGGAAGGTATAACAAAGTAATAGGAATTATGAAAATAATTGACGGTGAATGGGGACAAAATTGCGGTTAAGGGATGTTTGTCGGTTAACACAATTGGGACTTTTCTTTAGGTCTTTGACAATTTCCAAATCCTCGTATAAGTCTAAACGGAGTGTATTTTTTTTGTTGAATGTTGTGTATCAACTGGACCCCATCAGGAATCTTAAGTTCGTGTTTATTGACCTTTGAATGGTGTGAAAAAGCTGAAGTGGTATCTCTCTTACTGTGTTCTGCCGATCGGGTGGAAAGAGATCTATAAGTTCTACCAATGTAGGTAGCATCGCAGTCTGAACAAGAGAGTCTGTATACCCCACTACGGCTCATGTAATGGATAGGGTCTTTGGTGTTAGTTAAGCTTTTATTGAGGGTGTTATTGACTTTAAATGAGATTTTGATGTTATCACAAGAATTAGAAATGATTTGTTTGACTCTTTCAGATAATTTGGAGTTATTAAACGGTAAGGAGGCATAAATTGGAGTAGTTGTGGAAGATGATGAGAAAGCGGATTGTTGAAGTAACTTAAGTTCTCTTTTCTGTTGAAGTTTATGGATGATGTCTGGGTCATAACCATTGTTAACTGCAATTTGTTTGATGATGTTCAGTTCTTTGTTAAATTCAGGTGTAGATAGAGGAATAGAGTTTAATCTATGTATAAAGCTACGAAATGCAGAAAGTTTATGTGAAAGAGGATGGTTAGAAGTGGAATGGATAACGTGATCAGTCTGTGTAGGTTTACGGTAGATACCAAAGTTGAAGTGGTCATCTAGTCTGGTAATAGATATGTCCAAGAAGTTAATGGAGTTAGAAGATTCTAGTTCCATGGTAAATGTGATTTTAGGATGGATTAGATTGATTTTATGAAGTAAGTTGTGAGCTGAGTCGGAGTTACCAGATATGAGGACTAAAATGTCATCTACATAACGAAACCAATGTAATATCTCTGGATTTTTTGTGATATGATTGGATTCTAAATGATCCATAAAGACATCAGCTAAGAAAGGGGATAAGCAACTTCCCATTGCTAAACCATCTGGTTGTTGATAAAAGTTGTTGTTGAAGACAAAGTAATCTTGAGATAGGCAGATTTTGAGAATGTTTATAATAGATGAAGTGGTAGTGGAGGTCACCGAATTATTTAAAAGAAGCGAGTTGACCAGACTAATCGATTCATTTTTTGGGACTGAAGTGAATAAATTGCTAACATCAAAAGACAACATGACGATATTCGGATTAAGATTGACAAGTTGAAGTTTTTCAACTAATTGGCGAGAATTCAAAACAGTAAACTGTGGGGTGAAGTTAATAAAATTTTTAATAATGTTAAGAATGAATTTGGATAAAATAGAGACTGGAGTATTGATGAAACTGACAACGGGACGAATGGGAATGTCAACCTTGTGTATCTTTGGTAAACCGTATAACCTGGGAGTGAGTGGATTAGACGGAATTTTGGTGTAAGGTGCTTCATATACAGAGAAGAAATCAGTAAACTGTTTAAGATTGTTTTTCATTTTTGAAACAAAAAGTTTAAGTTTGAGTTAATTTTATTTGATACAGTCAATTTGTAGTTACCTACAGTTAAAATAATTTTATTTTGTAAAACACATTATCTTTTAATTTTAAACAACAATAGATTTAATTAACAGACAATTTCAGATATTAAAAGCTTTAACATATCTTCTTCTGGATCATGACTTTGTTTTTAAAATTCCTAGAAAATTCGACTACCTTCTTCCTTTACTGTCAATGTCACATCAAGCATTTCCTTACATAGCTTTGACACTTAGTAGTCATCCTTGACCGAAGATGGTTGATTGGGTCCTCGGGTAGAGTTTCACCATGTTCCCAGAGGTTTAATCCTTTAACATCGGCGTTTAGCCATTTTAAATTTATTTCAACATAATGTAGATTTATTTATAATCACAACCATTGTTTGGTTCTGGGGCTATTTTGCAAGTATTCAAGTAAGTAATCATAACCACATTTTTTAACTTTCACAATTTCAACCATCTTTTTAATTTTAATAGTGGGATTACTTATTTGATTTTAGATCACTGATGATGGACCGATAGGTTTGAAAACGTTCTGATGAACTCATTTTATTGAATCCATTGGGATTCTAAAAATTTTTAGTAAATATACCTTTTACATAGAAGTGGTTTTTACTTCATGTTCCAGTTTGTTTAACTATAAGGTATACAGCCAATCCAGGGAACTACCCCTTTTTAGTTTATATATGACAGTATGGTCAACTTGGCTCTACAATACTTGCGATTAGCCACACAACGGAGCAACATAAAGCTGGACATATGGTTCATATCCAGATGTTTACATAATAAAGTCTTCCCAACATTCTGTAGAGTTAGAACTTCCAATAATGTACATCCCAACATCAGGAACGCTATGCAGACTAAACTCATGAAGAAAGAGATTTGTAAACATAGCAAACTGAACTACATTGACTGTAAGCTAAAGGTAACATATGATTCTCTACTCGAAACTTTACATTATATTAATCTTAATACTTTCTTGTCTGACGTTCAGGATAAGGTAGATCGTTCACATTCAGTTAAATTCAACCGAGTCAATAATAAATTACAACATTTAGTTAACAATAAGATTAGACTTGATCAACAAAAAGCTTCCCATAACAAAAGTTTTTCCAATTTTCGATTCCATCCAAGAATCAAAAATCTCTCAAATGTCCAATTTTCAGATGACGAATTAAAACTCTTAAACCTCGGTCTTAAACACTCCATTCCCACCAATCTATCTATTAGAGATCTTGAGAGTCTTTCCATAGAGACCGACACTGTTATTCAAAATCTTTCCATTTCACTTACACAAAAAACATCAATCAGAAACTCTTGCATCCAAACTATCAACAAATTCAAAACTAAACTTCTCTCTAATAACAATTCTTCTATTTCCAACATCAATTCCTCTTCTACTTCCACGTCATCTTCATCTTTTCCCAATTTTTCATTTAACAAGTCTAAATCCCTTCTATCCACACTCAAATCTATTAAAAATAAAATCAAAAACCAACACCTCATTTTTAGTAAAGCAGATAAGGGTAACTGCCTTGTTATTTTAGACCAACAACTATACATCGACAAAGTCACATCATTCCTAAATAACAATAATTTTAATCTTCTCCCTGTTGATCCTTCAAAATCTTTTGTTTCAAAAATGAAAAACAATCTTAAACAGTTTACTGATTTCTTCTCTGAATATGAAGCACCTTACACCAAAATTCCGTCTAATCCACTCACTCCCAGGTTATACGGTTTACCAAAGATACACAAGGTTGACATTCCCATTCGTCCCGTTGTCAGTTTCATCAATACTCCAGTCTCTATTTTATCCAAATTCATTCTTAACATTATTAAAAATTTTATTAACTTCACCCCACAGTTTACTGTTTTGAATTCTCGCCAATTAGTTGAAAAACTTCAACTTGTCAATCTTAATCCGAATATCGTCATGTTGTCTTTTGATGTTAGCAATTTATTCACTTCAGTCCCAAAAAATGAATCGATTAGTCTGGTCAACTCGCTTCTTTTAAATAATTCGGTGACCTCCACTACCACTTCATCTATTATAAACATTCTCAAAATCTGCCTATCTCAAGATTACTTTGTCTTCAACAACAACTTTTATCAACAACCAGATGGTTTAGCAATGGGAAGTTGCTTATCCCCTTTCTTAGCTGATGTCTTTATGGATCATTTAGAATCCAATCATATCACAAAAAATCCAGAGATATTACATTGGTTTCGTTATGTAGATGACATTTTAGTCCTCATATCTGGTAACTCCGACTCAGCTCACAACTTACTTCATAAAATCAATCTAATCCATCCTAAAATCACATTTACCATGGAACTAGAATCTTCTAACTCCATTAACTTCTTGGACATATCTATTACCAGACTAGATGACCACTTCAACTTTGGTATCTACCGTAAACCTACACAGACTGATCACGTTATCCATTCCACTTCTAACCATCCTCTTTCACATAAACTTTCTGCATTTCGTAGCTTTATACATAGATTAAACTCTATTCCTCTATCTACACCTGAATTTAACAAAGAACTGAACATCATCAAACAAATTGCAGTTAACAATGGTTATGACCCAGACATCATCCATAAACTTCAACAGAAAAGAGAACTTAAGTTACTTCAACAATCCGCTTTCTCATCATCTTCCACAACTACTCCAATTTATGCCTCCTTACCGTTTAATAACTCCAAATTATCTGAAAGAGTCAAACAAATCATTTCTAATTCTTGTGATAACATCAAAATCTCATTTAAAGTCAATAACACCCTCAATAAAAGCTTAACTAACACCAAAGACCCTATCCATTACATGAGCCGTAGTGGGGTATACAGACTCTCTTGTTCAGACTGCGATGCTACCTACATTGGTAGAACTTATAGATCTCTTTCCACCCGATCGGCAGAACACAGTAAGAGAGATACCACTTCAGCTTTTTCACACCATTTAAAGGTCAATAAACACGAACTTAAGATTCCTGATGGGGTCCAGTTGATACACAACATTCAACAAAAAAATACACTCCGTTTAGACTTATACGAGGATTTGGAAATTGTCAAAGACCTAAAGAAAAGTCCCAATTGTGTTAACCGACAAACATCCCTTAACCGCAATTTTGTCCCCATTCACCGTCAATTATTTTCATAATTCCTATTACTTTGTTATACCTTCCCTTTTCCTATCCTATCTGCTATCTTCTTCATCCTATTTACCCACTGTCAACTATCTTCTTCGTTCCCTTATTGGCTCCAAACTCCTTACACATACTAATCATTACTAACCACATGAACTCCTCTTAATCAAAACCTAATTAATTTACCATACCCTCTTTTCACACTTCTTTCATTTCTTTTCTTCATTCAGTTCAACCCTCATACCCAACTCTCCAATCTTTCTCTTTCACTCATTTCACCTATGCTTTGACCCTACTTCACACTCCTTTGCTTTTTGTCTTTGACCTTTTCCAAATATATTTTTTATCTTCACATCTAACATTTCATCACTTTATTTCATTTATCACAGTTAAACTCAGTCATTCTTTAATCAAATTATAACAATATTCATTCTCTTAATTTTGTTTTATTAATTCTATTTCATTCATTACACCTATTGTTTTCTATACTAATTAAATTTTAGTTTGTATCAACTGGGCAACCTGTTTTCCTACAATTATTTATTATCAATTTTACATATTCACCAGTTTGTCACAAGAATTTTCTCAATTTCATTAAAACTGTTCCATAATAATTGCATTCCTGAATCACATTTTCTACTATCAGATTGACTTTATCCTAACTCCAATCTATATAAAAATTTTTTAATTTTCACCTACATCCAAACAATAATTTCCCTACTACCTATACAACCACCAATACACATGATGTGGACATATAAATTTCTTGATATAATAATATCCCTTTTCAAAATTTAAAACTTCTTCTATAACACCACTTATTTAATTTTATTTCTGTTATTACTACTAATCAGCTCACTTTATCATATTGTAATTTTTTGATCAGGTTAATTTTATTTGATACAGTCAATTTGTAGTTACCTACAGTTAAAATAATTTTATTTTGTAAAACACATTATCTTTTAATTTTAAACAACAATAGATTTAATTAACAGACAATTTCAGATATTAAAAGCTTTAACATATCTTCTTCTGGATCATGACTTTGTTTTTAAAATTCCTAGAAAATTCGACTACCTTCTTCCTTTACTGTCAATGTCACATCAAGCATTTCCTTACATAGCTTTGACACTTAGTAGTCATCCTTGACCGAAGATGGTTGATTGGGTCCTCGGGTAGAGTTTCACCATGTTCCCAGAGGTTTAATCCTTTAACATCGGCGTTTAGCCATTTTAAATTTATTTCAACATAATGTAGATTTATTTATAATCACAACCATTGTTTGGTTCTGGGGCTATTTTGCAAGTATTCAAGTAAGTAATCATAACCACATTTTTTAACTTTCACAATTTCAACCATCTTTTTAATTTTAATAGTGGGATTACTTATTTGATTTTAGATCACTGATGATGGACCGATAGGTTTGAAAACGTTCTGATGAACTCATTTTATTGAATCCATTGGGATTCTAAAAATTTTTAGTAAATATACCTTTTACATAGAAGTGGTTTTTACTTCATGTTCCAGTTTGTTTAACTATAAGGTATACAGCCAATCCAGGGAACTACCCCTTTTTAGATAAAATTTTAAATTTACCCCTCACCCCTCTCCGTGGTGGGTCGTGTTTAGTATCATTCGATAGATTTTTGAAAAATATTGTGCACGTATTTTTTAGTTTTTCGATCTGTCATTCATTTCGCGAAATATTCCCCAAGTAGCAATTTTTCGACGCATTGGTTGTCAGTACAAACAAATGCACTGTATACAACGTTGCCCGAGAGCATTTTCAGTTGTTTCGGCCAACGTCCCCTATCCCGACTGACATTACGATGTTACAACCTTTAGTTATACGGGCAACTAATTTATTACCATTGTGACAACTACATATCACAGTTCAGTTTTTTCAACAATCGCAACGACTTAAAAATGTTATAATGCTAAACTAATTTAAGCCCTGGCCGACTCTAGTTGAGTAGTTGTCTGTCACGTTACGACCCTGTGTTGTTCTAGAGGTGTGACACCTCTAGAGGAGAAAAAGAATTTACTTTATAACCTTATTTTTTTATTATTATTATATATTTTATTTTGATGGAAATTTTCGATTTATTTAACAACCTGTTTATTTGTTTTTTTAATAGCTGGTTTCCATTCCATTGTTTTTTCAGTAGATTTGAGATTTGATAACATCTTTGTATCAGCTTTCGTAGACAGGGTTGCCAGGTCAGTTTTTACTCTTTCAGTAGTTTTGTTTTCACAAAATCAGTAGATTATTTATAGGCCATGTAAATATACAGTAATACAAGTGATATGCTCATCCGTCCTAAATGTCCCAAGAGGAATTCCACAAAATTGGAAACCTAATTATTCCAAACCACCAACTGATAATTACCATTTTTTAGCTAAAATCTACTAAATCAAAAACTAAAATATACTTAAGGATTTTTGGGATATATTTGGGATTTTTTATAATAAAAACAACAGCTAACTTAAGGGGATAGGCGCAAAATGTCGTCTGTTAAAATGTTCAATGTATTTTAAATGTTTTCATTTTTTGCGAATCCTTAGAAAACTAATAAGTATTTTTGAAAAATTTAAACGCACAAAGAAAGATTACACGTTATTACCGAGGACCGAAAGTCCCTGAAAACTTCTATAATGTTTATTTTAATAAGTTACAGGGGTGAAAAAAAAAAAGAAAAATTTAGTGTGACTTTTAATTCCAAATATCTCGTTCAAAAGAAACGTTTTGGTTTTTCTAAATAATGCAGTCTTTCATTCTGCGTTTAAATTTGTCAAAATACCTATTATAGTTTCCTCATGATTCGAAAAAAATGGATCAAATTCTGTTGAAATATACCAAAAATCTACTAAAAAATATTGCCTACTAATGGTTTGTTTTTAACAAAGAGGAGTGATTCAAATTTACCGCGCTGTAATGCTTGTTTGTAATTGGTCCAACTGCAGGCAAGTTTACTCCACTCTTATAAAATTTTGACACTAATGACATTTATCAAATTTTGACACTAGTGAAATTTCATAGGTTAGTTAAGTTATACCGGCGATTTTTTGTGTTAACTGTGTTATTCCTTTAATGATTGTTAGTCTGCTTTTATATAAAAAGCAGTCGTTTTAGAACTCTTTAGCGACGTATTAATATAATATAATATTTATGGATTACCGTTGAGGGCCGACATAATCAACCAAAAAAGAAGATGTACTTGGTTATTATTCTAGTGACTTTCTTAGGCGTGAATCTGCCTTTTAAGTTTACTCCTCCTGGTTAAAAAATAAACTATAGAATGTTTTAAAAAATATCAAAAATCTACCAAAAAAGTAGAAATCTACTAAATGTGGCAACGCTGTTAATGAGAATGATACACTTTTGACACTGGTCACATGACCTCTGTCACCCAATAAGAGGGTGCATTCTAAAATGGTTTTGATAGTCGGCGCGGTCGGGTTTAGTTGGCGATTGGACTTTTCAAGTTGTCTTATCCGTCTAAGGTTGGTTATAAGGTATTGTTTTAGTAATATTGGTAATATTGTTTAATGCGTCATTTTGGTTTTACTTGAGATTTTTGGGATGTAAAGAAAATGAAAACACAGAATATAAAAAATGCAGGCATTTTCTGATACCTTTAAAAGCACCATCAATACATTAAATTTATACAGAACATCTTTAACATAAATTTTGACTTTTATATTAAAATTTGATTTTTTAAATTTGCATATTTTTTGTCAAAAATGTCATAAAAAAAGGAGCGCGTGTGTTTTTTAAAGGTGAAATATCCATATTTGACGGTAATCTGAGATGCGTTTATAAATTTCACATCAGGTAATAAGTCCTTTATGTATTTATATAAATTTAAATACCCAATACGATGTCAAAACAGTTTATTTTTTGGTTTTCGCATTCACCATACAGGTGTTAAAAATATAGGTAAAAAAACATAACTAGTCTGACTCCTTGAGCAACCATTGCACGCGGAGGTGCTTTTTATAGTCGCTTCAGTTGTCTTATGCAACGCTTACGAAACGACGTTGCTTACAGGAGGTTGCCTAGGCAACGTCAAGACAACTCAAAAATCGTCCACCAAATCAGTGCAGAATAGGGTCGTCTTCTAGGCAATAACAACGTTGTAAGAAAACGTTGCCACGCGGTAGAAAACGTTGTCGCGTCGACAAATTGCTACTTGGGTCGCTTTTTTCTTGTGAAATTTTGGGACTCGCCCATTTCCTTACGCCCCGCTCAAATCGTCAGATTTTTAAAATATACACTGTTTTGCATGTACTTAACTTACCTTATGTTAATCTGACGATTTCGAGTATTTCTAGGGATAGATTTTTTTTTCGGCCCCTCCTTAACGAACTCCCCTGCATTAAGAACCAATATATGGTAAAGGTTCAATTTCAGGGTAAAAGTTTTCTCCCCATGTAACAATTTGACGCGCTCGAGTAACTGCAAAAATCCCCGCTTGGGCTCCCCTACCATAAGTAAAATATATTTTTGGAGACGGATGGAATATTCGTAATATGAGAAAATGAAATATGAACCAGTCATAATCCTGTCAAGTTTTTTTTTATTAATTTCGAACGACTATTGTTATGTAAATTAATACTTTACACTAATGAGAAAAGAGGTATGATTCTAAATCATTGTAAAATTTCGAAGGAAAAGATTTTTCCGATTAAATGTAAGTAAACAAAAGAGAAATAGAGTACGAAGTTCTTATATCTCCCTCCACTATAATCAAGTGGCGGGAAAACTTTCCCTCGGGATTTATCCGAATAAGTTGATTAAGTCTTTGTGTTCCATTATTCTTTTTCGAAGGAGCTTGGGTAAGGCCCTTCATTGTTGTCCGGCGAAGTTAAGTGCGGAGTATTGTTGCGGAAGATTTGGAACTCGTAGGGATTTAGATGAAATAGGAATATTCACGCTGCGAACTGTTTGAAGTCGGCAAATTGAGGAACTTTTTGTTGGGGCTTTTGTTGCTGCAAATACTAACTACCGAGCTGTATTTATTTATTTAGAGTATAGACCACAGACTTGTTACAAAACTAAACCCGACAAGATTTTAATAAATTGAGAAGAGAAACTATTTTGCATAAATCGTTGAAAGACTGATTAATTTTGTACACACTTGAATAATCAAGGAAATGAAAAAATTGTATAACAAAGTGTGTAAAAAGTATCTATTTATTTCCTTAGCTAAGCACTTGCGATAAAATTGGCATCATCGGAGCAATACAAGATTAAAAAGTACCACTACTTAAGGTCATGTTCGTAAACATCTTCACATTATCTATCTGCATTTCAGTATGTATAAATAATGTAAAGTAGGAAAAATGAAAAATTACTCACGAACGAAAATATATAAAACACGCTCTATTTTTATGTCACCGTGTCACAAAAAAAATTGGCCAACGCAGAACGCAAGTACATGTTAATAATTATATAAACTGATCTTATAATACCGGTACTGATTCATAATATTTTCTGGAACATAGAAAAGATGTGTTTAATAATATTAAACATGCTAAACATAATATTAAACAATAATATTAAACATCCTCCATGCAAAAATGAAAGCTTTGGAGTAGGTGATCTTGTTTGGCTCTATAATCGACAACGTCGTCGAGGTTTGTCTCCTAAATTACAAAGACAATGTATGAAATTAAATAGAAAATAAATGAGGAATATACCGAATAAAGAAGTTGCCAAAAGGTAAACCAAAAGGGGGAATTTCTTCTAATTTAGTTGACTGACTATTCCTCTTTGGCCATGATGGTTGGGTGATATGCCTACGCTATGAGCAAAGTTGTAATGTGTTTGTAATGTTTTTGTGGCTGTTTTTCCATGTTTTATCTATTTTTTCTGTTTGGGGGTTGTATGAAGAACAACTGGAGTGCATACGCATATAGTACCAAAAATGAAAAGTTACCCATAAGCGATCATATTATCATAACCCATAAGCGGTCAGTCAACTAAATTAGAAGAAATTCCCCCTTTTGGTTTACCTTTTGGCAACTTCTTTATTCGGTATATTCCTCATTTATTTTCTATTTAATTTCATACATTGTCTTTGTAATTTAGGAGACAAACCTCGACGACGTTGTCGATTATAGAGCCAAACAAGATCACCTACTCCAAAGCTTTCATTCTTGCATGGAGGATCATATTGATGTTTCACTCACTCATTGATAATTGGCTGTCTGGATGTGATGTCGGGCAAGTTCATGAATGTTGTTCATTCGTAACTTCAGGCAGTCGACATATTCTTCTCCTGAACATGTTTCTCGGAAGGTCAGCAGCCAAACTCTAGGTTTCACTTGACGACCCAACATCAGGCAGGTTGGAGTCTGACTGTAGTTTCATTCACGGCCGAGTGGTAGGCCATTAGGTGTAAGTGAATGTGCTGGTCTCAATTTCACTGATGCTCGGATACAACTTTGGATAATCGTTTACCCATCGTTCGGTTCATCCTCTCGACCATTTCATAATATGATTGAGAATGCAGGGGTTGCGGAAGATTTGGAACTAGTAGGGATTTAGATGAAATAGGAATATTCACGCTGCGAACTGGTCCAAGTCGGCAAATTGAGGAACTTTTTGTTGGGCTTTTGCTTTTGTTGCTGCAAATACTAACTACCAAGCTGTATTTATTTATTTAGAGTATATACCGTAGAGTTACAAGACTAAACCCTACAAGATTTTAATAAATTGAGAAGAGAAAGTATCTTGTATAAGACTGATAAATTTTGTCCACACTTAAATGAATCAAGGAAATGAAAAAATTGTATATCAAAGTGTGTAATAGTATATTAAGTATGGAGAACGGTAAGGGTTTTATACCGATCGAAGACAATTGTTTGGAGGAGGAGCGGAGCGACGACTCCAATTATTGTCTGAGATCGGTTACCCTTAACGTTCGACATGCTTATAACGTTTTTTGCACGATTGATACCATTATAAAGTATATAAAACTTCGTCCATTACAAGTAAAATCAAATAATTTGTTCTTAAGATACGCCAAAGGAAAATGTTGTGCTCAAGTAATAGGGAAAGGGACAATCGGGGGCTGGCCTTCTCAAATTGCCAAATTCTTAAATTTGCCTAATCCCGAGAACTATACTGGCCATTCGTTCAGGAGGACATCAGCAACACTTTTGGCTAAATAAAGGTGTTGATGTCCTCGGATTAAAGCGTCATGGAGGTTGGCGTTCATCGACAGTGGCAGAAAGCTATGTAGAAGATTCTCTTCAAAATAAAATAGATTTTGCCGAAAAAATATTGTGCAATACTAGTAATACTACTAATGTATGCGATTCTGCAGGAGTTTCTGTTAGAAGTGAAACCACAGCCCAAACAAGTGGGAGTTCATTAAATAATTTAACAAATTGTACCATAAGTTTCAATATTAATAAATAATTCGTTAGTTTTCTTTATTCTTTCAAAAAATAAATTAAAATTAAGAGATTTTTTAACTCGACGGTAAGTGAATTACTTACCGTCGAGTTGGAGTGCTTACCGTCGAGTTGGAGTACTTACCGTCGAGTTGGATTACTTACCGTCAAGTTGCTAGTAAATGTCACCTACTGACGTAAAATCTGTCACGGTAAACAGTCAAAAATGATCAATCGTGCAAAAAGAGTATTTATTTCCTTAGCTAAGCGCTTGCGATAAAATTGTCATAATCTGAGCTAATGATCAATAGAAGATTAAAAGGTACCACTACTTAGGGTCATGTTCGTGAACATCTTCACATTTAGCTGCATTACAATATATACGTATAAATTATGTAAAGTAGGAAAAATGAGAGATTACCCATTGGTTTAAGACTATATTACGTTTTCGAGAAAGTATTTTAAGACAGCTGATTCTTTAATATATTGTTCCCTATGCTTCCTCGAACACCGTACCGGCCATCTGGCTGCTGATACAGGTTGCGTTCATTACTGCGCAGCACACTTGTACAGGTAAATACAAAATCAGGTTGATTGATTAGTGTGATAAAGCTTAGTAGATCCGCTATAGTAATAGATAGCAATAAAAGTTAATAATGTAGCCAATTTTGAGCTTCACATTACAAAATTAGTTAGAATGTTACATCGTGTTCGATAACATAGTAGCAGACCAAACTTTTGTTTTTTTTTTAAACGGAACACCCTATATTTTATTTTATACCTACTCAAAATCTTCTTAACTTCTCTACCACAAAAATATAAAGGTTTGTTGTGTTATACAGGGTATTTAGAAAGTTATAACCAATGTTTTATGGAAGTCGTAATAAGTTCAGTTCCCTGTATAAATAAAAATAAACACAACAGCAATGGTTTATTGGTGCCATATTTTTTTGTTGATTGTCAAAATTTCTAAAAATGGTTGATATTGCTAATTTTCTTTATATCGAAGACAGGGTGAGTCAAAACGCAAGTACAATATTTTCTCAGAAATTTTAAATGGAACACCCTTTATTTTATATCACTATCGAAAAGTACCATTACCGTACTTTAATTTTTGGATAATATTCCCTATGTCTAAAAGCCATAGGGAATATTATCCAAAAATTAAAGTACGGCAATGGTCTATGTCTAAAAGACATATTCCCTATGTCTAAAAGACATAGGGAATATTATCCAAAAATTAAAGTACGGTAATGGTACTTTTCGATGTGATATAAAATACAGGGTGTTCCATTTAAAATTTCTGAGAAAAGAATGTACTTGCGCTTTGACTCACCCTGTATTCGATATAAAGAAAATTAGCAATATCAACAATTCTTAAAAATTTTCACAATCAACAAAAAAATATGACACCAATAAACCATAGCTGTCGTGCTTATTTTTATTTATACAGGGAGCTGAACTTCTTACGGTTTTCATAGAAAATTTTTTATAACTTTGTAAAAGCCCTGTATAACATAACAAACCTTTATATTTTTGTGATGGGGAAGTTAAGAGGATTTCGAGTATAAAATAGAATATAGGGTGTTCCATTTAAAAAAACATAAGTTTGATCTGCCACTATATTATAACACCTTGTAACATTCTAACTAATTTTGTAATGTGAAGCTCAAAGTTAGCTACAATTTTTGTTATTAACTTTTATTGCTATCTATTACTATAGCGGATCTACTAAGCTCTATCACACTAATCAATCACCCTGATTTTGTATTTACCTATATACTTCTTACGAAATCAAACAGATGAAATAGAGAATGTGGAAAAATCCCCTTACGAACAATTCACACATCCACCATTTCGGGCTGGGAAAAATTTTTCGAATAGAATCAAAAATCCAAACACCAGTTCTTAGAAATGTGTTTCGCCCTCTTCAACCTCTCTGGGCTCATCAGTAAAGATGAGAGGTTGAATATCTTTAGACACATTCCAATCTGTTTGATTTCGTACGAGTGGTCGTCAAACCATTAACCTTGGATCTTTTGATCACTGAGTGTGTTTCAAGCATCTACATCTTATGTTTTTAAATATATACTTCTTATTAATGCAAGTTACCTACCATTTTCGAAAACAAACAAATAAAATATACAATGCGGAAAAATCCCTTTACGAATAATTCACACATCCACTACTTCGGGCTGGGAAATTTTTTTTGAATAGAATCAAAAATCCAAACCCCAGTTCTTAGAAATGAAATTTTCGAGTTTTGCAAAACGGTTTTTTGTTAGAGGGAATATAACTGCTCATCGACACGTAGGAGCAATTCTGGAACATAATCTTACACCCTACCTTCAGACGCTTCTTCCATTTTTGCAGCAGGATAATGCAAGGTTACACATTCCGATAGTGACCATGGACTTCTAAGCAGGCTGGAGTCAATATTTTGCCCTGCCTCCTGGGATGCCAGATTTGTCTCCAATTGAACACGTGTGGCGCATGATCTGTTAAAGTCTTTTTAATTTAGAGCATCCTTCTCAAACTTTGGGAGCACTTCAGGAGCAGTTGAGTTAATTGGGGCATGGAACAAGATACCTCAGGAGAATAATGACCACCTAATCAGAAGAGAGCCCAAGCGCATCCAAGATTGTGTCGCTCACCGAGGTGCATCAATACATTAAGAATTGATTTACCCTTGTTATTTTAATCATGAAATTTTGATGGTTTGTTTATTTGCTACCCTGTATAATTGAACAAAACGTTTTTAGAATATAATAATTTTTAATGGCAGGGGAGCCCAAGCGGGGATTTTTGCAGTTACTCGAGCGCGTCAGATTATCACATGGGGAAAAACCTTATAACCTGTAAATGTACCTCTACCATATATTGGCTCTTAATACAGGGGAGTTCGTTAAGGGGGGTCCGACAAAAAAATCTATCCTTAGAAAAACTCGAAATCGTCAGATTAAGATAAGATAAGTTAAGTACCTGCAAAACAGTGTATATTGTATATTTCAAAAATCTGTCGATTAGGGCGTAAGGAAATGGATAAGTCACAAAGTTTCACAAAAAAAAGAGCGAATATTTCGCAAAATGAACGTCAGATCGAAAAACTAAAACATACCTGTTCAATATTTCTCAAAAATCTATCAAATGATACCAAACACGATCCCCCACGGAGAGGGTTGGGGGTAAATTTAAAATACAAACCCCGCGATATTTCGCGAACATCAGATTGAAAAATACAAGTATTCAATATTTTTCGAATGACACCAAACACGAGCCCCCCACGGATGTGGGGTGGGGGGTTACTTTAAAATCTTAAATAGGAGCCCCCATTTTTTATTGTAGATTTGAAATCCTTACGTAAAAATATGTAACTTTTATTCGAGACATTTTTTAGAATTATGGATAGATATATACTTAATCGGAAAAAACGATTGTTGGAAATGGAAAATTAAATTAAAAAATGGAAAGTCCCCCACTTTATTGAAAACTTAACTTAACTTTTTTTGGTTTTAAGACCTACTCAAATTTAGCATACTTAAAGAAATAAGATTTTTCTCGTGACACATCCCCCTCTAGGCCGAAACCAAATTTTTTGAGTAGTATGGACATCTATATTAATAACCTATATGTTTCTTGCAGCCGATTTTGATGATATACATAGTTCTAAACAAATGAAGATCAAAAAACGGTA
Organism: Diabrotica virgifera virgifera; assembly: GCF_917563875.1. Classification (NCBI taxonomy): domain Eukaryota; kingdom Metazoa; phylum Arthropoda; class Insecta; order Coleoptera; family Chrysomelidae; genus Diabrotica; species Diabrotica virgifera. Next base: position 284,274,961 of record NC_065443.1, on the reverse strand, counting down.
AATTTTCATTTTTTTGGAAGTTATACTGCTTTACGCGCGATATGAGGGTGAAATTTTAATATGTTAAAACCTACGATCCGGGCGCATGCGCATTATAACTTTGTTCTGATTGGATGTTCAAATGACATTTCAAAAATTATTCAATATGGCGGCTGTGACACAGCTGTGGTTTCATAGAGAAATAAAAAGAATGTTGTTTTTATTTCTCTATGTGTGGTTTGATTATTTATGGTTGTTGCGTTTTGAAATTTGTGGGAAATGAAACAACAAACAAAAGTTAGTTAATAGTTATACTGCCTTTTTAAATAGTTTTCATATATATTTTTGGACTTTTGGACAAGGAAAACTCATTCTAATTTGGTAAGTAGTTTTTATTATAATCATATTGTAATTATACATTTGGATTAGGTTGGAATAAATTTATTTTCTCAAGAATGGGGATTTTAGAGAGAAATCCGAAATTAGGTCCGATTTTTATTTTTAAATTATGATTTTTTGGCGTAGATTTATTTATCTAGTAGGTATGTAATGATTTACATACTTAATTTGATTACCAACAAAAGTTCTACCAATCTTCATCTAATATATTGTTTTCTTACTGCTTTGTCATATTTTAATATTTTCTTCCACAAAAATGAAACTACATAATTTGATTAGGTAAATTCAGAACAACTGTCAAACAGTAAAACGTTCAGTTGCCATATTTTTCCATATGACAAATAATCTGTAATTTGATGAGTGAGTCTAGGCTTCGATTACGAATCAAAGCGTCCCCAAATTCGCGGGTTCTAATCCCGATGCAAGTTTTTATTTTTTTGTTTTTTATGCATTTTATGATTGTAAGTATATTTGTTATATAATTTTTTTCAGAAAATGCCTATTTAAAATTTTTGCCAACAATTATTATCGTTCAGAAATCATTTTTTCTTTGTGGCATTTTTCAATGTGTTTGTGTGCGTTTTATTCTTTTATTTTTAAAATTTTTGGAAAGTAGTAAGTATTAAAATTCGTTTAATATTTAAATGAAATATAAATAAACTGTTTAAAGTACATTATATCAATTTCGTTAAAATCACATATGTAATAGAAGTATAACTTCTTACGTGCGTACAAAGTACACACACATTCTTTTTTTGGTCTATTACTAAAAAGTGAAGCATTCTAAACAAATTTGAGAATAAGAAACTCATAAATCATATAAAAAACTTCACTGAATATGTCTATCCTTATTTGTTGCTTAGAAAATTGCAAAATAAATAATAAATTTTGAGATTTTATAAATGTTCATAACTTATGTAAAAATTAAGTTACAACCTTCTTATTACACGGAATGCTGAGACTTCTTGTGCTTAAATCGTATTTTAAATTTCAAAGCAATTGGTCAAATAGTTTAAAAGTTATTTAATTTGTTTATCCCAAATTCATTTTTTTGGAACACTGTAAGAAAAGTATGAGGTTACAGTAATACTTCGGACAGTTTATGAAAGAAAAACATTTATACTATTAACTTAATTAAAAAAAAAGACAAAAAATAATTTTAAACCGTGTAAAATTATTTTGCAAAAACATGTCGATTTTTTGCTTACTTATAAACAATTAAAATAACAATTAAAATAATAAAAACAATTGTCCTAGGACAATTAGGGACGAAGTTAGCCCCCCTTTTTTTAATTCACATGTTCTTGCAAAATAATTTTGCAATATTTAGAATTATTTTTTGTCATTTTTTTTAATTAAATTAATAGTGTAAATCTTCTTCTTTCATAAACTATCCAAAGTATTGCTATAACTTCATCATTTTCTGATTTATAGTGTTGCAAAAAAATTTAATTTGGGATAAACAAATTAAATAACTTTTAAACTGTTTGACCAATTGCTTTGAAATTTGGGATATAATTTAAGCACCAGTTGTCTCAGCATTCCGTTTAATAAGAAGGTTCTAAGTTAATTTTTACATAAGTTATGAATATTTATAAAAACTCAAAATTTATGATTTATTTTGCAATCTTCTGAGCAAACAATAAGGATAGACATATTCAGCGAACGCCATATTGAAGTTTTTATACGATTTATGAGTTTCTTACTCTCAAATTTGTTTAAAATGCTTAACTTTTTGGTAATAGACGAAAAAAGAGAAAATTTACCGTTTTTTGATCTTCATTTGTTTATAACTATGTATATCATCAAAATTGGCTGCAGGAAACATATAGGTTGTTATTATAGATGTCCATACTACTCAAAAAATTTGGTTTCGGCCTGGAGGGGTTGTGTCACCAATCGGATATTTTTTTTCCTTATTTCTCTAAACTAACTTTTCTCCCTATACAAAATACATTTTTTTATCTAGTAATTTAACAAACGCCCTACATTTTTTATGCCTTAAAGAAGGAGAGCACTGTAAAGAAAGACCACTAACGTTTATCGCTGATTAGATAGAGGTAGGTAACTACTAATAGAATATATTTATAATATATGAAAGCATAACCCCCAGAGACCTCACTCTTTCTTTTTAATTAGACCTTTCAACACTTTTGTCCTGTTAAGGCCAGCGATAAATTTTTATTTTAATAGGATTCTTTCTACCTTTTTCGCTTTCCCGCTCACCCTCATTTCTGGCGAACGACCATCCACTCCGGAGACGAGGGTTGTGACACAACTCCCTTTTTTACTAAACCGCACATATTCAACTTGTAAATGGTAAATCCCACCTTTAAAACGGGAGTCTTAATGTTGTTGGGTCAGCTCTTCACGGAAGTTTTTATGGACGGAAGAGGGTTTCTGTGTGTTAAATCGGGTAATGCAATCGGCGAATGCTCTGTTTTATTAAGATTAATGAGATTTTTAAGAGGAATAAGTATTAATTAACATTTTGTGGAGATTTATTTAGAAAAAAAGTCTCTTGAAATGATATATAGGGTTGGGATAAAGTGTGGAAAGTAATGAAACAAAAAAAGCATATAATTTTGCAGAACGGACACATAACGCATCTGATGCCATAATTTTTGTATCTTACTCTACTTCAGATTTCACCGCACATATCCTCAACTTTTTCAACGAAAACTTTTCGTTTATAAATTTGCAAAAGTCTGTGTGTTATTGCGTTGCCGCTCCTGCAATACTTAGAGCAGATGTATCGATGGATTCTTATGTAGTTTTGTCTTCTGAATCCAAATCTGAAAACGGCATTTCGATATCTCTAACCGTCTTCGAGATAATCGACCTCAAAATCTAAAATGTGACGTCACAATCCGGTTATTTCCTACCAGGCATTAAACGTCAGCTGAAATCTTTTAAGTAGGCTACTTTTTTAATCTGAATTTGTTAAGCAAAGCAAATGTTATTTACATATGAGTTCGACACTTCGTGAATGTCAAATTAAATTTTAAACTATTTAGCTATTAATAAAATATAAATGACATTTTATAGTAATTTTAATTAAGTATTACATAAAATAATATGTGTAATAAATGCATAAAAATACAATTTGAGTATATTTTGAAAGCAATAATACATATTATACTATATTAATAATGAATCAGTAGAAACGATTATATTTAAATTTGGTAAATTATAAACCAGCGCACGACCACACAACTCAAAACACAAGTACGCAAATACGGTTGCGTGCAACGTGGCGCAAAGCCGTGGAATTTACGAGACTCGCTCGGTCTGTAGATCCAAGTAAGTTCATCAGTAAAAAGTATCTTTATCATTTATTAAAATATGTATTTTTTTTTTTTATTAAGAAAAAGTCGCATCCACCTAATGGTTATTAGCGACGGAACAATACATAGGTTAAACAAAAATGTGGTACAATATAAGTATAGTACAATGGTAAGGTTACATGCATTATCTACAAAAACTTGTTATATTTTATTGAATACACCAACTGTTTTTAAAAAGTCAATTAAATTTTTGGTTCTTTATTATTGGCACCCAGAACAGACATATTTGATACGATATTAAAATCAATACGTTCTTGTGTATATTTTTGGCATTCAATGTTTGACAGTTACTTGTGTGTTACACGATTCACAAATAGGTGGTTCAGATCTTGAGAACAAATATGAGTAAGTAAGCCTGGTATGGCTTAGTCGTAGGCGGTTGAAAACTGCTTGCTCATAACAACTTTTATAAACTGTTTTGACTCTTTTTACTGTGTCTTTAATTGGTCTAAGTTTTAAATTTGAGTTTTGCCATTCATCGAGCCAGTCATTTAACACATATTGTTTTAACAACACTTTCAAGTCTTTAGGGGCATATTGTAATACCGTTTCTGAATCCGCACCAGTCACTGCACTACGCGCACTTGAGTCTGCATCTTCATTTCCAAGGAGTCCAAATGAAGTTGACTATTCTACCATTTTGTTGAGATAAGTGAAACTCCAACGACTGCGGGAAAGTCGAAATAAGTGGTACTAAAATTGCAACTCCCTCACTTGCGCGAGCTGTGTTAGTTCGGTCTTTACGAAAGCATGTAAAATGTATTTGCGAATATGGGTTAGAAGATACAGGATTAGTTTCCTGTAGACATATAATTTCGGGACAGTGTTCTGATTGAATGATATTGAGAATTGGTAAGCGATGGAAAAGCCCATCAACATTCCACTGTAAAATTGAGTTGAATGTTATGTTTCAGTTGAAGAGAGTTCACTCTCAGTAGTAGCTTCTTCACCGAGAAAACGTAGCAGTAGGGTTTTTAGCCTTGTAAAACGATATTTTGTGGCTCTGTCTGGAATATATTGATAAGAGACGGTAAGCAAATTTACGAGACCAAGGAAATCAGATGTGAATTCTTTAACAATTTCAATAGGAGATTGGCTGCCTTGAATATTTTCAATAAGCATCATTAATTGGTCATAGCTTAAAATGGACGGTGTTGATTGTTTACTTAGATATGATTCAAGTGATTCGGGGATAGGTAATGAGCGTTTAGGTTTTTTATTCTTTTGAGTTTTTGTTTTATGAGGCTGAGCAGGAAGAAGAAATGTTTGATTATCAACGACATTTTCAACAGGTGGAGATAATGTTTCCTCTATGGTTCGTTTGGTGGAGGGACAGGGTGATTCTTTCGTGATCGCTAGTGAAGTCTGTGAAATTATCTCTATATTTTCGGCTGTAGCAGAAGATTCCAGTGGAGTATTTTCGTTAGTTTTTAAATCTTGGGTTGCTTCAGAAACGGGCTGTATAATTTCCACTGATGTAGAGTTAGAGGTGTTTGGTATGGATACTTGTGGAAATATTTCGGTATTTTTATTTTGATCATTATTAGAAGTTTGGTCTACTTGATTACCAGCATTGGTAGGAGAGTCAGAAGATTGAACAGTAGGGGGAGTTAAGGGTCCTGAAGGCTGAGAAGAAGAATTTTTATTGCTTGGACAGTTACTAGCAATGTGATTTATTTGTTTACATATATAGCATGTCATAGTATCCTGCGAAATGAATATTCTATAATTAGTATTATCATAATTCAGAAGAATTGAATCTGGGATCGTCGTGTTATGCGGACTAATAAACACTTGCCTTCTAAAACTTTTTATATGGCTATATTCTGGAAGAGAGGCACTGATCTTTAGGAAAGTGATTGGAGAAACTAAGTTTAGGCCGAGATGTTTTAATTCTTGGATGATTACTTCGTGTGGGATACTTGGACAAACATTTGATAGCACTATTCTTTCTGCAGGCGTTATGAGCCTTCTGGCCCTGACTGTTTCTCCATTTACCTGTATAGAACCATAGTTTGTCATAAAATCCTCAACTGCTTGCTTGCTACTTAAATACATGCATATTCGATTATTAGATAGGCGAGACGAGAATAAGATATTTTTGGGATTTATTAAATTACCTAAAGAAATAAGATAATCTTGCAGTGGTGTATTATTAATAGCGCTAAAAAGTATTGCGTTTTCTTTTCCTGGGAAGAAATTTTGCTGTGAAGCTGCGGTAGAATAAGATTTATTCGCTGGGACATCCTGTATAGTAACATCTGATGACATATTTCTAATTTATTTACGGTACTACCGAAACTAATTACTTTCGTTTCCCGCAAAAAACAAAACTGATAAATTGTTTATAATCCATAAACCTGTGTCTGTTTACAATAACTGGTGTAGTATACAGGAATATAAACTAACAAAACTGGTTTAAATACGCAAATATACGATTAAATAATGTATGTAGTATAAAACTTACAGTTTAAAGTTACTTTGATCACTTTAACTATAATTAAAAACTGGTAGTTTCACTGGTAATAGACAAAATATCAAGCGCCGAGACACTACGTGTTTACAGCTCATTAACTTTTTCGGTACTCGACTAAAATATGTATTATTTATTTTACAATATTGGAAAATTGTTATTTAAAATATGGTTTGGAATAAAAAACTGTGTTCTGATATATGAAATTACATCCTTCTAATGGAAAAAAATATTTGACGAATTTTCTCAAATTATGGATACCAACATCATTTTCATTTATAACTCTTGTATTTTTAATTTGACGAAGAAAAGTTATTCTTCATAAAAATCTCTCCTTGGTCTAAGATTTATGATGCAACCATCATGAATCAAATTTTATTAATTTTATACGAGGTATGTAAAAAAATATGAATTTCGAGTAAAGTATCTTTATAGTTCACAACATTTAAATTAGAATGATATACTTGCACATTAAAACATAATTTTTAATTCTAAACAGCTTTTCGTAATAGCAATTTTCTATATTATGAATTTAAATACGTATAGGTATAAACAAAGTTTTTGTTATGATAATGCTCGCATTTTCAGCTTGTTTATTTTAAATTGGACATCCTGCATATTAAAATATTGATTGAGCTGTTTATATGTAGTCCTATATTATGGACTCCATTAGTGAAATCACAGAGGACTGGTTGAGATATGAATTCATAACCTTCCCAAAAAAACAACGCGTGAAACAATATAGGGGAAGGTGGTACACAGTGAGACAAAAAATGAATTATTGGCGATTTAATTTTTTTAATCATCGATAAGAACTGACAGCTTCAGCCATATTGATTTTTGGTATTTTGTGTATCACTACCACAAATATAAAGGCCTGAAGTTTTCATTCAAAAAAGTTATGTAACTTTAAAAATAACCTTGCACATGTCTTAGTGTGTACCACCCCTGGTACACATTAAGACATGTTACTAGTACACAGTGAGACACATGATATATTCCATAGTTCGATAAGAAAAATAAAAAAAATATTCAATATAACTTCGTAAAATACTTATATATTTCCCAAAAAAACATAAGAGCTGATATCTAAAATGAAGGCTAATTAGCAAACGTCTAGATGACCAAAATTTATTTCAAATTTATTGTAAGATGCTGTCAGCCTCTTGTTATTGCGAAATGGCGTTGGATTTGGAAGAACAAATCTGACATCTTCTTTCTTCACAAAGCAATATCAGGAACAGTGGGAAATACGAAACACGAGGCACCTATTTTGTTGGTTTCGCGAATAAAATTGACCTCTACTTCTGAATTGTTGCACGATACAACAAGTCCCGCGTAAAATATACTTTTGAACTTTTCTTTGAATTTCACTAAAACATAATCACCCTCTACAGGGTCACGATTAGTCAAATGCTTCATCATCCACTGGTCCTATCCAAGAATCATCGTTATCATCACTATATCCCAAATTAAAAGCTGGTTCACGTTCATCCGAAGAACTCTCAATGTTCACAACACGGGTAACTTTCTGTTTCATTGTCGAAGAAACCAACTGGTTCCGTTTTGCTTCAAACGCATCTTTCTCAGGAGTGCTTGTGAGGATACTACTTTTCTTCTTCTCTTTCGGCTTCTTATTAACTTTTCTTGCCTTGGCCTAGGATAACAATAGTAGCGACATTTGTGATGTAATATCCCTCCTTAAGTAGATTGGCGAAGGAAAAGGAAGAAAACTTTAGAATTTAAATTGATTGTCTTACTGTGTACCGCGTCTCACTGTGTACCAGCTTCCCCTAGACTTGAAGTCTTACGAATCGCACTTTAAAGGCATTCATGAAAGAAGATCAAGATAAAACTCAGCTTGAATTTAGAGATGGATTGGGAAGTAGAGAACAATTTTTTGCACTGAATATTTTGCTACAGAAATGGCGAAATCAACTTAAAGATGCCCATGACGTTTTTATTGGTTATGAGAAGGTGCTACTCGAAAATTGGGAGAAGAGATAATTGGGAGAAAAAAGGTTCTAAAGAGAGGCACTCCGAGTTGTTATTCAGAAAGAAATCTTTAAATGTGCTTTGCAAAACTTGGAATATGGTATAAAAATTAATCGAATATTAATATATACCAACAGACAGCTAAGCAGATATAAATGAAGAAGTTCTCAACAGAGCAGAAAGTTCTTGTCATTTGATTGATAGCGTCAAATCCAGAAAAAGAGCATACTATTTTGGACATATAATTTTTTTAAACTAACCTTATATTTTATATTGTATTCTATACAGATTTCTCTAATTGTAACATTTAGCGGGGCACTTTTAGAAAATGGAAAGAAAGGATAATGACACAGGAAGTGAAACCGATGACGAAACGAAACGCAAAAGAGAAAACTTGGATGATTGTTTTAATAGAAGTAAAATTACAAAACGGTCACCAAGCAAAGCAGGCAACGAAAAAAATGAAGACATGGAAAATGTTATGATTACGATGATGAGAGAGCTCATGAATAAAAATGATGAAATGCTTCAGGAAATAAAACAAATAAGAAAAGAACAACAACAAACCAATAAAGAGTTAATGGATGTAAAAGTAGAGAATCAAAAACTAAAAAAAGAAGTAAAATTGCTACATGAAAGAATGGAGCAACTGGAGAAATTTAGCAAAAAGAAAAGCTTGATCGTAACTGGGTTGAAAGTACAAACAAATGATGATAAGAAATTAAAAGAAGAAATGGAAAATTTCATAGCCCAAGAGTTGCAAACACAAATAAAACTAAGAAGTGCAACAAAAATAGGAGAAACAGTATGCGCAATAGAGACAGAAACTTTCACGGATAAAATGGAAATCCTAAACAAGAAAAGTAAACTAAAACAGCATAAAGACCGTATCTATATAAACAACGATTTGACATCGAAAGAAAAAGAAATACAAAAGGAAATAACTAAAATAGCAAAGGAAGAAAGAAGCAAAGGTAAGCAAACGAAAATCGGCTACAAGAAATTAATAGTAAATGGCAAAATCTGGATATGGGACGAGGAGAGAGACCAGCTGATAGAAAATTCAAAAAACTAATAAACGAAGAACAGCGGCTGAAATATGGTATTGACATGGCAAAAAAAGGAATAACGACTTTGGAAAATGAGGGAAAAAACGATACAAATAAAGAAAAACATGAGGAAATAATAAAAATTGGAACCTGGAATGTACGAAGTACGTACGAAGAGGGTGCCTTAAAAAATTTAGATAATATTATGGAGAATTACAAAGTAGACATCCTGGCCTTACAAGAAACAAAACAGTTGGGAACTGAAATAGTCAAAATAGGAAAAAGAACCTTTTTTAAGAGTGGCGGGACAAACAGATATTTTGGAGTTGGATTTATGGTGACAGAAAAAATAAGTAAATTAGTTATAGACTTCCAAGCAATATCAGATAGAATATGTTATTTAAGAATAAGAGGAAAGTACAGAAAAATTAGCATCATTAATGCACATGCCCCCACTGAAGAAAAAGACCTAGAAACCAAGACAGAGTTCTATGAGAAGCTAAGTAATTTGATGGATAAAATTCAGAAATATGACATAAAGATAATCGTAGGAGATATGAATGCCAAAATAGGAAGAGAAGAGATTTACAGAAGTATAACGGGTGGAAAAAGTTTGCATAAGGAATCAAATGAAAATGGGAAAAAATTAATTGAATTTGCAACAGAAAATAAAATGAAAATTGTAAGCACAAGATTTGACCATAAGGATATTCATAAGATAACTTGGATATCTCCAGATGGAAGGACAAAAAACCAGATAGACCACGTATTAATAGAAAGTAAACATATCAGAGCAATTACCGATTCCAGAAGCTACAGAGGGGCAGATACCAATAGCGATCATATTCTAACGATAGCCAAACTTAAACAAGAGCTGCCAAGAAACCCAAGAACAGCAAAAGAAAGATTAACATACAGGATAGAATTACTTAAAGAAGAAAAAACGGCAAACAAATTTGTGGCAGAGATAAATAAAAGACTTCGTTTCCCCACCGCAGAAGATATTGATGAAGAATGGAGGAATATACAGATAGCGATGACAGAAGCAACGGAACTATGTCTAGGAAAAGTACAAGCAGAGAAACGAAGAGACTGGTTTGACGAGGATTGTAAAATAGCATTGATACGTAGAAATAAAGCAAAAATAGAAAAAGACAAAAATAATACACAGGATACTACAGAAAAATATAAAATGGCAAGAAGAGAAGTAAAACAAATCTGCAGAAAAAAGAAAAGAGAACATCTTGACAAACAGTTGAAAACAATAGAAGAATCATACGTAAACAAGGAAATAAGAAATTTCTACCAAGAAGTAAAAAAATCTCGAGGAACTGCAAAGAGTAAAACAAGTTATTGTAGAGGTAAAGACGGTGTGCTTTTAGGAGAAACAACAGAAAAATTGAACAGATGGGCGGAGTATTTTGAAGAACTATTAAATGAAAATAAACAAGCAGAACCCCAGGAAATAAAACAACATGAACAGGATAACACAGAACAACAACGTGAAGAAGAACCTACACTACAAGAAGTAAAAGAAGCAATATTGAAGCAAAAAAATAACAAAAGCGCAGGAGAAAGCGGAATTCCGGCAGAGATTTTTAAAGTAGGAGGAGAAAAGCTGCAAGAAAAAATTTTCCGACTAATATTAACAGTCTGGCAAAAAGAGGAAATGCCGCAACAATGGAACAATGCACTCATCTGTCCAATCTACAAAAAAGGTGATGAAACAAGTTGCGAAAATTATAGAGGAATATCGCTATTAGAAGTGGCCTATAAAATACTTGCAAAAATCATCCGAAATAGATTGCAAAAGGAGGTAAATAAGATCATTGGAGAATACCAAGGAGGTTTTAGACCAGGAAGATCAACAACAGATCAAATATGTTTATTAAAACTAATACAGAACAACAGCTACGAACAAAATTTGGGACTACACATGTTGTTCATTGACTTTAAACAGGCTTACGACTCAGTGGACCGAGATATGCTATATGAAGCAATGAGATCCTTGGGTATTTCAGGAAAGCTGGTTAAATTAGTGAGAATGACGCTCAACAATACAAAAAACAGGATAACACTGGAAGGAAATTTTTCAAAACAATTCACAGTGAATAAAGGACTGAAACAGGGTGACCCTCTATCTACAGACTTATTTAACTTGGTACTAGAACACATAGTAAGAAGGATAAAAATTAATACAAGCGGTACCATATTTAACAACAGACAGCAGTTTATAGCTTACGCTGATGATCTAGTCATCCTAACAAGAACAAAGGAACATCTCCAAAAAATATTCCAAAAGTTCGAAGCGGAAGCAAAAAGGTATGGATTAAGAATCAACCAAGGAAAAACACAATACATGGTAATGAAAGGAGATATAAATAAAGAGGATAACTATATAAAAATGAAAGGAGAAGGAGATGAATATAAATTTAAGGAAGTAGCAGAATTCGAATACCTGGGAGTGACTGTAACCAGTACTGGAAGGGAAGAAAAAGAAATAGATAAAAGATTATTGAAGGGAAGTCGAGTTGTGGGTGCCTTAAACACGATATTAAAAGCAAAAAATGTATCAATAAACGCGAAAATCAGAATGTATGAAACGATAATACGGCCCACAGTGTTGTATGCGAGCGAAACGTGGGTAATGAATCAACAAGAGGAGAAGAAGATACAGATATGGGAAAGGAAGATCCTGAGAAAAATTTTTGGAGGTATACAGATAGCGGAGAAAACCTGGAGGAGACGAACAAATGAAGAAGTAATGAGGATGTATGGGAGACCAAAAATAACGACAAAAATACGAGCCCAAAGAGTTAGATGGCTGGGACATATTACTCGAATGCCAGAAACTAGAAACGTCAAACGAATATTGAATGACAGAGCATTGGGAAAAAGGAGACGAGGTCGACCAAGGAAGAGATGGTTAGAGGCTGCAGAGAGGGATTTGGAAGAAATCGGGGTGAAGGACTGGAGAAAGAGTGCAGAGGACCGAACAGAATGGAGAAATATTATCCAGAATTTAGAAGCCGTAGGCCTATAAGGCCTGTTAGCGCTGTTATATATATATATAGGTATAAACAAAGTTTTTGTTATGATAATGCTCGCATTTTCAGCTTGTTTATTTTAAATTGGACATCCTGCATATTAAAATATTGATTGAGCTGTTTATATGTAGTCCTATATTATGGACTCCATTAGTGAAATCACAGAGGACTGGTTGAGATATGAATTCATAACCTTCCCAAAAAAACAACGCGTGAAACAATATAGGGGAAGGTGGTACACAGTGAGACAAAAAATGAATTATTGGCGATTTAATTTTTTTAATCATCGATAAGAACTGACAGCTTCAGCCATATTGATTTTTGGTATTTTGTGTATCACTACCACAAATATAAAGGCCTGAAGTTTTCATTCAAAAAAGTTATGTAACTTTAAAAATAACCTTGCACATGTCTTAGTGTGTACCACCCCTGGTACACATTAAGACATGTTACTAGTACACAGTGAGACACATGATATATTCCATAGTTCGATAAGAAAAATAAAAAAAATATTCAATATAACTTCGTAAAATACTTATATATTTCCCAAAAAAACATAAGAGCTGATATCTAAAATGAAGGCTAATTAGCAAACGTCTAGATGACCAAAATTTATTTCAAATTTATTGTAAGATGCTGTCAGCCTCTTGTTATTGCGAAATGGCGTTGGATTTGGAAGAACAAATCTGACATCTTCTTTCTTCACAAAGCAATATCAGGAACAGTGGGAAATACGAAACACGAGGCACCTATTTTGTTGGTTTCGCGAATAAAATTGACCTCTACTTCTGAATTGTTGCACGATACAACAAGTCCCGCGTAAAATATACTTTTGAACTTTTCTTTGAATTTCACTAAAACATAATCACCCTCTACAGGGTCACGATTAGTCAAATGCTTCATCATCCACTGGTCCTATCCAAGAATCATCGTTATCATCACTATATCCCAAATTAAAAGCTGGTTCACGTTCATCCGAAGAACTCTCAATGTTCACAACACGGGTAACTTTCTGTTTCATTGTCGAAGAAACCAACTGGTTCCGTTTTGCTTCAAACGCATCTTTCTCAGGAGTGCTTGTGAGGATACTACTTTTCTTCTTCTCTTTCGGCTTCTTATTAACTTTTCTTGCCTTGGCCTAGGATAACAATAGTAGCGACATTTGTGATGTAATATCCCTCCTTAAGTAGATTGGCGAAGGAAAAGGAAGAAAACTTTAGAATTTAAATTGATTGTCTTACTGTGTACCGCGTCTCACTGTGTACCAGCTTCCCCTAGACTTGAAGTCTTACGAATCGCACTTTAAAGGCATTCATGAAAGAAGATCAAGATAAAACTCAGCTTGAATTTAGAGATGGATTGGGAAGTAGAGAACAATTTTTTGCACTGAATATTTTGCTACAGAAATGGCGAAATCAACTTAAAGATGCCCATGACGTTTTTATTGGTTATGAGAAGGTGCTACTCGAAAATTGGGAGAAGAGATAATTGGGAGAAAAAAGGTTCTAAAGAGAGGCACTCCGAGTTGTTATTCAGAAAGAAATCTTTAAATGTGCTTTGCAAAACTTGGAATATGGTATAAAAATTAATCGAATATTAATATATACCAACAGACAGCTAAGCAGATATAAATGAAGAAGTTCTCAACAGAGCAGAAAGTTCTTGTCATTTGATTGATAGCGTCAAATCCAGAAAAAGAGCATACTATTTTGGACATATAATGCAGGAAAAGGAGCATAATATTGATGGTAAGACACTGTGGGATAGAGCTAGAAGTGCAAATATACGTAGTCTGGGCTGATTATCGGAGAACAGGCCATTTTCGGGAAAAGTTATTTACCAGCAATTTTATTGCTGAAATCGAATCTTACGATTGTATATATTAATAATATAGGTATGCAAAGTCCGCAGATAGTGTGCTACTTTTTTTATAAACAAAATGGCGCCCGAAAATCGTGTTTTTTTCAATTTTTGCTCTATAACTTCAAAGATTTTTACTTTACACCAAAAATACCCAAATAAAAATTCACCGCAATTAAATTTTGCATAGAGACGTGTTTTTCCCGATTCACTTTGACGAAAAATTTCCCCGGAAAAAGCGGGTTTTTCCAACAAAATCTTTAATTTTCAACTAAAATTTTAGATAAGTAATTGTAAATCAATAATTAAATAACTTGGTAATGTAAAAGCTCTTTTCGTAAAGACTATAATTCCAGAAGCCGATAAAGATAGATTAAACAGTTTAGCAACAATTGAATTGTTAATTAAAAATTTACGGTCGCTATAATAACGACAATAATTATGATGCATAAGAATAACTATGATTTTTTCATAAAAAGACACTATACCTTTCAATGTACTTTACAAATAGAAATTGGACTATTTAAGCGGCCTCAGGAATATTTTAAAATTATAAACAATTTTTTGGCTTATAAACACATAAAATATCTCGGGAAATATTAAACTAAATTAAATTATGAAAACAGTATTCGAAAAACAGCAGCAGGACGCTTCTTTTAAAAGAAAAAACGTTTAATTATGATGAGTAATTCCTGAGATACAACCGGTCAAATTTGACCGGAATTTACGGCAAAGATATGAACAATATGATCATATTTTTTAAACCATCACCTTTTTATTTTTGTCCTCTTTCTCCACACCAATTTTCATATCTTTGAAATACGCATAACATATATTATTATAATAAAAACTATCGATAATACGTGTGAAAATTGCCAAAAATAGCAAAATTCCAATCAAAAATTAGGTTGGAGAAAATGTAACCCTCAAAGTTCAAAATCGGTATACGTTAAAAAAATGCATTTTCTCGGCTTCCCATGTAGCAATTTCCTTCATTATTTTTTTGTTCCCCAATAACTCGAGTAGAGCCATCAAACTAACGTATTATTAAATGTCACACTTGCTTTTGTTTTGTCATAATTAAACGTTTTTTCTTTTATAAGAAGCGTTCTGCTGCTGTTTTTTCAATAACGTTTTCATAATTTAATTTAGTTTAATATTTCCCGAGATATTTTATTTGTTTATAAGCCAAAAAATTGTTTATAATTTTAAAATATTCCTGAGGCCGCTTAAATAGACCAATTTTAATTCTGTAAGGTACATTAGAGAGGTATAGTGTCTTTTTATGAAAAAATCATAGTTATTCTTATGTATCATAATTATTGTCGTTATTATAGCGACCGTAAATTTTTAATTAACAATTCAATTGTTGCTAAAATATTTATTCAATTTCCATCGGCTTCTGGAATTATAATCTTTACGAAAAGGGCTTTTACATTACCAAGTTATTTAATTATTGATTAACAATTACTTATCTAAAATTTTAGTTGAAAATTAAAGATTTTGTTGGAAAAACCCGCTTTTTCCGGGGAAAGTTTTCGTCGACGTGAATCGGGAAAAACACGTCTCTATGCAGAATTTAATTGCGGTGAATTTTTATTTTGGTATTTTTGGTGTAAAGTTAAAATCTTTGGAGTTATAGAGCAAAAATTGAAAAAAAAAAACATGATTTTCGGGCGCCATTTTGTTTATAAAAAAAGTAGCACACTATCTGCGGACTTTGTATACCTATATTATTAATATATACAATCGTAAGATTCGATTCCAGCAATAAAATTGCTGGTAAATAACTTTTCCTTGTATTTTGCTAATTAGCCCAGAGTAACGACGGAGATGCAGGGTGGACAACATTAATATCTGGGTGAAAAGCAGAAGAGTAGACTGGAACGACCACATAAGCTGAATGACAACAAATAGAGTAGTAAGAACGGCGAGAGACGGTTCCCAAATAGGAAGACGATCAGTGGGAAAACCACGAAAAAGATGGAATGACAACTTACTGAAGACACATTGAAAAACAAACAGAGTCATGTGTACATAAATAGAAGAAGAAGAAGAAGAAGACTAATTATTATGTAGGGTAAAATCGAAGGAATCGATTAAATAAAGTTATGATAGAAGGAATTTTAAATAGAGGATTAAAACATGGAGACCCACCTGTCAACAGACTTATTCAACCTAGTATTTTAGTACTAGATAATTATAGGAGCCAATATCCAGACAAACGGCACGATTCTGAACAAAAGAAACCATTGCATAGGTTTTGCAGATGACTTACAAATATTTCTTACTCGTTCAAGACTAGAACCTCAAAAAATGTTCATAAAATTTGAAAAAGATAAAAAATATGGCCTCACTATAAACCGAAAAAAGCAAGTATATGGAAATGAGATAGAAAAAAAGAAATGGATTTCTCTAAGGACCAATAACAGGAAGTATACATTTGAACAGGCAACAGAATTTAAGTACCTTGGAGTAACATTTATAAATAGAGACGACAAAGAAAGAGACAGAGCGAAACAGATAAATGGTTACGGAAAGGTAATAAAGCAGTAAGATCATTAAAGGCACCGTTGCGTTGGAGGCAAAAAACGTATCCTGGGTAGCCAAGATTCAAATTCATCAATCAATAGTACCACCAACGATATTGTATGCATGTGAAACTTGAACACTGAATCAGAAAGAAGACAAAAGCTAGAGATTTGGGACAGGCAAATCTTGAGAAAAGTGTTTAGTGGTATAAAGGGAGCTAACGGGGATGGCGCAGAAGAACAACAAATCAGGAGCTAATGGAGATGTATCTATAAGAGACCAAAAATAACACAGAAAATCAGGGATGCAGAGAACAGATGATATGGTTGGCCAGGGCGGATCTAGGACCGATTTCAGGGAGGGGCCAGGAGCTTTTTTGGGATTTGTACCGGGGGGTCTGGGGGTAATTTTTAAAAATTATGGTTACAATGGTGAGTTTTAAGGCACTTTTCACAAAATTTTGAGTGCCATAAATACATTCAAAATTTATCGTTATTAATAGTTATTTATGATATAAATGTTAAAAGTACACGTTTGAGGCACGCATGTGAAAGTTTGCAGAATGAGCGATAGCGAGTCCTGCAATTCACATGAGTGCCTTAAAAATGTACTTTTTAACACGCATATCATACAATATTTTTTCTACAAACGTAATTACAGGACAATATCTACAAAAACTTTTACTTGAACTTGACTGACATTCCATTTTTATATTTTTTTGACACTCCATCAAAATTGCTTATACGGTCAATGCGAACTGTACTAGTGCCTTAAAGTAGCATTTTTAACGCTCGTATGGAGTGCTAAAAATTGCATTTTTAACACGGTTGTAGAAAAAGTATTATTAAAGTCAGTACCGATTCCTACACATTTCTTCGGATCCAAGTGCAGTTCTTTTAACAAGTTTAATACTTATTTTCCCCAATGCTTCTCCTGTTAGGCCTTGTACTTCCCCTCTTTATTGATTTTCGCTAATTATTTTTATGTTCTCATCAGCGTCAATCAACTTGACAAAGTCTTCACGAATGTTGTTATTGTGTTTGTGTATGTATCTCAAATTTTAAAAAAATTATTCCTTGTGGAATACGTCGGTAAATTTTTTAAATATGACAGAGTAATAATTTGCACTTTGAACCTGATTCATTATTTGTTCAATTATTTCTTCACCACAACATGTTATCAATTGAAGCGTTTATTTGAAAAACAGCACATGTCCATTTTTCGCAAAGATTTGGGAAGTTTTTCTTGAGTTGCCAAAATTTTAATTTTTGGACAAGTGTTGTTTTTCAAATAAACGCTTCAATTGATTTTGACTGGTGCTACTAATTTATGTTGTTTGGGAAGATGCTGTGGATATGTGTTCTTTAAGACTCTTAATAATCTTATTTTCTGATGCTACTTTAAACCTTAACAATTTCTCTCATTACTAGATCCAGCATCTTCGTCCTTAGAGGAATGTTTTGTCGACTTGAAGAACAGTATAGGCTCTACTCTTGGTCGTAGTCTTTCTCTATTTTCTTGTATCTGTTTAGGCCTCTGAGGGTCTATGTGGTTAATGACTGACTTTTTCGGGTTGCGACAACTTTGTAGAAGATCCAGCCCAACCTGAACACACTCCTTGTGATATGATGTTTTTTCATGAGTTTGTATGGCTCCGTCTTTGCCCATGAGTTTGGCGAAATATTTTAAAGGTTTCGTGACAAGGCTTTGGGCTGTCATCCCTTTATTGTGACCATACTTTTCATTAGAAAAACGAAATACTTGCAGAACAATCCCTTTTGAATCTGCGAAAGTACCAACCAACTTCTTTGTTTTAAGTGCTGGTGACCCAAGTAACACTACATTTCTTTTTTATTCTTTGTGTGTACAGAATATGGAAATTGATACGATTTTTATGGCTGTCAAGGTCGTTCTAACATTTTGATTTACAAAACATCCTATGCCATTCTTGAAGGTTCCATTACCTACTGCTTTTGTTCAATTCTAGTCCAGAAAACATAATATGTACTTATCTACTGTTTTGTACACTAGTGTTTGAAAGTGTTTGAAACTAAAAACATTTGAACTGCAAATATTTAAATTTATATATTTTTTATATTCTCGGAGGGGGCCATGGCATGCCTGACCATGTATAATCTTCGGGCTCAGCTGGTGATCTTTCGTCTTTTAATGAAACACCAATAAATGCACGATGCAAGTAGATGATTTATTAATGTAGAATGACACTAGGTTAAACCCCGGGAGACGTTGCTTTACCGATATGCTTCGTATGAAATTTAAACTAAGACTACTATGATGATGCTACATGATGAATGTATAAGGTGACTCGAAGGATTATATTTCAAGGCACATCTTGCCTCGTTGAGTTGACTCTAGTGAACAAGGGATTGGAGAGAACAACTGAAGGATCGGAAAAAGTTGAAGCACCTAATCATGGTTATCGAAGCCAAGGGCCTCTAAAGTAGGGCTGTAATTTATAAAATCAAAGGAGGGACAGGAATTGGTATAAAACAAGCCTCCTGGTAGAAGAATATCAAAGAATTGACTGGGATAAGTGGAGTAGAACAACAGCTTAGAGACAGAGGGAATCTTACCATGTTAATCGCCAACTTAATAGGGCACTTAATAAGGCACGTTAAGCAAAAGAATCATTAGTCTTGGAATATTATAATTGTCCCTCATATTTTTTGTACAAAAACAGTCATTTTCTGTAAATAACGATTTATAATATCCAATTAAATTTTATATTTTTTTTACTCACCGGAGGGACCGCAGACGTTCGGATACAATTAGCGTCTCTTTGCAAAGACAATGACGTCGACTTTGCAAAGTAACAATACACTTACTCAACACACACACTACACTGTACCATGCCAATGGCCACTAGTTGTAGAGGCATTAGCTAAATAAAAAAAAATATATATATTTTCATCAGTAGTAAAATTATCGCCGATGATATATATACATATACCTTTTTTTCAAATATACCTTTATGTATTCATTCTACGAATTGATTTTTTTACATATTAGTTCGATATTGATTTTTGTGTTTGTTATTATTTATTTAAAATTTTCCAGGAATAATACCTACATTTAAAATTTATACTTTCAATAATTGTTTGTTGCAAGTATTGCATGCTGAAAATTAATTGGTTTCAGTTTTCAATTTTTTTATAGTATAATGAATCTCCACAAACTCGAAAATATTTTGTTTTCCATTTTTAATCTCATATTCATTTTTCGTAATATTTAAAATTCGTTCAAAATAATATTGACCTACTAACGGATGTTTTTAAAAGAGCGTAGGCGCAAAATTTCGGGACAATTCTTTTTAAATGCATTCATTTTTTTTGAATCCTGAGACAACTAATAATTACTTTTGAAAAATTTAAACGCAGAATGAAATATTACATTATTACCCAGGGCTGCAAGTCCCTGAAAACTTCTATAATGTTTATTTTAATTTTCAAAGTTACAGTGGTGAAAAAGAAGAGAAAATTGGGTGTGATTTTTAATTTCAAATATCTTATTCAAAAGGAACATTTTGTTTATTATAAGGGACTTTCTGCCATCGGTAATAATATAATCTTTCATTCAGCGTTTAAATTTTTCAAAAATATTTATTAGTCTTTCAGGATTTGAAAAAATCCGAAATGCATATAAAAAGCATTGGCCCCAACTTTTTGAACCTACGCTCTTAACGCGTATTTCACAAAATAATATCGTTAATTTTCAGATAGGACATCCTGTATGCAGCGTCCTATATTTCCTCTCTGATAGTGTATGACATATCACTTATTTTCTAATATAAAGCAAGTTGAACATCATAGTTAATCTTAACATAGTCTCGATTTACCCATTTCCCTCCCCTTTTGTCTCACCCTCCGTCACATAATCTTTTGTAGGATGTTTACAAAGTTGTCATACTCCTGTTGACAATGGACTTGATAAAGTGTATAGACGTGAGCCTATATTTTCAAACTAGTCTATTTCCAGAGGAGTGCACTTCAGGGTGTTATGGGATTTAGGTATTCAGGAAGATAGTAAGTTTCCTTTCCTTTATGTAGAATAAAAAAAGATGTTGGGAAATTAAAATATCTATGAATAGTGAAGTCACTGAAGGTGGATTTGAGTTATTACCTCCGATTTCGTTGAACCTCCATCGATTTTTATGAAAATTGGTGAGTGGTTAGAGGATACCTCAAGAAACAAAGGTGACATAGTGCCATTTTGCGCTTTTTGTATTTTAGGGGTAAAATCCTCCATTGATTCTCATGGAAATTGGTGAGAAATTAGAGGATACATTAAGAAATAAAAGTAATGTTGTGCTAATACATTAAGTAAGTGTAAACTTGCGTTTTAGGGGTGAAACCCACCACTGATTTAATTTTTTTTATATTTCTGAAAGTGCCGTCAGCTAAGGTTTTCACCTCCGATTTCGTTGAACCTCCATTTATTATTATGAAAATTGATGAGCGGTTAGAGGATACCTCAAGAAACAAAAGTGATATGGTGCCAACTTGCGCTTTTTGCATTTTAGGGGCGAAATCCATCTTTTTTTTTAACTGAGCATAATTTATGATTTTGATTAATTTTTCAACCCTTCTAGCATCCCTTAAATAAAAAATCATAAAAAAATTATTTGAGATTATATATTTTTGCGGCCAACCTACTAAAATTTAAGTTTTAATACTTAGATTTGAGTACTCACCGAAAATCAAAACACATTCAATTTACCATAACTGACTTTGGATTAATACTAAAAGGTTTTTCAAATAAGAAATTTATTGGATTTTTTATTAGCTTCATTTTTGGTAATAAAAACTTTTTTGAAAAAGTTACTATGTTTGAGTTATTTAAAAAAAATGCATTTTTTTCACGAAAAATCAACATATTTGATCTTAACTCAGAAACTATTGATTTATTTGAAAAACTATATATAACAAATTTTACATAGAATTGGACTTTACAAAAAAGCGCAGAGTTCCACAGGGCAATCTTAACGTTAAAAAATTTAATTTTCCAATTAAAAGCTGTGTTAAGTATCTTGGTACCTATCTAGACAGGAAATTGTCATGGAAAGATCACATTCATCATATTGTTAAAAAATCAGAAAACTCAATAAATATTGTAAGAGCTTTCTGTAAAACAAATTGGGGAGCAGACCCACATATTGCTTTGATGTTTTACCGTAACATGATTTCGACTATAGCTGTCATTTGTTTGGATCAGCGACCAATACACTTTTAAATAAACTTGAAATTCAAAAAAATAAATGCTTAAGATTATGCCTAGGCTATTTAAAATCCACTCCAGTCCAAATAATGGAAAATGAAGCAGTGGAACCTCCATTGCATTTACGCCGCCAATTTCTCAGTGATAAATTTACAACTCGAATTCTGTCCAAAAAATGTAATTACCTTCAAGATCTACA
The DNA here is from genome assembly GCF_917563875.1 of Diabrotica virgifera virgifera. NCBI lineage: Eukaryota > Metazoa > Arthropoda > Insecta > Coleoptera > Chrysomelidae > Diabrotica > Diabrotica virgifera. The sequence goes on along the minus strand of NC_065443.1, from coordinate 284,252,846 downwards.
TGAGCTATCAGTTTTAGACCTCACTCATAGGTACTGGAGAACTAAAAAATCTATACCTTTGGCAGAAAGTTATCTAAGTACGGTAAAGTACAGTGAAGTTATCTATAAAAGCCAAATTCCGCCTTACTACAGTGCAATGACAGAAACATTATTTTCTAACAAGGTTAAAACATGTTATTTAAACTCACATTTACCGCCAAATATGTTTGATATACTTATTAGAGAAAAATGGTTAAATTTTCAGTACATATTTACCGATGGGTCAAAAGACGCAAATGGAACGGGCTGTGCAGTATTCCACGAAAATAAAAATTACCATCATCAATATAGCCTACCTATTGAATGCTCAATATACACAGCAGAAATGATAGCAGTAATGTTTGCTGTTCAGTATGTACTACTGAATCCAACTAGCAATTATGTTATATTTACTGACAGTAAAAGCGTGGTGGATAGATTGAGTAACATTCAAACAGTCAAACACATAAACCACATTGAATTGAATATTCTTAAAACTCTGTTTGAAATTATACAATTAGGAGTAAATGTAACAATTGCTTGGATTAAGGGTCATTCGGGAATAAAAGGCAATGAAATAATTGACAATTTTGCTAAATCAGCTTATGTGATCGGAGAAAAAATAAACAAAAATTTAATTCCAGCTTCAGATATTGATACTTTTAGCAGACAAAAACTTAAAAATAATTGGCAATTGCATTACAGAGAATGTAATACTGGCTCAAATTTTGCTCACTGTAACCCTAGGATATTCTCAAAAAGATGGTTTTACACAGAATATAACAGACATTTTATTCGATTGAGAGCCAATCATGCTCTTACGCCATCTTACATGCATAGAATCGGCTTGGCAGATACTCCCAATTGTACTTGTGGCAAAATCGGAGATCTAACACATGTCATATTAGAATGTCATTTAAACATAAATAACATAAACGACCTTCATAAGGAATTAAAAGATTTAAAATGTTTTTTCCCAATAAACCTAAATACTTTAATATTTACAAATGATATGGAAATTCTTCATCTCATTTATAAACATGTTAAATTATGTAAATACAAGTTGTAAACGTAATATGTAATAAATAGGCATAATTTGTTAATGTGGTTTGAAAAAATTAAAAAAAATAATATTAAAAAAACACAAAATAAAATAATAACAAAAAAAAAACAAAAAAAAAAAAGAAAAAAAGGAACAAAAATAAAAAAGAATAGAAAAAAAAAAGAAGTAAAAAAAAGTGTTTCGCACAAATTAAAATATATATAAAAAAAACAGTAAAATAATTAAAAAAAAAAACAAAATAAAAAAAGCTACGCAATATACCAATGTATCTATAAAAATAAAATTGTAGAATGTACTTATGTTATAAGAAATTTATGACTATGAATCTGCAATTAATCAGAAACAAGTCTGGCTAATTGGCTCTGCCAAAGCCATTTTTCAAAAAAAAAACATAGAATTGGTCCCTCTATAGATTTCTAAGGATATTCTTATTAAAATAATTTCCACCCCCGAGAAGGGGTGACATCCACCCCCAGGGAAAAGCGCAAGTCTATCACCTTTGTTTCTTGAGGTATTTTCTAAATACTCTCCAATTTTTATCAAAATCGATGGAGGTTTAACGCAATTGGAGGTGAAAACCTTCAGTGACTGCACTAGAAATTGCTTGAGAAATGTAGGTATGTTTGTCATGTTTTCCTTATTTATTTATCATTAACTGCCATATTGATGGACGTTGTTATGAGTACGGACTGAAGATGAATTTCTTCTTCTTAGGGTGGCTGTCCGTTCCGAACGTTGGCGATCATTCTGGCTATGATGGCTTTGTTAGTTGCTATACGGAATAGTTGTGTTGAGGTCTTTCTATACCATGCTCTCAGGTTAGCAAGCCAGAATATTCTTCTTCGTCCTAGGGCCCTTTTTCCTTCAATTTTACCTTGTAAAATGTACTGGAGTAGCTCGTAGCTGCCTTGATTTCTCATTATATGCCCCAAGTAGTGCAGCTTACGGCTCTTCACGATGTTGACTAAATCTGCGGTTGTATTCATCCTCCGTAGTACTTCTTCATTGGTGACTTTGTCTGTCTATGGTATCTTCAGGATACTTCTGTACAACCATAGCTCAAAAGCTTGAAGTTTCTATAGAGTTTCCGCCTTCAATATCCACGTTTCTACTCCGTATAGAAGCACTGAATACACGTAACATTTAAGGATCCTTATTTTTCTTTTTATAGTGATGTCATGGCTCTTGAACACAGAGCTCATAGTCAATAATGCACTCTTTGCCTTTCCGATGCGACATTTAATCTCTTGAGTATTGTCCCACGACTCATTGATTATAGCTCCCAAATAGTTGTATTGTGAGACACGTTCGATTCTCATTTGGTTCACATACAGATTTACTCCAGTTATGTTTTGCTTGCTGATGATCATTAGCTTGGTTTTGCTGGTTTTGCTGGTGTTTATATCTTAACATTATGTTGAAGATGAACTTAAAGAAAACTAAATGCATAGTCATGACTAAAGCTCGGATTATAGGCAAAATGCCTTTTTTTGCCTATTAATATTAAAATTGTTTTTTGCACTTTTTGCCTTTTTTCGTAAATTCCGCCTATTTGTGCCTTTTTTAAAATTTCATGGTACTACCCATGATATTATTCTATTACTAAACCATTCTATAATAAAATTTTGGGTCAATAATAAAATATCAATAGTTTGTTTATATAACAGATTTCTAGGAAAATGTACCTGATCGAGACTTGAGGGTTAACTCTTTGGAAATCCCTAAGCTTTATTAGTTTATTATCAGTTGTACAGTCGGTTACTGTATCAGAGTTTAGTCACAAATTGCTATATCCTAGTTTAGTTTTGTTGCGTATACCGAAAAGCAAAGAACACGTTTTAAAACGTTTTAGACATTTGTGTGAAAAGATGACATCTAAATTAAGGCTATGGATTGCACCTTATTCGGAACTTTCTCTAGAAGGAGATGGAGCATTTTGTAAACCATGCGGCAAATCGGTAAGTTTTATTTTTTCTCTTTTTTTCTCGTCCCACAACATAACTAAATTCTAAAGCGCTTTTAGAATTCTAATTATTTTTTTTTAATTCTCAGATTTTAAGTAGAAAAAAGTACTTTATTGACCAGCATTGTGGAACCCCACTTCATAAACGTAATTTGGAAAAATTAAATTCCTCTAAGTTAGCCCAAATATCTCTGCGGGATAGTTTAAGCAGTTCAAAAAAAAAGGAGGAAGACGCATTTAAATTTGATTTATGCCAGATGATGATTGCATCCAACATTCCTCTATATAAAGTTAATAACCCTAGTTTTAAATGCTTTTTCGAAAAATATCTTAATAAATCCTTACCGGACGAGAGTACATTGAGAAAACATACTGTGGAAAAATGTTATGTGGAATGTATTTCAAAAATTAAGCGGGAAATAGAGGGCAATTTTTTGTATATTTTCGTGGATGAAAAGACAGATGTATGCGGCAGGTATATAGCTACTTTAATGATTGGAATTTTGAACGAAAACTTTGCGAGAAAACCTTATTTAGTTGCCGTTAAAGAATTGGAAAAAACAAACAATTTAACAATAAGTCGATTTATACAAGATAGTTTAACAAACCTCTTTTTACCCAACCCTATACCAGTGAATAAAATAGTTTTAATGCTTTCAGATGCTGCGGCATATATGTTAAAAGCTGCTGTTAATTTAAAGATTTTTTATCCTAATTTAATTCATTGCACTTGTGTAGCCCACGGGGTAAATAGAATTGCTGAAGAAATAAGAAATCTGTTTCCGTTGGTAAATAATTTTATAAATTTTATGAAAAAAGTTTTTGTAAAGGCTCCGTTGAGGGTGCAAATATATAAAGAAAGACTTCCCGGTGTCCCTTTGCCACCTAAACCAGTATTTACAAGGTGGGGAACCTGGCTCGAAGCAGTTTTTTTACTTTGAACACTGCAATGAAATATAATTAGTTATGTCAGAATTTGATGATGATATTTCCGAAGCCATTCGAGAAGCAAAAAAAATATTAAAAAATCCCAAATTGAAACAGGAAATCGCTTATATCAATGACAATTATAAATTAATAGTTACCACAATTACCTTATTAGAAAAACAAGAGATAAATTTATGTGTCAGTAAAATTAATAGATAATTTAAAGACGAAAATTAAATCGGCACCTGGAAGTAACGGTCAATTAATTTAAAAAAAAATGAAATATGTTTTCGACAAGAATGAAGGTTTTTCGTTTTTATCTAATGTTGCTAAAGTTTTGAATGGGACATTTTCCGAGGAATTACAAATTATGCCAGATTTATTATCCGCTCTGAAATATGCTCCAATTACATCTGTCGATGTCGAACGTTCGTTTTCAATGTACAAATTAATTTTAAGTGATCGAATACATAGTTTTAAGACCGAAAATATTGAAAAACATTTAGTTGTTTCTATTAAAGATAAAATTTTAAGTGGTTATAAATAATAAGTTATATTCCTTTATTGCCTATATTTTGCCTAAATGTTAATATTCCTGCCTTTTTTAATAAAAATCTTTGCCTATATAGGCGCCTTTTTCTTCAATTTTTGTTGCCTATAAATCCGAGCTTTAGTCATGAATAAATCAGCACATGCAAATATCCAATTGACTGTTGAAGATACTGTAATTGAGAATGTGGATAACTAAAAATACTTAGGAACATGTAAAACATCAAATGTTGACCAAACCAAAGAAATTAAGACACGTATTGAAATAGCACGTGCATCATTCATTAAACTTAAAAGTTTCTTTCTTGTCGGAATAATATAAGGTTAGAACTATGCGTAAGGATGCTTAGGTGTTACGTGTTCTCTACTCTTCTTTATGGCTTGGAAACGTGGACATTAAAACAAGTCCATCTGAATGAGTTGGCCGCATTTGAATTTTGGTGTTACAGAAGAATCCCAAGAAAATATCATAAATTGAAAGAATGTCAAACGAGGAAGTAACTAGAAGGATAGGAAATAAAGCGGAAATAATATTAACTATCAAAAGATGAAAACATGAGTACTTGGGACATGTGATGAGAGGGTACAAATACTTATTATTACAACTTATTATGCAAGGTAAAATCCGAGGACAGCGAAATGTGGGAAGACGAAGAACATCAGAATTTAAGGAAATGGTTCGAATGTAGTAGTGCAAAGCTGTTTAGAGCGGCAGTCAACAGGGTCTGCATTGCCATGATCATTTACAACCTTCGATAGAAGATGGAACTTAAGAAGAAGAAGGCATATTTAACTCCACTAGTGTTGAAGGTGATGACGGGTGATAATGGGTGGATTGAGGAGCTCAGAAATCACTTCGGATATTTATGCTTGTCTCAAGTCAGTATAAAGGAGGAGGGACTCTTAGTAAATCCAGTAACCAACAAAATGCCTCGAATTGAGATGGATAAAAAACTGACGACACAAACGAGAACAAGAAAGAAGATTAGGAATAAAAAAGAACAAAAAAAGACGACAACAGGGACTAAGAGGTGATAAAATAATTAAAAGATTACAAAATAGGGATATGCATGCACAATACATTTTTTTAACCGCTGTCTTCTATCGAAGGCTGGTGGCTATCAAACAATAGATTTCTGTGAATCATCTGTAAATCTTTAATATCATCGGTCAGTATAACAGTATCATCTGCATATAGAAGATTACTTATTAGTATGCCTTCAATATTGATGCCTTCATTGTACTCTTCCAGTGCGTCTAGAATTAATTGTTCCGCGTATAGGTGGAAAAGCAGTGGCGAAAGGACGCAGCCTTCTATAACCTCTTTGGAGATGAGGAACCCCATCATATATCCATACCATACGGGGGCTATTAACAGGATGTAAGACAGAAGAACACGCAGGAATAAATAGAATATACAAAAATATAAGGAGAATAAATTTGAAAGGATCGAGAAATTCCAGTACCTGGGTGTGCTCATAGATGAAGAAGGAAAGGAAAATTATGAGCTGGAAACAAGAATAGCGAAAGAAAACAAGAAGTTAATCACTCTATAATCACAAATGAAGTCAAAATATGTATCCATAAAGTGCAAACTAAGAATACAAGAAGAAGGACAGATTAAAGAAATTGGAAAGAAAAATACTGAGATGCATCTTTGGCGCAAAAAAACTGAACATTTGGATGATAGAGGAGGAACAACAAAGAACTAATAGAGATGTGAAAAGAAGCATCACCAATTGAGTCAAAGCACAAAGGATCCGATGGTTAGGAGATGTATAAATAACGAAAAGCGATCAAATGCCTAAACTTATGCTACGCAGAAGGTTAATTGGCCCAAAACGATGAGGCAGTGCGAGAAAAAGATGAAGGGAAAAAGTGGACTAAGGCTCAAAGTGCTTGAAAATAAAGAAGTGGAAGGAAAATGTGCAAAACAAAAGAGAATGGAAGAAAATAGTATAACATGCTTATCACAATAAGATATTGTATATTGTAAAATGATGTATATTGTAATATAAAAATGTAATTTTGCTCTAGATCTTTAAGGCCTTTTGTGCGATAAAATAAATAAATATAATTATTATTTGTGCAATGTTCTCACTTTATATATTGGTGATAAGCACGTTTTAATAGTGAAATTTAGAAAATGCTGCGACAACAATAAATCAAAAAGTGAACATCTCGGGAGATGACTTTCCTAAAAACATTGCCCGTTGCTGCCTTATATCAACTTCATCGAACAGTAATGACAGTTTTGAGAGCCAAACCGAAATACCGGATATTCATTCACTCATACCTTCTTCCTCAAATGCAAATCCACTAATGGATGTTAGTGATCACATTTTCCATTAACTCTCTGTTTCTTGCAATATGTATCAGAGATTGTATGTTGTTAATCTCTGTCCATTGCCTTATGCTTCGGAGCCAGGATATTTTCTTGCGTCCTATTCCTCTCTTGCCTTCAATTTTACCCTGGATTATAAGTTGAAGGAAGTGGTATTTTTCGTTTCGCATGATGTGACCCAAATACGCTGTTTTTCTTTTCTTGATGTTTTAGAAAAGCTGGCGTTCTTGGTTGATTCTTTTACGGACATCTACATTTGTGACTTTCGCCGTCCATGGTATCTTTAGGATACGGCGATAAAGCCACATTTCGAAGGCTTCCGATCTGTTTATATCCCTCGTTTTGAGGGTCCAGCCCTCTATGCCATATAGTAGCACCGACCACATGTAGCATTTAGTAAACCTTAGTCTCAGTGTAAGGTCGAACTCTGAGCAGGTCAGTACCTTCCTGAATTTTACGAAAGCTTGTTGAGCTTGCCCAATGCGACATTTTAGTTTCCTGTCCGATGTCCAGTCTTCAAAAAGCCACGTTCCCAGGTAAATAAATTTGCTCCCTCTTTCAATGGACTTAGTATTCAGTGTTATGGTGGAGTTTTCAAATGCATCCAAGTTTCTAGAGATGATTATGAATTTGGTCTTTTTGGTATTAATCTCTAATCCCATTCGCTTACTGTATTCTCCGATTACAGTGACAAGTTGTTGAAGATCTGCTATGTTGTCACAAATTAAGACAGCATCATCAGCATATCGTATGTTGTTGATCAATACTCCATTCACTTTGATTCCCATCTCTGCATCTTCCAAAGACTATTGAAATATGGCTTCCGAATAAATGTTAAATAAAAGAGGGGAAAGCACACATCCCTGTCGAACACCCCTTCTTATATGTATGGGTTTAAATATAGAATTGTCTATTTTTAATTGTACTGCTTGATACCAGTACAAGTTTTCAATGCGTCTTATGTATTTTTGGTCTATATCAAGCTTCTTGAGGATCTGCATTAACTTATGATGTTGGACACGATCAAACGCTTTCTCGATCAAACGTTTCATTTACCTACAATAAATTTATTACTTTAGTTGGAACTGAGGGGCATAACGCCAAATCTTTTCGACGCCTCTGTGCGCCGCTTCAAGCGCCGTACATTCCTGCGAAATCTATTTTGGCAGAAGTAGAACAATTTATCACGGATGCCATCTGCAGAGATATTCTGATAATAACAAACACTATTATATTTTAGCTGGAGATTTACTACACAGAAACATGACGATTTACAAATAAATTCTTCCTGATGATTTATGGTGAAGACTTCAGCCAGGAAATTTTATCCAACTGATCGCTTTACGGAAAAACACACAAGATTAAATTTGTGTGCACAATAAAAAGAATCTTCCAGCATATATTGTTTTATTCTATAAAGATGACAGATTAAATATAGGTATTTCATGCAGAAAAATAAGGAGAAATGTAATAAAGTTGAAAGAAAACCAAGCTCCTGGATCAGATGACATGCCTTCTAAACTTCTAAAACATGGTGTTCAATTTTCACATGTCAAAAATATTATTATATTTTTTACTGTGTTTAATCTGTTATTAAAACCCTTAACTTTAAATAAATCTCAAGCCAGCCCTGTTCAATAGTACCATTTCATCCCTCCTATTTCTTACCCTCTCTCCACACCCTTATAGACAGACCATATTTGGACAATTTGTGATTGAAATTATACTCTCTTCACTTACACCCGACCTAGGGTAAGCTTCTCTCTCGTACCTCTTGCAACACGTGACGGTGCAATCTCTCTGTTGCTCTCTCTCATCAGCGGTACCACGGAAAAGTCGGTACCGCTCATCTCTTCACTCTGAACGGTCCAGCCTTCCTTTTGGGTTGAAACGAAATAGCAATACGTGTTACGTTACGTGACGAACAGTAATTCGGGAGTGACGCCATACCTGATGTCGCAAATCGTGGTACGGGAACAATCAATTCGTGTGTGACCACGGCTCTAATGATCTACAACGTTCACAGTGTGGTAAGACTTTATATACATATTAATATTGTCTGTATAAAACCTTATACTTTATACTCCCACTTTAACCTGAACCTAACAATCCTACACTAATTACAGTCCACAATCAAAACTAGAGATTGTATTTTACAATCTCACATATGTACAAGCCTTTTCGTACACATGGCGCAAAAAATCTGTCCTGTAGTGTAAGTAGGCTAGTAGAACTGATTTGGAAGCAGGTGAAACTACCAGAAGAATGTAACGTAGGTATAATTATACCTATTCACAAGAAAGGAGACCAAAGAAAGGAGTTTCTGATAACTACAGAGGCATAACCCTGCTAAATGTGACCTACAAAATATTGGCCTACATTCTTTACGATCGACTGTCAGGATATTATGAAAGAATAATAGGCAAACAACAGTGTGGGTTTCGCTAAGAAAAGTCTTATTCTTCAGGTGCCATCTCCGCTACGGAGGTTGGTAATCATCACAGTTATTTTAATTTTGGAGGCAGTAGCTCTAAATAGTTTTTTTGAGCTGCATCCAAACCATTTTCTCAGGTTCTTCAGCCTTGAAATTCGTCTTCTTCCGATGCTTCTTCTGCCATCTATCTTTCCTTGCATTATGAGTCGCAGGATGCCATACTTCTCGCCCCGCATCACATATCCGAGATACTGTAGTGTTCTTTCTTTAATTGTAAGTCCAACTTCCTTCTCTTTACCTATTCTTTTCAGTACTTCGTTGTTCGTAACTCTATCTACCCAGAAAACTCTCATAATTCTTCTATAGGTCCACATTTCAAAGGCGTTAAGTGGTCTCATTGTCTCTACATTTAACGTCCATTATTCCACTCCATAGTAAAGTACACTGTATACGTAACATTTTGTTAGGCGTACTTTAAGAGCTAATGTTAAATCTTTGCTACTTAGGACCTCTTTCATTTTCATAAAATTAGAACGTGCTTTTTCGATTCCGACTTTGATTTCTGCAGTGTGTTCATTATTGAAGTTATACTTCTTTACGCGCGATATGATGGTGAATTTTTATATGTTAAAACCTATGATCCGGGCGCATGCGCATTATAACTTTGTTCTGATTGGATGTTCAAATGACATGTCAAAAATTATTCAATATGGCGGCTGTGGCACAGCTGTGGTTTGATTATTTATGGTTGTTGCGTTTTGAAATTTGTAGGAAAAGAAACAACAAACAAAAGTTAGTTACTAGTTATACTGCCTTTTTAAATAGTTTTCATATATATTTTTGGACTTTTGGACTATTTTGGACAAGGAAAACTCATTATAATTTGGTAAGTAGTTTTTATTATAATCATATTGTAATTATACATTTGGATTAGTTTGGAATAAATTTATTTTCTTAAGAATGGGGATTTTAGAGAGAAATCCGAAATTAGGTCCGATTTTTATTTTTAAATTATGATTCTTTGACGTAGATTTATTTATCTATGATAGTAGGTATGTAATGCTTTGATTTACATACTTAATTTGATTACTAACAAAAGTTCTACCAATCTTCATCTAATATATTGTTTTCTTACTGTTTTGTTATATTTTAATACTTTCTTCCACAAAAATAAAACTACATAATTTGATAAATTCAGAAAAACTGTCAAACAGTGAAACGTTCAGTTGCCCTATTTTTTCACATGACAAATAATGTCTAATTGGATGAGTGAGTCTAGGCTTCGATTACGAATCAAAGCGCCGCCAAATTCGCGGCTTCGAATCCCGATGCAAGTTTTTATTTTTTTATTTTTTTATGCATTCTATGATTGTAAGTATATTTGTTATATAATTTCTTTTTCAGAAAATGCGTATTTAAAATTTTAGCCAACAATTGTTATCGTTCAGAAATCATTTTTTCTTTGTGGCATTTTTCAATGTGTTTGTGTGCGTTTTATTCTTTTATTTGTTTAAATTTTTGGTATTGTCTTAATAAAAATTTTTGGAAAGTAGTAAGTATTAAAATTAGTTTATTATTTAAATAAAATATAAATAAACTGTATAAAGTACATTATATCAATTTCGTTAAAATCACATAATATGTAATAGAAGTATAACTTCTTACGTGCGTACAAAGTACACACACATTCTTTTTTTCTGTTAGAAGTGTTCCTAGGTAAGTGTACTTTTTTACTCTTTCGATCTGTTGGCCCTCTACTATCAAGATTTCGTTATTATGATGGTTGGTTTTACTAATTTTCATAAACTTCGTCTTTTGATATTGAGAGAGAGTCCGTACTCCCTACTACACGTTACTATTTTACTCATGAGTCTTTGCAGGTCTTGTAAACTATCGGCTATTATTACTGTATCATCTGCATATCTGATGTTGTTAACTAGGACTCCATTTACTCTTATGCCGACTGTTTCATCTTCCAGATGTTCTCGCATTACCTCTTTAGAATAAGCGTTAAATAATAGAGGTAATAGTATGCAGCCTTGCTTGACTCTCTTTATTTCCATTTCTTCAGATGTTTCTTTTTCAATTCTTACTATTGCTTGCTGATTGTAATAGAGGTGTGTTATTAGTCTTAAATCTCTTTCATCTAAGTTTTTAGTTTTTAGAATTTCCATGAGTCGATCATGTTTTACTTTATCAAATGCTTAATTGTAGTCTATAAAACAGACGTAAAGAGTACGGTTAACATCGAAACGTGGGCCCCCCGATGTGTAACGTTACGTACATAACTTCTTTGATATTTTATTTTTAAATAATTAGTTTATTCGATTTTCTTTAATATTTCATTAATAATTATCTTCTATTCGTTTTAACTTGCTTTTTCGTTAAACACTTGTTTGGCGCCCTCTTTTATTATCCTCTTTTATTATCTTCTATTTACTATATCTCTTTTTATTTAAATCATCAAGTCATCATACTGAACGTACCCCGTATATCCTTACTCTCTAAATATCTGTCTTTCAATACGGAACATGCCTGCTACTTCGTACGTACTTGGTCGTCATTTCAAATGTCGTTTTCAATGACATTAACACTTTACCCCTACCCGCTGACAAACTGAAAATGGAAGGGAAGAATTATTCCTTAAATAGGCATGTAATTCGAATATTAGATTTATTTTCCATCAATACTTAATATTCTCTTAGGGTGAGTTTTTCATACAGCTTTTTTTTTAATATTTTTTATATCTAACCTAAGCTCCAATATCAAAGCATGTGTTCTGATATTTTAGTTTTAAATATTTCTTTTTAATTTTCATATAGGTATGCACGTTTAAATCAAATTTTAACTAGTGATTTTCAATCTTAATTCCATTTAATTTATTCTTGTCATGTGCTACTCTTTTTGATTATTTCTTAAAAGAATGGCAGATTTTGGCACATTGGGTTTAACTTCTTGATTGTCATTTATACTCATTATTCTTCTAGTTTTTTGGAATAAAAGATCACCGTTCTCCCTCCGGGAGTTTCAACAACTCTCAATCGCCGGAGATAGAACAACGAGGACGAAATCATCTAGACTGCAACAATGAACTTCATCTAGATTGCAACTAACCAACACCTGTGGGCCTGGAGGCCCTGAACACCTACAACCCCAGAGCCCGTTGCAGAACCAACAGCAGTACCATTCGACATCAAGAAGTTACCATCGAACCAACACCACAAGCCATGCATAAGTATAATCCAGAATTGTTAGTTTTTGGCAAGAATTTGAATACATTTGTTAATGCAATTAATAAGTCGCATTTTTATTATATCTCTATGAACAATAAACATGATTAGTTAAAAATACTGTTTTGTTTGCTTCATTCCGAATTTTTATAGTTCATTTCGAAGATTAGGACAAGACGAACACACACCTTGAGAGACTGAGCTAAGCTAAGGGTGTAGCGATGGCTATCTTGGATGATTGAGGTAATATTTTCGAATATTTTTTTCAATTAGCTGGGGTAGTCAATCGCCTTTTTCGTTTCAATCTCTGTGTCAGCACGTTGAAGGAGAATAGTGCCTCTCTGGTACCCATACCATTGCGGAACCCATATTGAGTGCCACTAATATCCAGCTCCAGTTTAGAGTGTATTCTGGCGTGGATATTTTTCAGCAGAATTTTCAAGGAATGTGACATTAAGCTTATGGTTTCGGTAGTCACTGCTTTCTTTTGCATTCACTTTCTTTGACAAACACACAAATGCTGATGTCAACATTTCAAGAAAAGTCAAGAAAAATCTACTATCTATCAAATATTCCTTCTAAGACAAGTTTTGGAAAATATACATGAGTACGGAATTGCTACTCACCATTTGTTTCTGGATTTTACATGTGTTTATGACAGTGTGGACAGAAACGCATTATACAAAGCCGTAGTAGTATTTAATGTTCCAATACATTTAGTGAGCTTCGTGAAAGAACTCTCTCAACAGTCGAGTGTAAGGTTAGAGTGCAGAATGGAATATCACGAACTTTCCAGACACAAACAAGACTTCGGCAGGAAGATATCGCGCCTTCTATTCAACATTGCCCTAGAGAAAACTATTAGAGAAACTGGAATAACAACAAGAACGACCATTATTACTAGGAGTGTACAAATACTAGCGTATGCAGATGCCATTGATATCATAGAAATAGTAAAGGGGGACTTGGTTTTATCGTTCACGGTATTGAAAGCAGCAGCAAAAAGAATGGGGTTACACGTTGACACTAATAAAACTAAGTATATGTAATAATCAAGTAGCAGAACCTGAAGATCTAACGGTTGGAACATATACTTTCTCTAGCATCAAAAGTAAGCAAGTTATGCTGAAAATAAAGTTGGTCCCTTTTTTGGTAAAAAAGATCGTGAAAATCACCCATAATTAGCATCCCAAATGAAATCACTCCACAAATACCGCTTCACAAGTTGCTTTACTCGTGTATGAATTGTTATATGACCTGTAAATTTTATAGGTTGAAAGTGCTTATTTTTGAAAGGACTGTAGTTGAAAGGTCTTGAACGAGTCACTAATCACGAGTGTATGCAATTTTTGTACAGCCATATCTTAACCAATTTTTGTCTTACAGAAAAACAAAAAAAATCAAAATATTCAAAAAAGCAAAGTCTATATTTTTAACTTTTTAAGATTTTTGGTATCACTAATAATTTTTAAGTTAAAAAAGCATTTTTTCAAAATAAATAAAAAAAAAATAAAATCAAATTTTTTCAAAAATATGCCCTTTGAACCGATGAAACTTACAACAGATCATGTAAATAATACCTACATAAGTAAAGCAACTTGTGAAGCGATAACGGCGATTCATTTCATTTAAGATGCTAAATATTTACCAGCAAATAAATCGAAAAAAACCTATTGACTTAGTGAAAAAACGCTATACCACAAAAGTTGCTTAGAATTAGTCAGTTTATCCACTTGGAACTTATAAATTATTTCACCCACGAGAAGGCGTGAAACTCACCCCCAGGGCAAATGCATACATCGGCAGAATATAACTTTTTTTCTCTGATATATTAGCTATGTGTATGTAAAATTTCATAAAAATCAAAAGGGTTCTTTAAATTTTGGAGTAAAAACCGTGAGTAAATGGACTATATCCTTTAATGATATTATTAATACGGTCTCTTTTCTTTTATTTTCTCGTAATAACGACCTACTTACTACTGAAAACTTTCCAGTATGCCTTACCCTATTCCCATTTTAATTTCATTATAAATATTTCATTTTTTCAACAAAAACCTCCCCCAATTACTCTACAACCCATTTCAACATAACCACACAATTCTCGAGCAAGATATTTTCAAACATCAACCTCAACTTCCACTATCTATAGAAATACAGAATATATAAAAATTCTCGGATCTCTTGAAAAAACAAACTTTAGCTCTGAATACTGTTCACAAGAGCTGCATGCTGAGAGGAAAATTAAACAGAATTGAATCCTGCCACTCTATCCAGTGTTATGGAATCAAAATACAGAACAGCTCGCTGCTCAATTCTGTAAAAATATGTTTTTTGTAGGTTCGTTCAAGTGTAGGATATGGATATGGAAAAATATTAAACTTGGGAGTCGGTGTTAGCATATTATAGGGTATACTCTGTTCAGAGTTTATCTGAACTAGGCCACCGTGAAGAAAAATAATGATAAAAAATCCCCCTATTGGGGGACGGATGAGATTGAAGGTCTACGGAAGGGATGCCTCAGAGCTCAAAATAATTACACGAGAAGCCAGGGCAGCCTCGAGCTCAAAGCTTGCTTCAATTGCTTGTTTCCCATATATTTTATTGTTAATTTGCTTTTCTTCATTTGTTAGGTCAATTCAAGTCGGTTGTATATCATTATCTTAACTTCAATTTATTTTTCTACTACCGTTTAATAACATGCTCATTATTCGCTATTTTTTCATAGATAATAGCACCCATTACTGTACCCATGAGTAATAATTCATTACTCACGGGCTGAAGTTACTCACGGGTAATTACTCACGGGCTGAAGTTATATTCAAGTGATGCATGCCACTTTTAATAGTAATCGTATATAAATTGCAAATAAAATTACTTCTTGAAGTTGTTTATTTAATACAATAATTATTGTAATTTATATCAATAATTAACTTCGAAAAATGTTTAAAGGAATTTTAACTGTAACAATGTCAGTATATTTTTTACGTTTACATCTTGTTTACTAAAAATTTTGACGTTTATCATTATTTATTTTAGTGACAGTGACATTAGCTCATTTTGTTTATGTTAATTAGAATTTACAGCTAATATTGTGTTTATTTTTCAAGTTATATTGTGTTAAATATGTTATAACATATTATGTATAGTTATATTATTATATTATATATAGTTAAACGTAAATATACATTATAACTATAACTACGTATTGAAATACGTCCACCGACAACAGCCGCATTTCCTATTTATTAGATTAATTGAGAGTAGGTACAAAAAGCTTATAATTTTTCGGAAACGAATAGAACTTATATTGACTATTTCTAGTTGTATTTTTACAATAAATAATAATTTGGTAATAGTAGGCAACCAATTATTCAGCCACGTACTAGGGGTAAATAGCATTTAGGTATTCTTGCAAATTACTATAATTTAAATCTCGAGTAGTTGATAATTAAATTTTTTAGTAATTAAAATAAAAAAAGGTCGTAGAAAATGTATAGTATTCTACTCGCATGTAATGGCTATTACTCACTCCGATGAATTACGACACTCGCCTACGGCTCGTGTCGCAAACTTCATCATCGTGAGTAATAGCCATCATTACATGCTCGTTGAATAATATACTATTAACGTTCGTTCATTAACTTTGTTTAATTCATTTTGGTTCTTGTTTACTTAGTCAGGCTGTGCCTGCTTAACTCATTAGAGTTCATTGTATCTTGGAAATAGAGAGATTTTGCACCTCTTATTTTGCAATTCCGTTATGGTTATCGTTATACTACGTCTGCGCAGTAGCGAACATATGATTGGGATTCCGCAATTTACGAATTATTAGTCATATCTTTCGTTATTTAAGATAGTTGTACGTAGCAAGCGTAGGGGAGAGTTGGATAAAACGGGATAGTCGGATAAAACGGGATACCTAGCCTAGAGACATAACTAGTGCTGATATCAATCGAACAACGACGAAAACTTGTTCTCAGTTGTCATTTTAACGTTTTCACTTCCTTTTACCTCGATGCCACTATTTGATGAAAAGTTGTTGTGTTTACAATTGTTTGACTCTATTATTTTGTTACTTTGTACTTTTAAGAGCTTTGTTTTCTACATTATATTGCCTACATATATAAAAATATAATTCCGGTGACTATTACATTTAATTAAGCACTCATTAACCCTTAAACGCCCAACCTTTTTTAGGTTCCATGTACGCCCAAGGGTGGGTAAAAAATGTCCACCTCGAAAATAGCTAATATATTTATTGAGAGTTGTTGGAAATGGATTAAACTTAACAATCTTATGCTTAATAAACACAGCATCTTCTTAAGTATTAATATAAACAATTTACAAACCTTACAACAAAATTACAATCTACATCAAAATTAACATACCAGTAAAAGCCACTAATTCAGATTTGTCGATTTTCTCCGCATTCTTCCTTTCAGCCTCCTCATTGGCGGATAATTATGTCGATAATGTAATTATACGTCGATAACTATATGAATTATGTTCCTACCAACGATAAATTACAGAGAAACCTTTAGTAACAAGTTTTACCAAGGGTGTACTTTTTATGCCCACCCATATTTAACTCAAGATATTACTTTTATTTTCAAAAATATCGGTAAAACCAAATTAACATTCGATAAAGGGCTGTATTTTTAACAATAAATAATTTTTGAAAATTTTTTAAACACGTAATAAATATGTTACAAGGGAATACGCATTCGGTGGACATTTTTTACCCACCCTTGGGCGTTTAAGGGTTAATGAATATTCTCATGTGTAGTCTATCTAATTTTACTTTCATGTTTAGACAGGAGTCATTTTTGTTTTGAAAAATGTGTGAGTTGGACAAAACGGGACACTTATAAGTTGGATAAAATGGGATAGAGTTTCTTATGTCTCGTTTTATCCATCTATTTATTTGTAGGCCTGTTAATTTTTAAATAGCGATATGAAGCGTGTTCTCATACCGCAGAAAAGAACAACATATTTTTATGTAACTTTTGTTCTGATATACGTACCTAGTCCTAAATAAATGATCTTTTTTTTTTCATTTTGCAATAAAACATAAAAATCGCCTATTTTTAAGTTTCTGACTACTGAAAATATTGTTTTTTCAAGAGTAAATTTTGTTTCGCAGTCTTATGTCTACTTAGTTATACTGTTTAGATAATTTTATACAAAAAATTAAATATTGTGAACCTATCCCGTTTTATCCAACCGTGGTATGCTAAAACGGGATGTGTAGGACTTTACTAAATATTTTTTTTTTTATTATTTTCCAGTTAATAAAAAAAATAGCTAAAAATATGTTTTTTGTGTGCTTGAATAAATGTTATATCTATAAAAAATAATAATATGATAATTTCTTTAACATATTTTCCGTAGTAAAAATAAACAAGAATGGTATCCCGTTTTGTCCAACTCTCCCCTACTCTAATTATTTGGTAGAGGTTTATTCAGATTTCTGTCAGATTCGGTCAGATTTCTCTTGATGGAGAGAAGTTAGAACGAGTGAATCTTTTTAAGTACCTTGGCAGCTGGTTAAATGTAAATTGTGACTCTGATGAAGAGATAATAACTAGGATCAAAATATCACAAAAGGCTTTTGACCTGGAAACCAGTTTTATGTAACAGAAACCTGTCGATGAATATTCGAAAGAAGGCCCTGAAATGCTATGTGTGGTCTATCCTAATGTATGATTGTGAGACATGGACGTTAAAAACCACAATGCTAAACCAAATAGAAGAATTCGAATTGTGGTGCTATCGACGAATCCTAAAGATATCGTGGGTTTCGCACACTTCCAATGAATATGTTCTTCAAATGATGAATTCAGAACGTCTGCTCATAAGCATCATAAAGAGGAGAAAAAGAGAATACTTCGGCCACATGATATAATTCGAGGACCTAAATACCATCTGCTTCGCCTTATAATACAAGGAAAAGTGGAGGGAAAGAGATGATTTGTCGAAAGAAACTTTCATGGCTGCGTAATATTAGACAATGGTGTGGCTGCGCAGTAGAAGATTTATTTCGCGCAGCAGCCGATAGAGAGAGGTTTCAGGAAATTGTAAACATGACGGCCAACGTCTGAATACAGACACGGCACCTAAAGAAGAAGAATATTCAGTTTGTTTAACTCAAATATTGTGGAAAAATCTAGTAGTTAAATTTAATTAATATTTGTTTATTTTACATTTACTGATTTAATATATTTTACAGGAGTGTAAAATACCTGGAAGATTGTACGATACCATCTTCTGGCCCCCGTAATTTATTCTATTTTTATTATTTACTATATTCTTCTATTTTTATTATATTATTATATTTATTCTATCTATTTTCTGAGCATCTATTCTTTTCTTTCTTATTTCCTTTTCTAGCCATCATCACCATTTACTTTGATCTACTGTCTTTGACAGGTATGCAAATTGGCCGTATCCTCCTTGAGTGTCAAGTTGTCGTTCTCTTGCATATCTTGCTAGCCTAACTCTATTCAGTTTGCATCTGTCTATATCTACTTCTGTTTCTGTTATTAGTTCATCATCTATCTCTTCACCTTCTATCATTTCCCTCTACTAATACTACTGTAAAAGTAGGGTTTTGTTACATCGGCTTCTCAAAGCAGAAGCCACCTATATTTTTATTACACTTAGCTATCTTCATTCTTTTTATTCTACTTCTATTGGAGTTTATTTTTTCTGTTTCTTTCCAATTTATTTACTTTCACTCCAACAGAAGTTTTCTTTTTTTGTTACAATTTGACTCAGTAATATCAAGCAACAATTTTCTGTAATAAACTTACGTGCATAGAAATCGGCCCACTTAAAAATTTGGTAATTTTTGAAGTCTCTTATTTCCTAAATGTGTTGGCCGATTTAAGTGATTTTTTAATATGTTATAGCCTTATTCTTTAACAATATCGATGTAATAACATTATTGCTAAACAATTAAGTGTTGTTGTATACCGGGTGTGTTTTTTCCTCAAAGTTCAGAACACCCTGTGGAATATTCTAGCGTATATAAAATATTGAAATTAAAACTCAACTGTAGCTTTAGACTTAATTAACATTTTACTTTTTGATTCATTCGCTTATGTTGGATAATAAAGAAGTTAGGTACTTTAACAACTAGCAATGTTCTTTATCAATACAGGGTGTTTCTAAATAAGTGCGTCAAACTTTAAGGGGTAATTCTGCATGAAAAATAATGACCGTTTCATTTATAAACATATATGTCCACAAATGCTTCGTTTTCGAGATACGGGATGTTGAATTTTTTCTTACCAACTGACGATTTATTTACTGCTCTAAAACCGGTTGAGATATGCAAATGAAATTTGGTTGGTTTTAAGAGGTAGTGATTGCGTATTTTTGGGCATACAACTAAGAATTTTATATTCACCATTGGCGTGCATACGGTTAATATGACCTGTATGCACGCCAATGGTAAATATAAAATGCTTAGTAGTACGCCAAAAAATGCACAAAAACTACTTCTTAAAACCTACCAAATTTCATTTGCATATCTCAACCGGTTTTAGAGCAGTAAATAAATCGTCAGTTTGTAAAAAAAATCAACATACCGTATCTCGAAAACGAAGCATTTGCGGACATGTGTTTATAAATGAAACGGTCATTATTTTTCATGCACAATTTCCTCTTTAAGTTTGTCGCACTTATTAAGAAACACCCTGTATTGATGAAGAACGTTGCTAGTTGTTAAAATACCTAACTTTTATATTATTCAACACAAGCGAGTAAATCAAAAAGAAAAATGTTAAAAAAGCCTAAGGCTATAGTTGAGTTTCAATTTCAATATTTTATATACGCTAGAATATTCCACAGCGTGTTCCGAACTTTGAGGAAAAAACACACTATCGCTGTTACACCCGGTATACAATAACACTTACCTGTTTAGCAATAATATTATTACAGCGATATTGTTAAAGAATAAGGCTATAACGCATTAAAAAAATCACCTAAACTGGCTAACAGGTTTAGGAAATACGAGACTTTAAAAATAACCAAATTTTTAAGTGGGCCGATTTTAAGTTTACAATCACGATGCCACAGAAAACATTTAGGTCTGGATCCCGCGTATGAAAAAAAAGTTGATTAATAGCAAGCTGAAAATTTTTTAATAGCTTAAGGGTGTCTAGTCGGATAAACTTTGATATATGGGAACACTGGAACAGGGGCAGTTTTAATTGTGGAATAGGTTAAAAATTTGGAACGGTCAGACCACGAAAACGGCACATTTATTTTGCCCTACAGAACAGACTTAATCTCTCCGAACAGAGATTAAACTCTCATGAAAAAATCAGACTGATATTTATCATCTGTCATAATTCCTGTCATTTGACATATTCTACATGTTCCACTCATTAAAACGCCCATTTGGTGATAAATAGCAGTTTGATTTTTGCATGAGAGTTTAATCTCTGTTCGGAGAGTTTAAGTCTGTTCTGTCGGACAAAATACATGTGCCGTTTTCGTGATCTGACCGTTCCAAATTTTTAACCTGTTCCACAATTAAAACTTTCCCTGTTCCAGTGTTCCCATATATCAAAGTTTGTCTGACTAGACACCCTTAAGCTATTAACAAATTTTCAGCTTGCTAATAATCAACTTTTTTTTCATACGCGGGATCCACACCTAATTGTATAAACTAAAAATGTATACTTTTACAGAATTTTTAATATCTAGAATATAGAAAACAAAATAGCCAAATCTAAACTACTTGGACTGTTCTTCGAAGACAGCAATATAATACACTTCCTAGAAACAAAAATATCACAATATACTTTTTATATCTTCTCGACAAAGTATTCCTTCCCAACATTTTTAATTTGATTACTTCAAGGAAAACCAGCGCACGAACATCATATTTCCGGCAGGAAAAATCCTTTCCGGTCCAATCCTGGCCTAGAGCGAAAAGTTGATTTTCGCCAGATATAATTCAGTGTAAGTCTCGTTACTATACCGTGGAAAATTCGTTTTCCACGTCTGCTCATCCACCAAAAGCGGCACCATGTGGCATCAACATTAACTTTATACGTGACACGCAGCGGAAGCACCGCACACTCGAATACAACGAAACTTTAGAGGCTCAATATTCAGTGGGTTTATAGAACCGACCGATATGTTGACCCAATATTGCTTTTTTATATTTTGGTTATTAAATACTATTTATTAAAAATGTTAAAAATTAATCAAACTTGTTAGATTAATGTCTATTCTATTTTTTCCTTCTATTTTTCTATTTTTAACTTAAAACTTTCTATAGTACATTCTTTCACGGTTTTTGCTGTAATTTTTAAAAAACCTCTTGGATTGACATTAAATTTGGCAAACGCATAGCTAATATGTCAAAGAAAAAAAGTGGTATGGTGCCGATGCGTGCTTTTGCCCTGGGGGTGAGTGTCACCCCATCTCGTGGGTGAAAAAGTATATGTCCAAGATAAGTCCCGAAATCGATAAACTGACTAATTTTAAGCAACTTTTGTGCTATAGATTTTTTTCACCAAATCAATACTTTTCGAGTTATTTGCAAGTGAATATGTTCATTTTTCAACAAAATAACCACGCTTTTAGTCGGTTTTTCTTAAATAACTCAAAACGTAAGCATTTTGTCGAAAAAAATATTCTTAGCAAAACTATAGACTATCAAAAAGTGTAAAAAAAAAAACGGTGTACATATTAGGTCTCTATACCTAGCAAAAGCAGAGTATAGCTAATGAAAAATAGGTTCATATTCCAAATATTCCAAATAGAATAATTCAATGTGAAATATCCAAATAATGGAGCGTTCTTAGGGAAAACACATTACAACTTTTTTAAAGTGTTTAAAAAAAGCTTTATTTCTGTTTTTATAAAAAAAATTTCTAGCATCAAATGTAAGCAAGTTACGCTCAAAATAAAGTTGGTCCCTTTTGTTTTGGCAAAAAAAAATCAGGAAGATCACCCCCTAATTAGCAACTTAAATGAAATTAATCGTTACCGCTTCACAAGTTACTATACTTATGCCGTTTTATATGATCTGTAGGTTTCATCGATTCAAAGTGCTTATTTTTGAAAAAATTTGGTTTTAAAATAAAATTTATAAAAAATTAAATTTTGAAAAAAGTGTGTTGTTCTAAATAACTTAAAAATTGTTAAAAATCTTAAACAATAAATAAGTTGGCTTTACTTTTCTGAATATTTTGTATTTTTTTGTTTTTCTGTTAGACAAAAATTGGTTAAAATATGGTGTTTCTAAATTTGCATACACTCGTGATAAGTGACTCGTTCAAGCCCTTTTAACTACAGCTCTTTCAAAAATAAGGACTTTGAACCGATGAAACTTACAAAGCATAATATGACCAATATGTACGCGAGTAAAAAACTTGTGAAGTGGTAACAATTAAGTTCATTTGAAATGTTAATTAGGGGTTGATTTTCCAGATTCCTTACCAAAAAAAGGGACCAACTTTATTTTGAGCGTAATTTGTTTACTTTTGATGCTAACAAATTCTTTTAAAAAACGAAAATAAGCATTTTTTTAAACACTTTAAAAAAGTTAAAATGAGTTTTCCCCAAAAGCTTCGATTTTTGGTTATGGCACGTTAGAATATTCGATTTGGAATTTGACGAATATGAACCTATTTTTCGTTAGCTATAACTCTGCTTCTACTAGGTATAGTGACCTAATATATACACCATATTTTTCACTTTTTTACGTGCCAGTGGCGGCTCGTGGCCTTAGAGACAGGGTCGGCAAGGTCTTTTTGTCTCCTCATATAGGTATACCATCTAATTAAAAGGCTTAAATCATCATAGGAGATTTTTTTGTTTGGTTTACTTGACATTCTCTCTTGTTTCATGGTGTTTCGACAATATGTTTTGATTCTTTTGAGACAAGAGAAATCCCGTTCATTTAAAGCAGAAGTTGGTGGTAATAAGATGATCAGTTTGTTGTAATGAATTGCAGTATTTACTATATAAAATAACACATATTTTGTAACTTATCCAACTTTGTGTAAATATTTGGATCAGCGTAATTTTTAAGAATTTTGTAATAATAAATATCTTAACAATTCTTTGGCGAATTTAACTTTTAAATTTTGAATCGTCAAAGAGGTAAAAAATTTGCAAATCTTCAAAATTCGAAAAACGAGTATCTATTTCATAATACATAGTAGGTATCCAAAATTTCAAAATATACTCGTTTTTCGAGATATGTATCATGCCTGTATCTTTTTTGGGTTGTTCGGAAATATCAGGCGAACCCAAAACGTCACTGCGTCTATATTGGAAACTACTATCATTACGAAAATCTCTGAGATTTTGCACCAGTTTTCTTATTCTATCTTTGGAATAAATAATGTCAGTTGACTGATTTCGAACAATAATGAATATCAAATCGGTTTGGGCAAACACTTTCTTAAAAATATTTAAAAGAATATTAAAAGAGTAATCATTTAAGAAAGTTCTCAAACTCATTGCTTCACGGATCGAGATATTACATCACAACTTTAAAAATCGTCGCCTTCGTTAATAAATTAAAAAAACTTCCAAAAGCTGCTCACGAAAATCTACTACAGTGAAAATTAACCGAGGTTTAAAATTTGATCGCGTCTGACAAACTGTTTGCATTTTTTTTTTGAAACAAATTGTCTTAAAACAGTTGTCCGGGCGAGCTAAACTGGCAAAAAAAAGACGATATTCTTTAATTTTTTTACACGCATCCTGCAAAACTAAAGTCATTCTATTCCCATGATAGTGAGTAAATAAAGCTTGTGGTGCAATAGTTTTAACTTTTGCCTGGAAGCCGTTCAATTCACCAGACATCACGGCAGTGCCGTCATAAGTTTGCCCCAGTTTGTCCTACCAATTTATTTTTGGTATCAAAAAATTTTAATCAGTTATTTAAAGCACCAAAAACATATTCTGCCTTATTGCTTTTACTCACGTCTGTAAAACCTAAAAACCTCTCATTATCACGTAACGCGTATCGGACAACAATTGATAATTATTGTGAATGACATGATAATCAGAAGTTTCATCTACTTCTAGCGAAAAGCAAATTGTTCTCTGAATCTCAGATCCAATAACGTTATTCAAAATGCAACTATGTAATTGATTATACAGGGTGTAACAAAAATACAGGTCATAAATTAAATCACCTATTCTGGGTCCAAAAATAGTTCGAATGAACCTAACTTACCTTAGTACAAATGTGCACACAAAAAAAGTTACAGCCCTTTGAAGTTACAAAATGAAAATCGATTTTTTCAAATATATCGAAAACTACTAGTAGAGATTTTTATTGAAAATGGACATGTGGCATTTTTATGGCAGGAGTATCTTAAAGAAAAATTATAGTGAAATTTGTGCACTCCATAAAAATTTTATGGAGGTTTTGTTCCTTTAAACCCCCCAAACTTTTGTGTACGTTCCAATTAAATTATTATTGTGATACCATTCGTTAAATTTAATATTTTTAAAACTTTTTTGGCTCTTATTATTTTTTCGACAAGGCAGTTTTTATCGAGTTGCGGCTTCTTTTCTAATATGTTTACTTAAAGATTTTATGGGGGTTTTGTTCCTTTAAACCCCCCAAATGGTTATGTACGTTCCAATTAAACTATTACTGCGATACCATTAGTTAAACACAGTGTTTTTAAAACTTTTTTGGTTCTTTGTATTTTTTCGAAAAGGCACCTTTTATCGAGATGTGGCTTCTTTTTTAATATGGCTCAAAAGATACCTAAAAATGTAAATCATAATAGTATATTACATACCTAGCGGGAAAGTACTCTATTTCAGCCGAGCGGCAAGGTAGTTTACCGAGGTGCGAAGCACCGAGGTAAACTACAGACGCGAGGCTAGAATGAGTTCCCGCGAGGTTTGTATACTATTTTACTCACAATCGGTTAGTAGTTTATGGATTTCTAATACTCACAATCTACCAATAATATAATTTCGTTTCAAATATCTGTATCCATTTTCATTATGTGATAAGACGAATTATTTTAAGTAACCTGTGAGATCGTTGCTATGTAACAAAACAAGTTTGTTGAATCTGACATTTAGGCGATACACGACGCCATTAATTGTACATATAATTTTGAGCAACACGGTTTTACTTTAACCGTTAATAGTAATCATAATTCCAATGTAACTATTAATATTTATAATTCCAAATAGTTTTCTTTTTGTTATTGTTGTTGTTGTTTCTTAATTAAATAAATGTTGAGTGGATTCTATTCTTTCTAAACCATCTTCTAATCAAAAATGACATTGACATTTGCAGGTAGAAAAGTGACAGATGCTAGCCGGGAAAGTACTTTCCCGGCTAGCTGGGAAAGTAAAGTAAGTAATAAGTCGCTTCCTGATTACTTCAAAGGTTAGAAATCCATAAATTACTAACCGATTGTGAGTAAATAAATTTTCCTATAATATATTAGTATCAAGTCTCCATAATCGTACTTAGCCATATACAAATATGTGGTGGATTTCACAAATATGCAAAATATCTCGATAAAAACTGACTTTTCGAAAAAGTACTAAGAAGCAAAAAAAATTTAAAACGTTGTGTTTAACTAATGGTACTACAATAATAATTAAATTTGAACGTACACAAAAGTTTGTGGGGGATTAAACGAACAAAACCCCCATAAAATTTTTATGGGGTGTGTAAATTTCACTATAATTTTTTCTTAAGATACTACTACCATAAGAATGCCACATATTCAACTTCAATAAAAACTCTCCAATAGTTTTCGATATATTGGAAAAAATCGATTTTCAGTTTGTAATTTCAAAGGGCTGTAACTTTTTTTATGTGCATATTTGTATTAAGGTAAGTTAGGTTCAATCGAACTATTTTTGGTCCCAGAATATGTGATTAAATTTATGACCTGTATTTTTGTTACACCCTGTATTTTTTATCAGTTCATTCTGTACTGTTTTAGACGTGCCGTAAATATCTTAGAATCAGAAAGTAGTAAATTAGAAAATTCCAAATCGTATTTCTTAAACAATTTTATTAGTTATCTATAATTATATCATATTTATATAACGATTATACGATATTATTATATCTATAAATAAATGATAATTCCTGACAACTTAAAAAAATTACAATATCAATTTAACGACGTAAAACGGCGTGATTATTTTTTACAATTTCTGCCGATGCCTCGAAATGAAACCTCGGCAAATCTAAATGTGCCGTACCTGCCGTGGGTCTAGGACGTTTCATCGCCGCCGTTTCGATGCCGCCAGTTCGATGCCGATACCGGCCGATTCATCGCCAGTCAATTAATCGCTATCTGATATATTTCCGAATTTTCGACAGTTACAATTATTAGTTATTTTTAGTATTAATTATTAATTCTAGGAAATGCGAGATATGACGGCGATGAAATGGACTGGCGATGAACCGGCGGCATCGAAACGGCCGGCGATGAACCGGCGGCATCGAAACGTCCCATTCCGACCTGCCGTTGCCTGCCGTATCTGCTACGGACAGAAATGTATGTTTTGGTTGCTTATCGACTTGTATTTCGTTGAGTTTTACGTGTAAATCGGTACGCTAGGGATGAACTGGGGTCGGCTAGCCGGCTCAGTCAGATGGATGGCTCGGATCATTCATTTTTTAAAAAGTCTCTTATGCGCATGGATCACTTAACGCTCGGATTGGTCGAATTCTTTTAAAAACCACGAATAAAATTTAGTCTGTATTATCTGACAGATTTTTTTTATTTCACAGATACAAAAAATTACATAAACTTTGATTAAATTGAATATTAAAAAATCTATAATATCAATAAATGTGTGGGTCGGCACTGCCGACCCTGCCGACCCTGACCGGCCGCCACTGTTACGTGCTATATTTTTGAAAAGGAATTTTTTTCTCGACCCAATACTTACTTTTTGAGTTTTTTGCGAAAATCTGTCTGAAAACGTGGTTATTTTGTAGAAAAATTAATATATTCACTCGCAAATAACTCGAAAAGTATTATTTTGGTGAAAAAACTTTATAGAACAAAAGTTGCTTAGAATTAGTCATCTTATACATTTCCGGACTTATTTCGAGCATATATTTTTCACCCCCAAAAGGGGGCGAAACTCACCCCTAGGTCAAAAGCGCACATCGGCACAATATCACTTTTTTCTTTGACTTGTTAGCTATGTGCATGCCAAATTTCATGTCAATCCAAGTAGTTATTTAAAATTTAGAGGTTTTGCAATATTTTACCTTTAAAAAACGTAGTACAGTTATGCTACAACATACCACAAAAACACCAAACTACCTTCAAAAAATGCTAAGCAGAAAAATAAAATGTATGTGCATCAGAGATAAAAACAACCTTACTACCATACTAATAACATAGGTCAAGAACTGGAGTAAATGAAAACTGTCATGAAAGTCATAAACTAGGTAAAAAAAAAGAATGTGTGTGTACTTTTGTACGCAGGCAATAAGTTATACTTCTACTACATATTATGTGATTTTTAAGACAATACCAAAAATTTAAAAAAAATAAAGATTAAAACGCACACAAACACATTGAAAAATGCCGCAAAGAAAAAATTATTTCTGAACGATAATAATTGTTGGCAAAAATTTTAAATACGCATTCTCTGAAAAAAAAAAATTATATAACAAATATACTTACAATCATAAAATGGAAAAAAAAATAAAAAAAATAAAAACTTGCATCGGGAATCGAACCCGTGAACTTCATGCCACTTTGATTCGTAATCGAAGCCTAGACTCACTCGTCCAATCCCACATTATTTCTCATGTGGAAAAATAGGGTAACTGAACGTTTTACTGTTTGACAGTTGTTTTAAATATATATGTAATTAAATTATGTAGTTTAAATCTTGTGGAAGAAAATATTAAATAACAAAACAGTAAGAAAACAATATATTAGATGAAAATTGGTAGAACTTTTGTTGGTAATCAAATTAAGTATGTAAATCAAAGCATTACATACCTACTAGATAAATAAATCTACGCCAAAATATCATAATTTAAAAATAAAAATCGGACCTAATTTGGGATTTCTCTCTAAAATCCCCATTCTTGAGAAAATAAATGTATGTATTCCAACCTAATCCAAATGTTTAATTACAATATGATTATAATAAAAATTACTTACCAAATTAGAATGAGTTTTCATTGTCCAAAATAGTCCAAAAGTCCAAAAATATAGGTATATGAAAACTATTTAAAAAGGCAGTATAACTAATAACTAACTTTGTTTCTTTTCACACAAATTTCAAAACGCAACAACCATAAATAATCAAACTACACTAGGTTCGCTTTCAAGATGCAGTAGAAAATAAACAAACCAAGACACGTTAAATGCTACTAGGAGCACTTCCGAATCATAATTTACCCTGTATAAACTTTGGAAATCATGATTTGGAATGTACAATGTATATAGGGTGAGGCAAATAACTGGCATATTAGAAATATCTCGAGAACTAAAGGCAACAGAATCATGAAAATTGGAATAAAGGGGTTTTGAAGGATGATCTATTAAATGAAAATATTTTCATCTCTTTGCAACTTCCTGTTATACCGGAAGTTGCTTATAACTTCGTTTTTTAAATGGGACACCCTGTATATTTTTACATTTTTGGATTCTGTTCGATGTCTCCTTTCTTAAAATATGAGGTTTTGTAATATTATACAGAGTATTTTAAAAGATAATTACGTTTTTTTATTAATTTCGTAGCAATATTCACACCCTGTAGAATTGTAGTAGTTTGACATCTAAAATTCTACTTACGTTCAAATGATTTTTAATATACTCTACTATTGTTAAGAATCATTAGTATAGCTAAATTTTTAATTTTAGTATACAGGGTTGGTCGAAACTCGGAATGAGTATTTTCTGAGTTTTCTTAAATGGAACACTCTATATTTTTGTATTGTAGTGAAATGATATTTTATAGTACTTTTTTATTTCTTAAGAATTCCCTATACCTAACTGCTTTAATTTGTGAGTTATTGGTGACTTAAGCTAAACATTAATTGCAACAAAAAATACGTAAAATTTTATTAGGTTGGCCGTGAAAATACTCAATCCCAAATAATTTTTCAGAAATAAATACATATTAATCCAGACAGGTCCTTAAAATTACCAATAATGGTTTAGCTATCAAAATACCTACGTAGTTAAGATTGTTGGTGCGATTAACAATTAAGTACAAATTAAAGCAGTTAGGTATAGGGAATGCTTAAGAAATAAAAAAGTATCATAAAATATCATTTCATTACAATACTAAAATACAGGGTGTTCCATTTAAGAAAACTCAGAGAATACTCATTCCGAATTTCGACCAACCCTGTATACTAAAATTAAAAATTTAGCTATACTAATGATTCTTAACAATAGTAGAGTATATTAAAAATCATTTGAACGTAAGTAGAGTTTTAGATGTCAAACTACTACAATTCTACAGGGTGTTAATTTTGCTACGAAATTAATAAAAAAACGTAATTGTCTTTTAAAATACCCTGTATAATATTACAAAACCTCATATTTTAAGAAAGTAGACATCGAAGAGAATCCAAAAATGTAAAAATATACAGGGTGTCCCATTTAAAAAAACGAAGTTATAAGCAACTTCCGGTATAACCGGAAGTTGCAAAGAGATGAAAATATTTTCATTTAATAGATCATCCTTCAAAACCCCTTTATTCCAATTTTCATGATTCTGTTGCTTTTCGTTCTCGAGATATTTCTAATAGGCCCTTTATTTGCCTCACCCTGTATACATTGTAAATTATGATCCGGTTGTGCTCCTAGTGGCATTTAACGTGTTTTGGTTTGTTTATTTCTATTTCTACTGCATCTTGAAAGCGAACCTAGTGTACAGCTGTGCCACAGCCGCCATTTGGAATAATTTTTGACATGTCATTTGAACATCCAATCAGAACAAAGTTATAATGCGCATGCGCCGGGCTGATAGGTTTCAACATACAAAAATTCACCCTCTATCGCCGGTAAAGAAGTATAACTTCAAAAAGTTACATATTTGGCTTGAGAGTCACAACTTAAAAACATTACTGTTCAGTTATTACTGCTTCAAAAGATGAATCAGTCTCACAGTACAAGTACCCTGCAATCAAAAGACGGAACAACTAGAGATATACAGTAATCATAATCTTATATATACCGATTTCTCTAAAACCATGGAAGGAGTGAGAGCAGCATTTAGTTTCAATAAAACTAAAATATTAATAATTAAACTCCCGAAATTAACTTCCATTTACACAGCCGATTTAATCGCTATCCTCAACGCAATAAATTTTGTGGTAGAAATAACATGAAAAATCCTGTCATTATTACGGATTCCCTAAGCTCTGTAACTGCCTTAAATGACCTACATCCTCTTCACCCAAGTCTACTACTTATTAAATCAGCATTACACCAATTGCAAACTATGAATATCAATGTCAACTATGTATGGATTCCATCACATATCGGAATTGCTGGTAATGAACAAGTAGATTCATTGGCAAAACTAGCAGTATTAAGCACGGAAGCTGTAGAAATCAGAAGCATTCCACATACAGATGTAAAACCTGTAATCAAGAACTTGGTGATCAATGCTTGGCAAACGAAGTGGAATCAATCAACATCCAAACTGC
Source organism: Diabrotica virgifera virgifera (assembly GCF_917563875.1). Taxonomy (NCBI): domain Eukaryota; kingdom Metazoa; phylum Arthropoda; class Insecta; order Coleoptera; family Chrysomelidae; genus Diabrotica; species Diabrotica virgifera. The sequence goes on along the minus strand of NC_065443.1, from coordinate 284,221,649 downwards.
GAGAAGTAAAACATTCAATACTACCTTGAAAATCAACCCCAAATAAGCGATTACATCAAACCATTCTCTCTCGTCTGAGAATAGGCCACACCGCCATCACGCATAAACATCTGCTGGAGAGTGAAGTAAAACCACAGTGCTACGTTTGTGATATTGTGCTCAGTGTTCGCCACATGTTACTGGAGTGTCCTCTCTATTGCATGGAGAGACTTCAATATAAACTACAAGACACCTTACAAGCAGTATTAAGTGACGGAACTGAAATGAACAATTTGACATAATACTTGTATTCTATAAATGTACTAAATAAATTGTAAACCTTTTAATTGTATTGCGCCAATGACCCTTTGAGGTTGAGGCATAAATAAATAAATAAAAAAGACAGAACCAATCATTTTAAGATCAGAAGATCATTTATTTAAAATTTAGTTTATAATTAGTGTAAAATTGTCCTATAAATGGACACCTGTTGGACAATAAAGCTATTATTTATTTATTTATTTATTTATTTATTTACATACTTTTATTCATTCTATTATATTTTATTTAAAATCATATCTTTAACATTAACATTTACTTCCCGATCTGTATTCTTTAGTTACTTTAATTTTTCCACAATTCCTCTCCCACTTTTAACAGACATAATTAATCAGTACAATAGTACGCTACTAAATTTAAACACACTACAATAGTCGCTTTCTGCATATACATACTGTTTTCCTCACAATAATTGAACTCTTACCATCATGTTAGGCAACGAACAGTGTATTTCTTAAAAAACTCCTAAAATTTAAATTTTTGGTTTATTTAGGTTTCAATTATTCCACGTCAGTTCAGTAATTGTTTACTATGTAGTATATTTCATTTTATTAAAGTAAATTAAACTTTCATCTTGTCATTTTACAATCGATGACGTCATAAATTTAACCATGAAATATACCCACTTTAAATTCAAAAATCCATGTTTTTCTGGAATGGAGAGTTGCTAATTTAGACTTTACAATAGATTCTAATCTTTAAATAATTTAAATTGCATTTTCAGACATTTATTAACAACCATTAAATTTTAACTAAAAAATCCAAAATTAAAACTACACTTTTTCAAGTTCTTAACCAAAAATTGACTTTATCCTGTCTTGTCACCTCACTCTTGTCATATTGAATCTCCATTTCCTATTTTATCAGTTGGTCTGTGCCCATTGAACGGGCAAGAAACTAGTATTTTCGAGCAAGGAAACATGTTGCCCTTTGAGCATGTATTCAAATTAATCTAACAACATCGACTTGTAATCAACATATTTTCTTAAAATATAATATGTAAACGATATATTATGAGGATGCCACTTTAAATAGTATGCTAGTTCCAATTTACTCAGCAGAATGTAAGTATCTCCACATGTTTTTTCTTTTTCTGTTTCTTCATTTAATCTATTGTTGTAGAATGGTTTTGTGAAAAAATTCAGAAAATAAATTTATATCATGGACCACGAGATCGTAGATTTTCTTCACCCTGTATATGACCAAAAATTGTATAGAGTATAATTTAGTAAATATACAGTCTTTTTTGGGGAAGGTGAAATCGTTAATGTGGTTTTCGTTAATGGGTTTTTTAAAAGGATTTACAGACAATGGTTCGAAAATATTGGAAAGTGCATGTTATTTCGTTTGTGAACATCAATAGGATTTTTGTAAATAATTCGTAGAAGGTTTAAACGATAAACAAATTTTATTGAAAGTTTTTCAACCTAATAAAAATATTTGTAAATTAAATATTTTTAAAAGATTTTTAATTGAAAAACTTTATTGGCCCATTTCCTGGTGACAACCTCCAAGGCTTCTACAATATGCAAGCCAAATGGATGCTGCAGTGAAGACTAAAGGGAAGGAATTCTACACTATGCAATTCACAACCCCCGTCTGCAGCGTGGTAAAGTTCCAACGGAAAATGGACCTAGTTACTCTATAGGAGTAATACTAATATAAAATTAAAAATGTATACCATTTTTATTCATTCAGTTGCGGTGCGAAACCAAAACTGTCTTAATTTTTACTCAGATCAGAGAGTGCAGCCAGCACCCTTATCCCATTGGAAATGGGCCAATAAAGTTTTTCAATTAAAAATCTTTTAAAAATATTTAATTTACAAATATTTTTATTAGGTTGAAAAACTTAGTCTTTTATTTAGCAGATGCCGCTAGGCACCTACTACCATCTCGTCAGTTGCGGTGGGAGATGGATATGTCGAAGATTTTTACCTGGGCCAGAGAAAAGCAGCCTATGCAGTCTCTGATGAACCTCTAACAAGAGGTGAAATCGTCGATAAGGGTGCTGGCTGCACTCTCTGATCTGAGTAAAAATTAAGACAGTTTTGGTTTCGCACCGCAACCGAATGAATAAAAATGGTATACATTTTTAAATTTTATTGAGTTTAGAATGTAAGGCCCTTTGTTTAGTTTTTTGAAAAAACGATAGTAATTTGATGTCTCTTAGAATTTTAACAAAATGGAAAGTTGGATACAAATTAAGTTGGTTTTCTTAGGAAAGGAAAGTTTGAATGTTTTGGGTAGAGAGGTTGTTTTTGATTGGTAGAGAAAGATCGATGAAAGGGATGAGAATGTGGAGTCGGAATTTCAGAGAGAAAAGATAGACAATGTGTGATGAATATCGGGAGAGAGCAGTCCAGTTTTTGAAAAGTGAGAAGTCAGTGTAAAGTGGTGAACTCGGCCTTTGCGAGCAGAATCAAGTTGAAACGAAATTGTTGACCGGTTGAGAAGTAAAATTTTCCTGTGTCCGAGAAAGATTCCTTTGTTCTGTCTAGAACGAGTAGCTAATTGGTATCTATTTGCAAAAGATATCGAGCAAGGAGAAAACTGAGTGGAGAATTCGAGCGAGTCCTGGTTTTGTTTGTTTTTGAAGCAGTTTGGACGAGAGGGACCTTTTCGCAACATCAAAAAAGTACGTGTGGGAGAATCAAGGACAACGCAATCTGGAAAAAGAAGGAGTGAAGAAACAAAAAGATTAGTCAAATGATTTGTGGAAACGGACAGAGCTTGTTTATATCCACACCATATATGCTAATTTTTTTGTATTGAACAGTTCTATAACTCAGTTAGTCATTCCAACTTTAAGTAATCAATTCAAAAGGAGGAAAGTAAATTTTATTAAATTTAGTATGAATAAACAATAATTTATTTAAATAATTTTTTTTGGTAAAACAAGGAGACATCAGAATTAAAGCTTGATTTATTAAGTAAGAAATTGTTGCAACAAATCTAGATTTTAGTATTTTTTTTTCAAATCTTATTTATACGGCATATTGAATAAATAAATAATAGATTACATTTATATGATATTGAATGTGTTTAATTTCCCTGTTTTATCCTCGAAGGAGTAAGCAACTAGAGATACTATAAGCCACAAATCAAAGGTATTTCATCGAATACAAAATTAGCCCTGAGAATAAAGTGTATTAGAAAATTTAATTTGAATTTGGTTTTGTTTTTACATAGGCAGAAATTAAAATAATTGAGTAATGAATTAAATTAAGAAATTGCTAATCAATCTAATAAAAGAGATAAAGTAGAGCATAACACTATAATATATCCGTTACAAATGCATAAGTTTAAAATGTTCTTACTCAGAGCATGCAAATCTTGATTTTAGTCTTATTGAACAATAATTATTATTGTTCAAATAATCTTTGATGTATCTAGATTATCTCTCAGAAATTATTGACACTCCGATGGATTTACTCATTCGTTATAATCTGTCTTTTTATAGTCGTTGACTATCGCATCTTTATTATTAAAATAAATTGTGTTGGGGTTTTGTTAGATACATTATTCACTTCTGGTTTCTTTTTAAAGGGCCATTTGGCGATTTAGAAATGACCTTTTTTAAAATAAATGATTTAAATTATTCCGTAGTTGCTGCTATAAATAGTAAATCATCAGTAAAGGCCTTATGGTTTAAAAATTCTTTGTTGATTGTTGACCCACTTTATTGACTTGACAATATCTTCCAATGCCGGAGTACCTAAATAATTTGAATGCCATTATAACCCTTGCCTTGTTTTACTCCTCTACTAATTATTCTAATTTGATTGAGTGAATTCGATCTGAATAAATATGTTCATATGGGAAGTTTGGTATACCTCTATGTATACCTCAATTTTTTTGTCTTTTATTTTCATTTTGATGTTTTCTCATGTACAGGAATATTCACAAACATCCATATTATAAAAAGTAACACATAACATAAATAAACAAAAAGTTTTATGTTTATGTTTGTTGATGTATAAACATAAACGTAATGCAGCTAATTATTTCCACTCATCAACCTCATAGAGATTTATGTGCAACGGGTCATGCTTTAAAAAATATTTAAAATTGTTTGCAGTATTGTAACGTTTGATATCATACGACAATTTATTCAGAGATTTAACGCCCGAGTAGTCGGGAGGGTAATATTAAATATTTTTTTGGTTATACATATAAATTTAAAAAATTATCTTTATTTGATATATTTTTCTACACTGGTAAAATAATTATATCTGTTCAAAAAATATGAGTATACCTATATCTAACCCAGATATAGAATCATCATGATATACATCAAATTATAGAGAGAGGCACCAATTCAAACAAAAATCAAAACAAGTAAGTCCTTCGACACTAGTCGAAGGACTTACTAGCGAATCCACGAAATACTTATAGAGAAAAACAATGTGTAGGAAGATTGCTGAGAATGAAAGAATTGAAAAACTTAACATCGAAAAAAGCTGGAAAGAACTCAGAAATAACATAATTAACAGAAGCACTTAGAGAAAAGAAAGTAAGCACTTATATCAATAGGGAAAGCCTCATGGTTAGAGAGAAAGTAAAGACAAAATGTGAAGAAAAAAAACTTTTTACAATAAAAAACACAACAGACAAACAAAAACTCTAAACAAATCCTTGATGAAACTGAAAAATAGACCCAGAAATAACTTCTACGGAACACAATTATATATTTAATTAATAACAAAAAATATTATTTTATATTAATTTAACAACAGCACCATAACTAATAATATGCTTCTGTTTTTTTATTTTTATTTTTTAAAAACTAAAAAGAGAATTATAATAAAGGCAGTTTTGTTTTTATTCGATTCAGAGTTGGACCACCATCTTCATATAGCTATTTCAGCAGCCCATGCATCTTCAGTGAAGCTATGCAGTTACAACTCTGAAGCGAATATTACCAACCCTGCCTATTTAAGGGAAACCATCGCGATACAATAATTCCACCTTTTGAGACGCAATCTAGCGACATCTCTCGCAAAACGGGGAAAACAACGAAAAGCCCTATATAGAAAGTTTACTACTTTTTAAACAATTAGACTTTTAGACAAGACTTTTCGTTAATAAACTGCTTTCTGGATGCATCCTGTATCTCTGGCTTTTACAATATACAGGCTGTCTGCGTAACTTGGAACCATATGGGAAACTTTTTTAATGTCAATTTTACGAAAAAAAGTCATTCTTTATAAAGTGCTCTGCATAGTCTAAAACCTAAGATGCAACAATCAGATATCAAATTTTGTCAACAGTATAAGGGGTATGTCAAAAAATATGAATTTCGCTCAAGAGCAAACTACCTTTATATTTCAAAATATCAAAAATTTTTATTATGAAAAGTTATTTGTAATTAAAAACCATATTCAAATATGCAATAACGGCCTTCTACTTGAAAAAAAAAATCTGAAATTTTCCTAAATTACCGATTCCGAAGATCATTTTTATTTATTAGACATAGTAATAACTCTTTTATGAATAATTTGAGGAAAAAAGTTATTCTTCGTAAAAATCTGTGCATGGTCTAAACCTCAAGATGCAACCATCAGTTATCCAAGTTTGTTAATTTTATACGAGGTGTGTCAAAAAATATGAATTTGGAAAGAATTTAGAAATAATTCTTCATAAATTCATATTATTTGACACACCTCGTATAAAATTAACAAACTTGGATAACTGATGGTTGTGTCTTGAGGTTTAGACCATGCACAGATTTTTATGAAGAATAACTTTTTTTCGTAAAATTATTAATAAAAGAGTTATTACATGTCTAATAAATAAAAATGATGTTCGGAATCGGTAATTTAGGAAAATTTCAGAAAATATTTTTTTAAAGCAGAAGGCTGTTATTGCATATTTGAATATGGTTTTAATTACAAATAACCTTTCATAATAAAATTGTTTGATATTTTGAAATATAAAGGTAGTTTGCTCTTGAGCGAAATTCATATTTTTTGACATACCTCGTATACTGTTGACAAAATTTGATATCTGATGATTGCATCTTAGGTTTTAGACTGTGGAACCGAGCACTTTATAAAGAATGACTTTTTTCGTAAAATTGATATTAAAAAAGTTTCCCATATGGTTCCAAGTTACGCAGACACCCTGTATAAGCACAAGAAACGACGAAAATAGGAGAAAGCATATAGGACACCTTGGCCACGCATTTACCTTTTCTCCGTCAAGGAAAAGGACCGAATGACAGTTTCTAAATACTCAATTCTGAGTAAAGATAAAAAATAATAGATAAAAAAGATAAAAAGAGAATATTATTTAATAAACTACAACTTTACACAACAATCTGTACTAGAATCAAACATCAACTATCCGGACAGAGGCAGGAGAATCAGACGATATCAAAATCAAACGTGGGGTCCGTCAGGGATGTATATTATCACCACTGCTGTTTAACATCTATTCTGACCAAATCTTTCAAGAAGCAGTGGATGATGTTGAAGCCAGAATTAGAATTAACGGAGAATGTATCAATAACATAAGATACGCAGACGACATGGTGGTATTCGCTGACAGTTCTGAAGCCCTACAGGAGATAATGAACAGAATCACAGAAGTCAGCCAGAGATACGGACTTTCACTAAACACTAAGAAAAAAAATGTATGATGATCTCTAAGAAGGAACAGCAATTTGGATGAATCAGTGCGAACGGTCAACAAATAGAAACAGTAAAAACATACACCTACATTGGTAAGAACGTCAATGAAAACTGGGACCATTCCATAGAAATTAAATGTAGGATAGAAAAAGCAAGATCTGCATTTCAAAAAATGACTAAGTTATTCAAATGTCATGATTTATCATTGCCCATAAAAGTCAGGTTACTGCGATGTTATATCTTTCCTATACTGTTGTACGGAGTTGAGTCGTGGACTCTCACATACGCTACCTGCAAGAAAATTGAGGCTTTTGAAATGTGGCTTTATCGTCGAATCCTGATGGCCACGAATCTTATACCGGCCACGTTACTAATGTGGGTGTTTTGCTGAGAATGCAAAAAGAAAAAGAGCTGCTAACCACAATAAAAGCAGCCAAAATCGAATATCTCGGTCACATCATGAGAAACAGCGAAAGATATGGACTACTGCAACTAATCTTGCAAGGAAAAGTGGAGGGAAAACGCAGACCAGGAAGGCGAAGGATTTCCTGGCTGAACAATCTACGTACATGGTTCAACGCAACAACCACAAATCTTTTTACAGCATCAGTGTGCAAAGTACAGATTGTCATGATGGTCGCCAACATCCGAAACGGATAGGCACTACAAGAAGAAGAAGAAACTACAACTGACTTGACTACACTATAATATTGCATTATGTGGAGTGGTCCACTCTCCTCTACTGTGCGCAAATTTCATCGAATATCTCTCATGAGGTCATGGACGCAATTTCTCTGTTTTTCGAAAAATTGACCGTGTTATTGCTCTTTGTCTTAAGCTTAGCAGCTTTCATGATAAGTGACTTGACAGTAAGGACCAAAAATCCTCTATTGGGCGAGCTTGTGGTAAATTTGGAGGATTATCGTTTTTGGGAACAAAGAGTACAAAGGGTATGTGATGCTGTCGAAGCTAGTTTTAGGTATGTCTTGAGTAATGGCATCCTGGTTTGTCCGAAAAAAAAAAACAATATTATCATTAGCATGATGTTTGTGGACAAACTGAAGCAATTTGAAAAGCCAGTTATCAATATAGCTCTGATTATTCAAAACTTCACTCTTCACTCTTCCGACTAAAGGTCGGGAAGCACCTATGCGGAAATGTAGAAATCAAATTTTGCTTTGTGTTTGTCATTGTCAGGGCATACCTAGAGATTTAAAATTTCCGGAAAAATTGGGTACAGGAAAAAACCTGCTTTTTTCCGGAAAAAAAAACAGGAAAAAAAGGAAAAATACTGAAAAATTAAAATTTGTTACAATATACTAAACAAATTCTGCATCCCGTGTTAAAATCGATAAATTTGTAGAATTGGATAGATCTATATTATCAGAAGTGCCTTTTGTTTTTAATTATAAAAGACACAATATTAAATATTCTCCAACAAGTTGACCAGACTAGTTCTCTTACTGAAAGCTTGCTAAAATATGTTGAAGAACGCTACGAATTTTGTTCTAAGTAGATTCACTTTGCAGCCAATCTTCTTGGTGCTCGCTTTAAAGGAGAACAATTGAATGAAGACCAACTAATGGAAGCTATAGACTTACATTTATGAAATGGCTTATTCACTAAATCTAGATGTAGCGAAGGTGGTGGCAAATCTGGTCCAATTTAGAACAAAAACTGGATTCTCTTGTCTAAATTCTTTATGGGATAGTGCGAATAATACTCATCCCGTTATATGGTGGCAAGGTTTGTGTACATCGCAGCCACTTATGTCAATTGCCTCCCGAATTTTAAATGGATCTCCATCTTCCGCCCCTCCAGAAAGAAACTGGTCTTTATAAAGCCCCATACATACAAGCAAACGAAATATATTATTACAGGATAAAATTCAGAAGTTGTTGCTATTCATTTAAATTTGGTTATAAACGAAAAACAGATATTTATTTACGATGCTAGACCAGATCCACTTTTAAAAGAAACTGACAAAAATCATGTTGTTTTATCCGTCCAGGATGATGAGACAGGGTTCGAGTCTGAATCAGATGCTTGGTCTGAAGATTCAGACTCAGACTAAAATATACCACTGAGCGCTTTGGTTAAATAATGTACTTTCTACGTTTGAAGTTTCGGTTTTGATACTTTGAATTATTAGATAATAATTATAATTTTTGACCGTATATACGTCATGTTTGTACTTGTATCGTAGACATTATTATTATTTTTACAAAATATATTTAAACGAGTTTAAAATTGGTATTTTTTCACGTTTCAAGTCTCAATGAAAAAATATTTAAATTTTCCCATTTTTTACAATTTTTCCAGTGGTCTGGAAAAACCGGAAGAAAACCTGTTCTTTCCCCAATTTTTCCCGTTTTTTTTTCAAATATGTTAAATCTCTAGACATACCTCTACTTTGTCCGTATAAAATCCATCGTTTCCCTTCATTTCAAAATTACTCAAAATGAAATATTTTTCAGCATCTTAAATATTACTTTATCACTGCCTAAAACTTAGCGACTACACTAAGGGCCGGTTGTTCGAACGCTAATCAACAATGATCATTATCAAATATTTAATTACTGTCACCAACTGTCAATGTCAACTTTGTTTGGGTTGCTGAAAACATAATTGATTAAAAATCAATTATGTTAATAATTGTTATGTTAATTGATTAACTAATCTCATAATTTTAATCAATTATGTTTTCAGTAACCCAATAAAAGTTGACATTGACAGTTTTGGTGACAGTAATTAAATATTTGATAGTGATCATTGTTGATTAGCGTTCGAACAACCGGCCCTTAGTGTACTCGCCTCAGTTGACGACGGCACCCTGGCATACGAAGGACTTGCGGTATTTGGGGCACTAACGTCTCTTTCGATATTTAAGACCATAATAACTTAAGATACTGTATCTTATTTCCAATTTGTACAAAATCTTAAAGCGAAAACTTCAAAATAAATAAAACTCAACTGACAGTAAACAAAGAAAACTTTTCTTTCGATAGGCAACGTTATTTTGTTTTTGTTAAAATTCAAGACAATGAATTTTGTGTCAAAACTTTGAGCACATGCGTTATAACCTTCTGGATGATTGTGATTTGTTGAAACATCTTCTTCTTCTTTTAGTGCCTATTCGTTTCGAATATTGGCGATCATTCTCGCTATAATTATTTTATTAACTAATGCTTTAAATAGATTAGTTGTTGTTGTGAGAACCATTTCCTCAGGTTCTTTAACCATGATGTTGTTCTTCTCCCAATTCCTTGCTTTTCGAATACTTTACCTTGAAGGATTACCTTCAGTAATCTGTATTTAGTGCCGTTTCTCATTATGTGTCCGAGATATTCTAACTTTCTCCTTTTAATGATATACGTCACCTCTCTTTCTTTGCCCACTCTTCGTAATACGGTCTCGTTGGTTATCCTGTCCGTCCATGATATCCTTAGGATTCGCCTGTATAGCCACATCTCGAATGCTTCAAGTTTTTTCTCCATTGCTTCAGTGAGTGTCCAGGATTCAACTACGTAATAAAATATTGAGAAGATATAACATCGTAGGAGCCTTATTTTTTTCTCTAGATTAAGGTGGTTGCTTTTAAAAAGTTTGGCCATGTTATTGAATGCAGTCCTAGCCTTCTCTATTCTACACTTTATTTCTTGTGAGTGATCCCATTGTTCATTTACTATTGTTCCAAGATACTTATACTGTTTTACTCGCTCCACTGGTGTACTACTGATAAGTAGTTGAGCGTCTCTAATTTTATTTTTGCTGAGGATCATAAATTTAGTTTTTGATATATTTACTTAAAGTTAAAATCTTTCACTTACTTCATTTATTTTGTTTATTAGTTGCTGTAAACTGTTCAAACTGTCTGCAAAAATAACGGTGTCGTCTGCATAGCGGATGTTGTTTAGGCGTTCTCCATTTAGAAGTATTCCATGTTCGCAATTCTCCAAGGCTTACTAAATATTTCCTCTGAATATAGGTTAAATAATATAGGTGAAATTATACAACCTTGTCTAACGCCTTGTAGAATCTGGATCGCTTCCGTTGGTTTACCTCCAAGATTCGTCCTTATTGTGGCTGATTGGTTCCAGTATAAATTTTGTATTATACGTCGGTCTTTATCATCCATTTGGGCTTTTGTTAGAACATCCATCATTTTTCGGTGTTGAACTGTACCAAATGCTTTTTGGTAGTCCACAAAGAAGGTGCAAATATCGCAAGTCCTATCTCTGCATCTTTGAAGTCAAACCTGTAGACTAAACAGTGCATCTCTTGTACCTACGCCTTTCATGAATCCAAACTGTGTGTTTTGTATTCTCTCTTCGCTTAGTTTGTATATTCTACGACAAGAATAAAAAACCGCTAAACGCCGTAAAAATGAGTGGCGCATAAAATATTCCAGCTACAAAAGATCTGATATGAATATAACGTGGCGCGAAAATTGATTTTCATTTGATGCAAAACAAAATTCTAGTTTTATTTTAAAAGATTTTTCCATAATATTTGCTAAATTTGAAGTAAACGCGCCACAAAAGAGTAACTTTGATACAGTTTGAATTTTGAAACTCTTTTGTGGCGCGTTTACTTCAAATTTAGCAAATATTATGGAAAAATCTTTTAAAATAAAACTAGAATTTTGTTTTGCATCAAATGAAAATCCATTTTCGCGCCACGTTATATTCATATCAGATCTTTTGTAGCTGGAATATTTTATGCGCCACTCATTTTTACGGCGTTTAGCGGTTTTTTATTCTTGTATCAGGAGTTTTTCAAAGTTATTTATAAATTAAATGTATGAAGTTGAATGCAATGTTCCCCTATTACACGTCTAGCTTTATAAATGGTCACCTTTGTTGCATTATATCCCAAATGTATTATCGAATGTAATATCGAATGTACATTAGATTTTTTTCTATTCGAAATAGATTGAAACAAAAATATTGAGATGGCCGGTAAATGAAGTCGGATTGCCCGTTGCCAGATGAAATTTAGCGTCGTAACCACTACAACTACATAAACCATTTCGGGAATAATCGTTAAATGGATTATACTTTTGTAGCTTAATAACTTCTAAACTGTTTAACAGATTTTGATCAGTAAACATGAGTTTGAAACGTATTGACTAGCAGTATCTGATGGATCTAAGGTCAAGTATGATAACTGAAGCTATTACAGGAATTATTGAGCTTGAGAAACCGTTTTTCCCACAGGAAATAAATTTTATAATATGTATGAAGCCTATAACCTAAAAATTCGAATATTATCGGATATAAGATATACACCGTTAGATTCGTCTTGAGTCCTTCCACAAACGCTAAGTTATTGGCGCAATTCGTAGGTTGAAATGTTGAGTAATTGTCGAAAACCAAAATTTTCAAAGTTTAGTTTTTCAGTTTTTCGGCTATACTGAGCTGTGTGTATGTCTAATCCTGACGGCTTGAACACCATTTGAAAGCTTAGGTCAACACTATTGATTTGATGTATTTGCAGTTCTCCTGCCTCGTCTTGGTCCGAATATATATACCCCCAAAATATATGCCGTTTTGTACTTACCAAGTCCTATAGCTAGCTTATGGGTGGTCAAAAGTCACAAACTACACCGGTTCTAAATCAGCCCTGACCCCCTCTTCAAACACAGAGAAAAAATATCAAATCTGTTTAACTTTCAAACACACATACATACATATCCACAAACATTTTCCCTTTTTTAAATAAAAATTGAGTCACATTTCTAAGCTCTATAACTTTTGAATGGTATAACCGATTTTCAAAATTAGACATGCATTGGAAAGGTAATGATCAGTTCTATTAGAAGCCGTAAAGGTTGGACTTAATTTTTAAAGTTTTTGGGAGTTTTGGGGACGCGAACGAAAAACAGACCCTAAATAGGAAGGGCCGTAAAATCTACACCCTTGGACCAAAATCGATGGTTAACATATAAATCGGTGAGTATTTTTCTGAACTTTAAGATGGGAGTTGGCCCAATTTTCAATTTAGTCAGATTTAGAAAATCGAAAATTTCGTGATTATATAGTGTCGCGTGTAGGGGGGTGTGGGTGTGCGCCACTGGCGAGAACTGCCGTTCTCTGGTAATGTTCAAAATTAGACATGAGTTGAAGAGGTAATGATCAGTATTGTTAGAAGCCGCAAAGGTCGAACTTACATTTTCGAAGTTTTTGTGGAGTTTTGGGGACCAGAACGAAAAACAGACCCTAATTAGGAAGGGCCGTAACATCGACAGCCTTGAAAAATGGATGGTTGACATATGAATGGGTAAGTCTTTTTCTGAACTTGAAGATGGGAGTTGGCACAATTTTCAATTCAGTCAGATTTAGAAAATTGAAAATTTCGTGCATATAATAGTGTCGCGTATAGGGGGGTGTATTTCTGCGCCACTGGCGAGAACTGCCGTTCTATGGTAATTTTTTCGATATAAAACTAACAGCTTCGATAACCACTAAATCGAAAACTATTAATTTTATCAAAAAAATGTATAATAAACATTTTTTGCTTATAATTAATATTTTTACCAGCATTTGCGGTCAAAATATAATAAAAAATTTCCACCCTCGAAATGAGGTGACAACCACCCCATGGTAAAAGCGTATTTCTGCATCATATAGATTTTTATCCTTGGACTATCCACTACTTATTGTCAAATTTTCAAGCAAATCTATCCATTCTGTAAAAATTGCGAAGTGAAAAATTTCAGTTCCTGGACTAATTATAAATTTGGAGCTCTATAACTTCTGAACGGCTTACCTGATGTTGATCACTAAACATGAATTTGAACGTATTGACAAGTAGTATCTGATGCATCCAAGATCGAGTGTGACAACTGAACGAATTACATGAATTATTGAGCTTGAAGAACCGTTTTTCCCATAAGAAATAGATTTGATCATATTTATGAAGCCTATAACTTAAAAATTCGAATTTTCCCAGATATGAGGTATACACCGTTAGACGCGTCCTGAGTCCTTCTACAAACGCTCAGTTATTGGCGCAATTTGTAGGTTGAAATTTTGAGTAATTGTCGAAAAACCAAAATTTTCAAAGTTTAATTTTTCAGTTTTTTGGCTATAGTGAGCAGTGTGTATGTCTTAGCTTGATCGCTTAGGCGCCATTTGAAAGCTTAACTCAACTCTATTAATTAGGTGTATTTGCGGTTTCCTGTCTTTCTTGAACCTAAGATATATACGCCCAAAAAATATGCTATTTTGTATATACCCAGCCCTCTAGCTGGCTTAAGGGTAGTCAGAAGTCAAAAATTAGACCGGTTCTGAATCGGCCCTCACACCTTCTTGAAACACAGAAGAAAACATTCAGATCGGTGTAACTTTTCCACACAAATACATACATACATACATACATACATATCCACAAACATTTTCCATTTTTTAAATAAAAATTGAGTCATATTTCTGAGCTCGATATCTTTTGAATGGTATAACCGATTTTCAAAATTTAACATGCGTTGGAAAGGTAATTATCTGTGCTATCAGAAGCCGCAAAGGTCGGGCTTAAATTTTTGAAATTTTTGGGAGTTTTGGGGACGAGAACGAAAAACAGGCTTTAAATGGGAAGGGCCGTAAAATCCACACCCTTGGACCAAAATTGATGGTTGACATATGAATGGACGAGTCTTTTCCTAAACTTTAAGATGGAATTTGTCCCAATTTTCAA